>NC_133655.1:207823390-208159996 GCF_009905375.1 Apium graveolens
TGTAAGGAGGAACATGGCTGTTATCTTTAGAGAGGGAAAGAGCATCTATGTGATGCAAGGACATCCCAAATTCTCAATAGCCAAGAGGGAAGAAACCAAGAGGTTGAAGGAAGAAGCCAAACAGCTAAAGGCTAACAAAAGAGCACAAGCAAAGCTTGAAAAACAGCTAAAGTTAAGTCAGGCTGAAGAACAGAAAGAAATTGAAGACAAAGGTGAAGATAGAGCTATGGGGGACATGGTTGGTACTGAGATGGAGGAAAGAAGTAAGGAAGAATGGCAGAAAGGGAATAGAAAGAAGGTCAATGCAAAGAGAAAGATGGTAGATGAGACTGAAGAAAACCAATCAATATCCAAACCACTACCCTCTATTCCTGAACCCATTATGCCTGACCCCTTCATAAACATTCATGGTGAACCAATCATTCCTAAGGAGGAACCAATTGATTGGGACATCATCAAATTTCCCACCTTCCTAACCTCTTTTACACCACCAAAGAAGCAGAAAAGAAGAAATAAATCAACACCCTCTAAAGCCTCAATCAAATTCACACAGAAGCCTAAGCCTAAACCTCAAACCTCTAAAGATGATTATGTTCACATCTGTGACATAAAAGAATCTTCAGACATTGAACTCTATCTGGATGAGCTGGAGGATGTAAGGGGAATAGCTGCCTACAGACAGCTACCAGAAAGACTAGTGTTCAAATACAAAAGAGCTGGGGAAAGAACATGGCCTCTTCACAGAATTCTGAATGAAGGCTACTCTACCTTGATTAGAGTCTACTCAGCCATACAAAAGGATTCTGGCTTTACCAGGACTGCCAGGACTGAGATTCTCAACAAGATTGCCAACATAAGGAAAACTTGGAAGGAGCCCAATGCCTTGCCTAGAACTTTACTCATTCAAGAGAGAGGTATTACAATTCACAAATCACCTCATTGGGTGATGGAGTTTAGAGACAACAAAGGAGTCAGAAGATTTTTCAGAATTGAAGATCAGCTAAAGATTGCCAGTAATGAAACTCTCAAGGATATGCAATCTAAGTTAGATATCAATGAAGAAGATGAAGCTGAATTCTACAGACAACTTCAACTTCAAATAGAGGAGAATGACAGGAGGCTAGGAAAGAAAACCAGGGATCAAAGGAAAAGAAAGTAATTTGCTCAGGCTAAAGGAGCACCCTTGGAAACAATGTATTTCTTCAATTTCATCTCAGCATATACACTTTTGTAGCACTTTTGAATTTCTGCTTTGTTACAGTTTATATATTTGTTAAGTGTTTTGTTATCATCAAGCTAAACCCAAATTTATGCCTACAGTTCTAGTAGACATAAATAGGGGGAGATTGTTAGGAATATGTGTATTAGTTTGATGATAAGTTAAGCAAAACACTTAAGTAGAAATCTAGTATTTGTAGCCTCAACGGATAAGACCATCTTGGCTATCCGTTGAAGGAGTAGCCCTACTTAGCAATAATTTGGTATTGTAGCACATTTCACTCTCCGGTTTCAAGCTGTAATTCTTAGATGTTGTTAGGAAATAATCAGTCATGATTGACTACTAATGGATGTACAAATAGGAGGGATAATTGTAAATATTTCATGCCTTGTAATTTTGTATAAGTGAAGAAGTGTCAACGGATATTGAAGACCTTCAACGGATAAGAAACAAAGCTTCAACGGATGTCTCTAATGCTTCAACGGATAATATCCATCAACGGATAAGTGCTTCAACGGATAAAGCTTCAACTGCTAGAGCATCAACGGATAAAGCCATCAACAGATGAAAGCTTCAACGGATGCTCAGTCTCATAGCAGTTGATAGTGACAGTTAACAAAGCTGACAGAGGCACATGGATTGACAGAGATGTGGTAGCCTATTTCAGGAACAGCAGAAAAAGCAGCCGTTTTTAATCTGGTTCAAAATGGAAAGTCAACAGATAATTCCATATTACACTGGATAAAAATAGAATAGAAACAAGTGGAGAACTATTTTCTTATTGTACTTTATCTTTGTCTTCACTGGTAAACTTGGTGATATATAAACCAAGTAGTAGCTAGTAATTAGACGTGAATTTTCCCTGAGCTGTTTAGAAATATCAAGAGAGAAAATCATCTAGTTTGTACTAGGAAGCAGCTGTGATTTAATTTTGAATCACAGATTTTCTGAAATAACACATCTCTGATGGAACAACAAATCCACCAGAAAAGTTTTTAAGTTCTTTGTGTTCATTACATTTGTGTTTGAATACATATCTGTCTGCATCAGCTCCAAGCAATTCACACACATTTGATCACTCAAACACTTAGCCTTACAAACTGCTCAAAACTTGAAAAAGTTTTGAGATTTACATTCAACCCCCCTTCTGTAAATCTCATTGTTACTGGGAATAACAGCTTGCAACCATGCCATCACCTTCAACCAACATATCAACTACTTTGTCAAATTTATCAATGAGTGATAAGCTGAAACACTCACCTGAGATAGTGAAAACATATGAGCAAATGATGAAATATTATGATTATAAATCTAACCCTGATATTTGCAGACTGACAAAATCTACAAAATATCCCAGATATATCTATTGTGAAAATGCAAAACCTGACATAGTCTATAACCTGTTTATACATGGTTTTGTTGATAAAATCTTAACAAATGAAACCATGTATTGTATATCAAAACTACCAAGTATAATTGTCAAATCCATGGAAGCTATGGTACGGGAAATGGGAGCAGGCTCATACGGAATACAAGTTTTTGATGCATCAACTGATCTAGTTGGAAAACCCATAATAATATGTCAACTATTTAAATTGGGAAGGAATATGGCAGATATTATGGGAGAAACCAAAAGCTTGAAATTTCCAAATCCCTGTGATATTAACAAATTCCAGGAATGGTTATGTGAAAAATGAGCCATTGGACTAGCTACCCTTAGGTCCAAAATACAAGATATACTACGAGCTCGGAAAGTTATAATCATTTCTGAAAGCCATGGTGGAGGTTTCACCGAAAGTATAATAACCTTATATTATGATAATATTATACAAAATTCAGGTACTATGGCATTAGAAATAATGCTTGATAAAATAGAAAACTTGAAATATAATCATGCAAAACATACTACTGAATATTATCAAAGAATAACAGGTCCTAGAAAGAGACCTATTATCAGTCTAAAAGATGATGATAAAGGGAATTCTGATCCCTTTGCATGATACAAAAATGGTGTGATACACCAAAACACTGTAAATTGAATGGTGAAAACCAAAAAATATGAAAAGTTATATTACTAGGAGATAAAAGATTCCCTTCAACAACAAAAAGGCAAAATGATAAAAATGGAGAAAGAAGAAAAAGAAAAAGCAGATTCCCTGGAAAAGATGACAGATCCTGCAAGATATCATGGCAGACACAGAAAATAAAGATGAAGAAAATGTGAAGAGACGACAAAAGAAGAAATGGCTGATAAAGAAAAATAAAAGATTCCTGGAAAAAACCTGCAAAAGAGAATTATTAGTAATTATGTAAAAGAAACCGGTTATCCCGGTTATCTGTAACCATATAGAAGGACTACTATAAATAAGTCCAGACATAAAATGTAAAAGACATCTGAAATTTCTGAAGTTAAAATTCTCTCTTTGAATATGTCTGGCTAAACTTCTTCACTCTCTATAATCTCTACTAAGGATATATCATAATAATAGAAAAGATTATTTTATATGTATTATATACAATCAGGAGTGATTCAGAAAATACCTTGAAGAATAGCAATATGGAAGAGACCGTGTGAGGACTCTTGCATCCAGCCAAGAATATCCAAAGGAGCTTGAAGAGCGTTAAGGATAATAGGGCAAGGGTGAGTTGAGACTTCCGGTGATCAGAAAGCTATTGTAAGAGGTAAAAATTCTGATTTAAATCTTATTGTGTATGATAGCATTATAAAATAATGTTCTCTAAGATTGTGATGTTTAATTAGTATGAGGTTATAGGGATGATTTCATAAAAATGAATTCGTTTTTGTCTACTGCTTACTACATGCATAAAATAACCATATTAATCGATATGAATATGTATTTTAATGCACCTTCCCTCTTTAGGGTTGTTAGATATATAAATGATCCAGAATAGAAACCTACCCCCAGGTGGTTTATATCTAACAGACTAACTCTTAACTCCTGATTTTGAAGGTAAGGAGTTTATGTTCTTATTCTTCCTGCAAAAAGAAGCCAGATGGTTAGAACTTCCACAGTTATGACATGTTTTCCTAGGAGCATCAGGAACAGGTTTATAATCATTGCTTTTATTCACACCTTCCTTTCCATTCCTATTTTTCCTAGGTGATTTTACCTTGTTTACATTCTTAACATCTTTCAGCTTATGCTTAAGCTGTTTCTTAGTCATTAAGCCTATGTTTACTTCAGCTGTCTTTTCCTGTTTTAGTTTGTCAGAAGTTAATTCCTCTTTAACTTCTGATTTCTCATTATCAGACTTTACAGTTACAAACTTAACAGGTTTTAACTTTGGCTTTTGCTTAACAACAAGCTTAATTTCTACAGTTCCTTTATCATTCTTATCCTCTCCATAACCTAAGCCCTCTTTCCAATTTTCACTACTTAGCAAATTTTGAGTTGTTCTGCCAGAGTTAGTCCAAGTCCTGATTATCTCTCTTTCCTTTTCTAACTCAGTTTTTAGAGATTCATTCATTTTTAGCACTTCATCCCTAACATAAAAAGCATCATCTCTATCCTTCTGAGTTTGATGGAACATAACTAACTCTTTTTCTAAGAAATCATTTCTTTTCTTAAAAGCAAGATTTTCAGAAGTTAATCTTTCACATGTTAAAGTTTGATCTCTATAACTAACAAACATGGTTTTAAGATATCTTCTCAACTCATTAATATCATCAGTATGAAAAGCATAAGTAGTCTGAGGTACCTTTGTTTCAGCAGCTTCAGAACTGCTATCAGCACTTTCTTTATCAGCATTTGCCATCAAAGCATAGTTCTCCTCACTTTCAGAGTCTGAGGTGTCTGTCCAGCTTTTCTTCTTTGTGACCAGAGCCTTGCCTTTGTCACCCTTCACTTTCTTGCAATTAGGAGATATGTGGCCTTTCTCACTACAGTTATAGCATTTAACATTGGTATAATCTCCTTTATCAGACTTTCCTCCTCTGCCCTCAGATCTTCTGAAATTCTTCTTATCAGAACTTGTGCCTTTCCTGGAAAACTTCTTTCCCTTCCTAAACTTCCTGTATGCAATCTTTGTGATCCCTTTCACCATAAGAGCACACAGCTTCATCATCTCCTCATCAGCATCAGTCTCAGGCAAGCTTTCAGAATCTGAGTCATCATCACTTTCAGAACTTGATGACTCAGTATCAGACTTTGTGAAAAGAGCTTTAACCTTGTCTTTCCTTGAGGTAGCTACCTTGGGGGATTCTTCTTCAGCCTTAAGAGCAACTGTCCTTGACTTTCCTCCTTTCCTCTTGCTTCTTTGTTCCATCTCAAGTTCATGAGTCTTGAGCATTCCATAAATTTTATCAAGAGTTGTTTCATTAAGACTGTAGTTGTCTCTTATTGTTGTTGCCTTCAAATTCCAACATTCAGGAAGAGCTAACAGGAATTTAAGGTTTGAATCTTCAAGATCATACTCCATATTAACCAGTGACAGATCATTCAAGAGTTTGACAAATCTATCATAAAAATCAATCAATGACTCATTAGCCTTTGAGTCAAAGTGTTCATACTCTTGAGTGAGTATTGTCTTCATGTTCTTCTTAATTGTATCAGTTCCTTGACACCTTGTTTCTAGAGCATCCCATATCTCCTTAGCAGTCTTGCAGTTAATTACCCTGTTTGACATTACATTATCAATGGCACTATGCAGTAAGTGTCGTACCTTAACATCCTTAGCAATTGATGCGATATCTTCAGCAGTATAATCACTCTTCTCCTTTGGTACAGTATTTGCTGCTTCACCTGCAACTGCAACAGCGAGCTTGGTTGGTTTGTGAGGCCCTTCCTTGATTCTATCAAGATATTCTGGATCTGTAGCTTCCAGAAACATGGTCATCCTCACCTTCCATATGGCATATTCAGATGGTCTCAGTATGGGAACTCTGATGGTTTCATACCGACTTTGAATTTGTGTCTTTGGAGGTTCTTCAGTTTTGGTAGGCTTAGTTGGAGTTTCTGTGTCAGACATGATTATGTTTGGATCTTTAACTGTATGTGCGTTAACAGATAGGCTCTAATACCACTTGTTAGGTCACACACACTGTAGAGGGGGTGAATACAGTGTATAAATACAATCAAATCGAACTTTTAATATTTCAAGTAACAGAAAACAAACTTTATTGAAATAATAAACTCTGTTACAGTATGGAACTGTTACCTCTCAGTGATGAATAATTATCACGAGAGCTGCTAGGGTTACAATGAATAATCTTCTCGAATATGATAACACTTATAGTGTAAACCCTATGTCTGTGTTTATATACTACACAGTTACAAGATAATCGCTAATTGATATGGAATATAATTCTGCTTCCTAAAATATATCAATCAGATATCTTTTCTTCCAAGTATTCTATTCTTCATAGAATTCCTTCTTCATGCATATCTCTTCTTATGTTTATCTCGATCTTCTTTCCTTTAATCAGCTACTATCCTTATCTGAACATACTTCAGCACTTAAGTTCTGATATCCATCTTCTGATGATTATCTCCTGATAATATAAGTACTGATATCCTTAAGTCCTGACTTCCAGTAAGTACTGATTTATCCTATTTAAGTAAGATCTCAAAACTAAACATAAATCATATTAGCCATGACATTATCAAATATATCTAACAGATCTATTCTACTAACATCATGAGTAAGAAGGATATTGGTGTAAAGATTCCAATCCTGGAAAGATATAATTATCATCACTGGAAAGTGAAGATGCATCTACATCTTCTCTCTCAAGATGAAAGCTACATCAACTGCATTGAAAATGGTCCTCACATCCCTCATAAGGTGGCCACAGCTGCAACTGCCACAGTTGCTATTGGACAGTCTATTCCCAAGCCAAAAGCAGAATAGACTGATGAAGATATTGAAGAGGTTCACAAGGAAAAGAAAGCCATGAACATTCTATTCAATGGTTTAGATCAAGATATGTTTGATAATGTCATTAACAGCCAAACTGCTAAGGAAATTTGGGATACTGTGCAACTTATCTGTGAAGGTACTGAACAAGTTAGAGAAAACAAAATGCAGCTTTTCATTCAACAGTATGAATACTTTCACTTTGAAGAAGGAGAATCACTGAATGATACCTTCAATAGATTTCAGAAACTGTTGAATGGATTGAAGTTGTATGGCAGAGTGTACCAAGTCAAGGACTCCAACTTAAAATTTCTGAGGTCTCTACCAAAGGAATGGAAGCCTATGACTGTTTCACTAAGGAATTCTCAAGATTATAAGGACTTCACACTTGAAAGATTATATGGAATTTTGAAGACCTATGAACTTGAGATGGAGCAAGATGAGCTGTTGGAAAAGGGAAAGAGAAAAGGTGGATCAGTTGCACTTGTAGTTGACAATGAGAAGACTAAAGCCAGGAATGAAGAAAAGACAATGCCAAGTCTCAAAATTGGCACAAACAAATCAGAATCAAGCAAGGGAAAGGAGTAAGTAGCTGAGGTTGAAGATAATTCCAGTCAAGATGACTCTGATGATGTTGATGAACATCTGGATATTCTGTCCAGGAGGTTTGCAAAGATGAAATTCAAGAAAAATGCTAAATTCACTAAGTCAAACAAGAACATGGTGGACAAATCTAAGTTCAAATGTTATAACTGTGGCATAAGTGGACACTTTGCAAATGAGTGTAGAAAGCCAACCTCTGATAAGAAGAAATTTGAGCTGGTGGGTTATAAAAAGAAATATTTTGATTTGCTCAAACAAAAGGAAAGAGCTTTTCTGACTCAAGATGACTGGGCAGCAGATGGAGGCAATGAAGATGATGATATGGAATATGTCAACCTAGCCCTGATGGCTAATTCTGATGAAAATGAAACTAGTTCATCAAGCAACCAGGTAATTACTACTGACCTCTCTCAGCTTTCTAAGATTGAATGCAATGAAGCCATAAATGATATGTCCAATGAATTATATCATTTGCGTGTTTCCCTTAAATCACTAGCTAAAGAAAACACAAGAATCAAAGAGAATAATTTGTTTTTAAGTGATAGGAATGCTGTGTTAGAGGGTAAGGTAATTGAGCTTGAAAAGATTAAAATCAAATGCTTAACTGTTGAGAGTGAACTAGAAGAATCTGTTAAGAAAGTAGAAATTCTTTCTAAACAACTAGAACGTGAGCAAGAGGTAATCAAGGCCTGGAAAACATCTTAGGATGTTAGTGCTCAGATTGTCAAGGTTCAGGGAATTGAATCACTCTGTGAGAATGCCTGGAAGAAAAACAAAAAGGAAGTAGAATTAATTGATGGATTATCAACGGATGTGGAATCAAAGGATGATGAAAGTTATCCGTTGAAGGAAGAAAAGGAGCATCCGTTGAAGGCTCATCAATTAAAATAGGCAAGTGATTCCAAAAAGAACAATTTGAAAAATCTCAATAAAACGTTTGGTTCAACTTCCAAGAACTTTGTCAAAGAAGAATCTAGCACATCCAAAGATGCAAGTAAGGTGAATATAGGACACATGACTTTAGATCAGTTGAAAAATAGGCTTAAGATGGTTGAGGATAAAAAGGAAACTAAAAGAAAATCAAATAGAAATGGGAAGGTAGGGATTAACAAATACAACAATTACACACCTGATAAATATGCTCCTAGAAAAAGTTGTGTGCATTGCAAAAGTGTTAATCATCTATCTGCTAACTACAAGTCAGTTAAGAATGCTCCCATGCCTTTAACTCCTTCCATGCCTAACATGTCTATGTCACCTCTGTATGCTGTGCCTGTTATGTCTCAAAAGAATCCTCATGCACATTTTGCAAACATGCCTTATGTTAATAATCCTTATTTTGCTGCATTCAGTATGCCTCAAATGCCATACAACATGCCTATGTGGAATAATATGTTTGCACAATCTATGCCTTATCAAATTCAACCAAATGTGCTAAATGATTCTGTGACTAACCCTACACTTCAACCAACTACATCTGAGACCAAGGTTGACCCAAAGTTACCTAAGTCAAAAGATGCAGGAGGTATGAAGTCTAGGAAAAAGACTAACAAGGCTGGACCCAAGGAAACTTGGGTACCAAAATCAACTTGATTGATTTTGTTGTGTGCAGGGAAAAAGAAGGAATCTATGGTACTTGGACAGTGGTTGTTCAAGGCACATGACAGGAGATTTCACCCTGCTCACAGAGTTCAAGGAGAGAGCTGGCCCTAGCATAACCTTTGGAGATGACAGCAAAGGGTTCACTATGGGATATGGCTTGATTTCAAAAGAAAATATCATCATTGATGAAGTTGCATTAGTTGATGGTCTCTAAAACAATCTATTGAGCATCAGTCAACTATGTGACAGAGGGAATACTGTTTCCTTCAATTCTGAAGCCTGTGTTGTCACAAGTAAGAAGGACAACAAAGTGGTTCTAACTGGAGTTAGAAAAAGAAAATGTGTACTTGGCTGACTTCAACTCTACAGATGCAGAATCAATTACTTGTCTTCTCAGCAAAGCAAGTCCAGATGAAAGTTGGCTATGGCACAAGAAGCTGTCTCATTTGAATTTAAAAATAATGAATGATCTAGTCAAAAAGGACTTAGTTAGAGGAATGCCTCTAGTAGAATTCTAAAGGGATGGACTGTGTGATGCGTGTCAGAAAGGAAAGTAAAAGAGAGCATCATTCAGTAAGAAGCTTGAATCAGCAATTGATGAACCATTACAACTGCTACACATGGATCTTTTTGGACCAGTCAATGTATTGTCAATTTCAAGAAAAGGATATTGCCTAGTGATTGTAGATGATTTCTCAAAGTTTTCATGGACCTACTTTCTTGGATCAAAGGATGAAGCTAGTGAAATTATCATCAATCATATCAAGCAAGTCAACAATCATCCAGATTTCAAAGTAAGGAATATCAGGAGTGACAATAGAACTGAGTTCATGAATTCTACCATGAGGTTGTTTTGTGAAGAAAATGGGATCATGCATGAGTTCTCAGCTCCAAGGACTCCAAAACAGAATGGTGTGGTGGAAAGGAAGAACAGATCACTAATTGAAGCTGCAAGAACAATGCTTGAAGAGTCAAAACTCCCAACATACTTTTGGGCTGAGGCTGTTAACTGTGCATGTTACACTCAGAATATTTCTCTAATCAATCAGGAAAAAGGCATGACTCCCTATCAATTGTTCAAGAGAAGAAAACCAACTTTAAACTTTCTTCATGTCTTTGGTTGTAAATGCTACATTCTAAGGAATCAACCTGATCACAAAGGGAAGTTTGATGCAAAGGCTGATGAAGGAATATTTGTTGGTTATTCTGCTGGAAAATCATATAGGGTCTACAATCTAAGAACCAACATTGTCATGAAATCTGTGCATGTTGTGTTTGATGATAAAAAGATTGATGAACTAACATATGAGGGACATCATGAAGGACTCAAATTTGACAACATTGAGATATATTTTGATGATAGTGAAGATGAGAATGATGGAGAAGGCACCTCGAAAAGAATTCAAAATCTGCCTTTGGATAATGCACAAAGTGCTGCATCAGTTGAAAGTCATAATTCAGCATCCGTTGATAGAAGTAATGCAGCATCCGTTGAAAGACAAAGTGCATCATCCGTTGAAGTACATAATGAAGCATCCGTTGATCATAGTCTGTCAACGGATAATCAATTCACTTTATCAGTGGATAGAACTCCCAGTTCCTTTCAAAGGATCAGTAACTCAGGGGGAGTTTCAGCCAATCAACACTCCATCTCACATAATGACAATACTGAGGCAACCTCATCTAGAGCTAATCTACCACCTCAAAGGAAATGGACCAAGAATCACCCTTTTGAATTGATCATTGGTGATGCATCATCTAAAGTACAAACTAGAAGGGCTACTCAAGTTGAATGTCTATATAGTAGTTTTCTATCACAGGAGGAACCTAAGAGAATGGAAGAAGCTCTATTGGATCCAGATTGGACTTTAGCAATGTAAGAGGAGCTAAACCAATTTGAGAGGAACAAGGTATGGAAGCTGGTACCCAAGCCAAAGAACAAGAGCTCTATTGACACAAAATGGGTATTCAGGAACAAGATGGATGAAAATGGCATTGTCATAAGGAATAAAACCAGATTGGTTGCCAAGGGCTACTCTCAACAAGAAGGAATAGATTTTGATGAGACATTTGCTCCAGTTGCAAGACTTGAAGCCATCAGAATCTTTCTAGCCTATGCAGCCCATGCAAATTTCAAAGTCTATCAAATGGATGTCAAGAGTGCGTTTCTGAATGGAGAATTGGAGGAAGAAGTTTATGTAAGCCAACCTCCAGGATTTGAAGATCCAAATTTTCCAGACTATGTGTATTATCTGTTGAAAGTACTCTATGGACTAAAACAAGCACCTAGAGCCTGGTATGAGACTTTGTCAAAATTTCTTCTAGATAATCACTTCACAAGAGGTACTGTTGACAAAACTCTTTTCTTTAGAAATGTTAATGGCTCTACAATACTTGTTCAAATCTATGTAGATGATATTATATTTGGTTCTACAGATGATAAGCTTTGTAAAAAGTTTGCTAAGTTAATGTAAAGTAAATATGAAATGAGCATGATGGGAGAGCTAACTTATTTTCTTGGTTTACAAGTTAAACAAGTTATTGGTGGAATTTTCATTAGTCAAACTAAATATATTTATGATCTTTTAAAGAAGTTTGACTTAATGGATTGTTCATCTGCAAAAACTCCCATGGCCACTGCCACCAAACTTAAATTAAACAAGGCTGAAAAGTCTGTGGATATTACAAGTTATAGAGGCATGGTTGGCTCACTCCTATATTTAACTGCTAGTAGACCTGATATAATGTTGTCTACATGTCTCTGTGCTAGATTTCAAGCTGACCCTAAAGAATCTCACTTAGTGGCTATTAAAAGAATTTTCAGATATCTCAAAGGGACTCCAAATCTAGGAATTTGGTATCCTAGAGAGTCTGATTTTGATCTAATTGGCTACTCAGATGCAGATTATGCAGGTTGCAAAATAGACAGGAAAAGTACAACTGGCACCTGTCAATTTCTAGGGAATAAGCTTGTGTCATGGTTCAGCAAGAAGCAAAATTATGTTTCTACATCAATAGCTGAAGCTAAGTACATTGCTGCTGGTAGTTGCTGTGCACAGATACTTTGGATGAGAAATCAACTATTTGACTATGGGCTAACTGTTGACAAAATTCCAATATTCTGTGACAACACAAGTGCCATTGCCATTACTGAAAATCCAGTGCAACACTCAAAAACCAAGCACATTGACATCAAGTACCACTTCATAAGGGAACATGTAATATACATGAATTTTAGATGATGATAATAATAATAATAATAATAATAATAATAATAATAATAGGTGATGAATTTGATTTAAGTTTGAATAGGAATTATAAAAGAATTTGTTTGAGTTAATAATAATTAGATTAGAATAAGGAGTCTTTGTAAAATTATAAATATCCAGCACCCCTATTAAAATAAACACATACATTATTATTAAAACCCTAGACTAGGGTGAGAAATAAAAGGAGAGACAGAGGAGCGGAGAGAAAACATAGTAGAACAGAGCAATGGACAGAACTTGGAGACGAAAAAGAAAGTGAGCAGTCTTGTGCACTAGCAGCAAAACAAGTAAGACAAATTTTTTTTTTTTATAACGACAAGATGATTAAATATAGATATTTGTGCGAATAAACCCTTTTCCAGGTTAAGATCATGTGAGTATTATTTGTAGTTCTTGTTAGTTAAGGTAGGCCTAACTTTAAATGAATTGTATTTATAATTTAATGTGGTGATTGCTTCACATTTTTTATATATATAATTATTTGTTTTAATGATTTTAAGTCACGATGATTTGCACAAAGACATCCTGATTTACAGTTTCAATTACATATTTATACAAGAACTTGATTTATAATACTTAATCTTTAGATTATTTTTATAATACATATTGTTATTTTAATTGTTACGTGAATTGCATAGTTGACTACCATACCCCTAAGTTGTCCAATTTATATGTTTCCGGTTGATCAAATAATATAATTAAAATGATGAGTGTGTTCATATTAAGCCAACATGTGTGACTCAGTTGTGTAATATTTAGTAATATTAAAATAAGAGATAGCATGTGCGGGACTAAAATATTATATTTTAATATATATAAAAATGCTCTAACTTGTGTTCATATGTCTCTGTATTGTATACTATTTTATTTATTAGCATGATCACCTCCTGACTAGTATATATACATTCATGTGAATTTTTTTAAACTAGTTAATTAGTATATAGTAAAACTGATTTTATATTCACGTCTCGAGTCCATAACAGGGTAAAAATATCTATAAAAATAATTTACAGGTAGTAATGATTAAATAATAAATGATTATATAAGATGCATATTAATCATATATTATAATTTTGTATTTAGAACGCGTGCTAGGAATTTAGCGGAGTGTTTGCGGATCTCGTTAGTATTAAAGTTTGGGATATTTGAGGTACGGATTCTGTCCCTTTTTTTTATTCAGCGCTACTTCTCTTAGCATTTGGGTATATTTGATTCACTCATTTTTGTATCCTACTCGTTCCATTAAATATTTGATCTGACACTTTTGACTTCCAAAAATTATTTTAAAATTGATTTGGAAAATTATAAATATCTGTTTATGCAATTTTCAAAAGTTATTTGATACCCTCCCTCTTGCTTTGGAGATTTGTAACATTTGTCTCAGGTGATTTTTAAATTTTGAGAAAATATTTTTATTTGAACCCTTAGAGATATAGGGTATACCGAGTTAACCAGCTGTAGGGGTACTACAGCCATGTCATTGCGGCATCAGTGACATGACACTTCCGTGACAGTGTGATTAGTCACGGCGTATCCTTCTGTTAGCTCTTGGGAGGAGCTTTTGCGCATTTGATATTTGTTCAGGATACGTGGGTGCACCCAGAGTTTGATTAGTGATTTAATTTATGGTGACGTTGTATATGCCGTACACGTTATCCATTCTGTTGCACGCATTAGGTACCCTATGATGTATGTATTTGTATGTGTTCTGATCTCGGTATGAAATATCCTAACCCCTCGTTGTTTCAGCCTTACTTATTTTTAAAATTGTCGTTTTATTATAAATTACTGATTATTTATTTCTGATCTCTTGATTTATAAACTATAATCCAAATCCGTACTGGGCATTTGGCTCATGCCGTATTCTTTTTCTGGCAGGTGCTTAGGGGGATCTGGGACTGTGTGATGGAGAGCTACCCCAATTCGTTGATTAGGATTTTAGAATTTTATCATTAATTAGACTTAATTATTTATTTAGAGAATTCGGAATTTATATTATTGGTTTAGACTGTTTGGAGATTTAATATTATTTTGGAGATTTTGAACTGTTTAATTATTGTTTAGAAATATATATTAGTGCTCCGTTTGCAGGTTTTTGGTTTTTAAGTAATATCTCCCTTCTATTTAAAGAAGAGGGTGTTACAGAACATGTGATGAATGGTACAGTGGAACTTCATTTTGTTCCAAGTGAAAAGCAGATTGCAGACATATTTACCAAGCCACTTGATGAATCAACATTCACAAGATAAGTAAGTGAGCTAGGTATGCTTAATTATTCATAAATTCATGTCCTTATTATAATCTATTTTAATCCTGAAATGAATTTGCTGCAAGAACAAAGTTGTCTTTAAGTAAAGATTATTCTATCAATGGATATTCCCTATCTGTTGAAAGCCAAAATTGTTTTATCAACGGATGTTCATTATCCGTTGAAAGATAAATACATTTCTGGTAATTTTATCCTTCAACGGATAAAACTATGTTGATCTTCAACGGATAACTATTTACCTTATCCGTTGAAGTGTCACATCAGTTGTTTTAAGTAAGTCACAACCGTTGATTCTTTTACTTAACCGTTGATATATATATATATATACACACACAGTCGTGTGTATTTGTATTAAAGGCAGTTTTAGAATTCATACAGTTTTCTTTATTCTCAGACGGCTGTAATTTACTTAAAAGTATTATTTAATCATTCTCCTTACGTTTTAATTTGAGAAAGTATAAAAGCCTTTTGAATTCTTACTTTACGCTTTCTTGCAATTTTTCAAAAGCTTTTACTCTCTTTCTCTCCCAAAACTCTCAACTTTTCTCTGCAACCTCTACTCACTACAATGGCACCAGTAGTAAAGATAATGTCCCAGTCTAGATTTGTCTATGAGAAGAACAATTTCGTAGCTTTGGTGAAAAAGAATGAAGCCCACTCAGATTATCACAAGATGATGGACTTCATCAAAAACTGCAAACTAAGCTATGCAATGCTGGAAGCCCCAACTATTTACTGTGAGGTAATTGAGGAGATTTGGACAACTGCAGAGTTCAATCCCACAGATATGACCATCACTTTCTCTCTCAAAGGTAAGGATTACTGTATTAACTATGATGATATACAGTCTTGTTTTAAGCTACCTGAGAACAATGCCATGACACCACACACTGATAATGATGTATCTGGTATGTTAGATTCCATAGGCTATTCTTTTGATTCTGCTAGTTTAGGGAGCATTAGAAGAAAAGGCCTTAGGAAAGAATGGAGTTTTCTTGGTGATGCCTTTATCAAGGTTTTCTCTGGGAAAATTAGTAATTTTGATGTCATAACTTCATCTCTTGTTAATATGCTCTATATGCTAGTTTCTGATAGGTACTTTAATTTTAGCAACTATGTCATGCTAGAATTAGGTTCCAGGTTAGGTAACAAAGCTAATAGACCTCATAACATCTACTATGCTAGATTCTTTATGTTATTGGCTAACCATGTTGCTGAAGGTTTGGTCATAAACAATGAGAGTAATAAACTCAAGTGCTGGGCACAAGAGAAAAGGGTCCTTGCAGACCTTTTGAGAATTAACCTCAACAGTCAGGTGCCATTGGTATATTTGCCAATAATGAATGCACCTCAGGTAAGTGAGGTAAATACTTCTTCAACTCCTACTACTTCCAACCCAATTATTTCTTTGCCTTCAAGTGTGGTCATGGAATCTGTGTCTTTGTCCCAACAGATTCCTACCAAAGCCACCAAACCTAAAGTTTCAAGAACAAAGTCAAAGAAAGCCACCTCTGTTGTTTCTCAAAAGATAAAAGTTGTAACAACTACCATCAACCCTGAGGGGAGTGAACAGGGTGTGAGTGGTGAGGGGAGGGGTGAACATCAAGAAACCCCCCAAGATAAGGTAGGAGAGGTGAGTGGTACCCCAGCTAGCCAAGCCACAGCTTCTCAAAAGACTGTGGTGGTTGAAAAGGATTCAAACTCATCCCTAGTTGCATCCTCCCAAAAGGATGCAGCTATTGAAAATAGTCCCCAACCAGGGACACAGAACAAAAGAGGGAGGGACACTGAAGCCACACACTCACCTGTAAAAGCCTTTACAAGAAGAAAGAAGGTTAAAACCTTAGTTTCCACACAGGGGGCATACACTGCACAGATACACCCACCTGTATCTATGCCTTCTCAAATTCAGCTTGATGTGACTCCAACAAATATGGAGTCACATCCCCATTCTCTCAAAATTGACACAAATCAATCACCAAATTCTCCATCACCATCTCTGGATGTGGACATGATATTCACATCAATTCCTGATTCTCCCTCCTTACAACTCAGGGAGGAGCCCCACTCAAATACTGGTGATCATCATCTTTTAGATGATATGTTGGATCATCAGCCAATTCTTTCAGATTTGGTTGAAGAATCTGTGTCTCCTAAATTATAATCAATCCATACAGATTCAACAATCATTTCACTTTCAATCTCTACTTCTTTTCCTTCTTCAACGGATATTTCTCATCCGTTGACAAGTGGTTGTTCTTCAACGGATAAGCTTAACAGCAGTTATCTGTTGATACCATCAGTTCCTACTTCAACGGATACTCCCTATCCGTTGATAGTCTCTACACAAATAACTGAATCAATTCCAAGTGTAGAAGACATGGTTATTGTACAATCACTTCTAGGATTGAGGGAAGGGAGTGAAAATTTGAGTGAGAGGTTGGGTTGCTCCCAGGCAAAAGGAGAGCTTGAGAGTCTAAATATGCATGCTATTTCTTCCAGCATGGCAAAAGAAAGTGAGAGGAGTGCCACCTTAGTAGGTGAGGTTGAGGGTGTGAGGTGTGTGAGCCAGGGGGAGCCCCTGATGCAAGAATATAGAGAAATTGAGAGAAAAGCAGGTACAGAAGGTATAAGGGCGGATCCAGCCATTGCTAGTGAGTCAATGATTGTGGATGATGCTGAAAAGGAAAGACAATTTCAGCAACATTACAAAGCTGTAATTGATAACATTTCCTTGGATGCTGGCACTTTTACTCATCCTGTGTCAGCTATTGGCTGCTCAGGGCAATGTGGAGGCAGAACAGACTTTGAACCTAATACACACTTCAGAATCTCTACAAAGGGATAAAGCTACTGTCAATAGAATGCCTTCTCAAGCTGGTGAGCCATCTGAAGAATTTGGAGTAAATTCTAATGATGATGACTCTGTCTCATTTGATGGAAGCATGAACTTAGGGGGAGATGCAGGCCCTAGTTCAGTTCCAAATTTACCTGAATGGGCCTTGACTAAGGAATCTACACCAGGACAGTTCAGTGTATCATTGGTCAAACAGGTTATGGCTATTCAAAAGGCCCTTCAGGAAACTTCAGATGCTGGTACCAAGGCTATTCTTCAAGCCCACCTAGAGTCTCTACATCTCATGAAGCTACAGCAACTAAGACAGAATCTGAGTGTGGATGAACTCAAGAAGCATATAGCTGACTTGAAGTCCTACAATTCTGAGAAGCTGGATTCAGTCATGCCCTATGGTACCATGCAAGACTTGTTACTGAGATTGAGAAGAGAATCAGATGCTGAAAAGAGGCTGGCCAAGTTGGAAGACAGAGTTCAAGTCATTGAAAACTCTGTGGTCACCATTCTTCAGAATCAACAGTCTCAAACAAGTCTACTTATGCAGCTGGCAAAAGCACAAGGCTTGACCCCTCTCCTTGATGATAACAAAAAGGGGGAGAATAAAAGGGAATGGGAAAGAGAGTCATCTACAAATATTCAAATATCCAAAGTGCTAGTTCTTGCCATCACTACTTCTCCAACACTTCAAATCAAAGGAAAACTTGATGGAATTGATCTAATCCAGCTAGCAGCAGCTGAGATGCAGGTGAAAGAGCAGAGCAGAAGAAGAATTGATGAAGGGATGCAACAAGTGTTTGGCTCTAAAGAACAAAATCCTTATCTGTAAAACATAGGACAAAGGTTGAGTCAATCACTATGGAATACAAGCCAGTAAGGAGGAATAAGGTTGGAGAAACTTCCTTCAAGAACTTCAAGCCTGTGGTACTCAAGCCCAACACTAGACTTAACAAGGACTCTACAAAGAATCCCCTTAACTTTGCTCAATTGAAAGAAGTGGACTTTCCTCTTCCAAAGCCTGATGAAGACAAAATTTGGGGTGGTAGCATCATAAAGCACAAAGAGACCAATGATGTAGGGGAAAGAACGAATATGGCTATCATTTATAGAGAGGGAAAGAGTATCTGTGTGGTGCAAGGACATCCCAAATTCTCAAAAGCCAAGAGGAAAGAGACCAAAAGGCTGAAGGAAGAAGCTGAAAAGCTAAGGGCTAACAAAAGAGCACAAGCAAAGCTTGAAAAACAGCTAAAGTCAAGTCAAATTGAAGAGAAGAAAGAAATTGAAGACAATGGTGAAGATGAAGGTATGGGGAACATGTTTAGTGAGGATGTGGAAGAAAGAAGTGAGGAAAGAAAGGAATGGCAGAAAGGGAACAGAAGAAAGGCAAATGTAAAAAGGAAGATTGTAGATAACACTGAGGAAACCCAATCAAAATCCAAACCACTACCTTCTATTCCTGAACCCATTGTGCCTGATTCCTATTTAAATATCCATGGTGAAACAATCATTCCTAAGGAGGAACCCATTTATTGGGACACCATCAAATTGCCCACCTTCTTAAATACTTCTCCACCACCAAAGAAACAGAAAAGAAAAACCAAATCAACACCTCCCCTAACCTCAAGAAAATTCACTCAGAAACCTAAGCCTAAGCCACAAGCCTCAAAGGATGATTATGTTCACATTTGTGACATAAAGGAACAGACAGACATTGAACTCTTCCTGGATGAGCTGGAGGAAGTAGGGGGAATAGATGTCTACAGAAAACTACCAGAAAGATTGGTGTTCAAATACAAAGGAAATGGGGAAAGGACTTGGCCCCTTTACAGAATTCTGAATGAAGGCTATTCTACCTTGGTTAGAGTCTACTCAGCTATCAAACGGGATTCTGGCTTTACCAGGACTGCCAAAACTGAGATTCTCAACAAGATTGCCAGCATAAGGAAAACTTGATGGGAGCCCAATTCCTTGCCTAGAACATTACTCATCCCTGAGCATGGAATTACAATTCATAAATCACCTCATTGGCTGATGGAGTTCAGAGACAAAAAAGGAGTCAGAAGATTTTTCAGACTTGAAGACCAGCTTAAAATTGCCAGTAATGAAACTCTCAAGGACATACAATCTAAGTAGGACATCAGTGAAGAAGATGAAGCTGAATTCTACAGACAACTCCAACTCCAAGTAGAGGGAAATGACAGGAAGATAGGGAAGAAAACAAGGGATCAAAGGAAAAGAAAATAATCTGCTCAGCCTAAAGGAGCATCCTTAGAAATAATGTAATCCTTCAATTCTATCTCAGTACATACGCTTTTGCAGCACTTTTGAATTTCTACTTGATTTCAATTCATATATTTGTTAAGTGTTTTGTTATCATCAAGTTAAACCCAAATTTATGCCTACAATTCTAGTAGACATAAATAGGGGGAAATTGTTAGGAATATGTGTATTAGTTTGATGATAAGTTAAACAAAACACTTAAGTAGGAATCCAGTGTCTGTAGCCTCAACGGATAAGACCATTCTGGCTATCCGTTGCTGGAGTAGCTTTACTTAGAAATAAGTTTAGTCTTGTAGCACATTTCAGTTTCTGTATTCAAGTTATAATTCTTAGATGTTGTGAGAAATTATAAGTCATGTTGACTACTAGTGGATATGCAAATAGGATGGCTAACTGTAAATATTTCATGCCTTGTAATTTTGTATAAGTGAAGTAGCATCAACTGATAAGTTAAAGGCCTTGAACGGATAAGAAACAAAGCTTCAACGGATGTCTCTAAAGCTTCAACGGATAACATCCATCAACGGATGAGTGCATCAACGGATAAAGCTTCAACTGTTAATGCATCAACGGATAAAGCCATCAATGGATAAAAGCTTCAACGGATGCTAAGTTCAATAGCAGTTGACAGTGACAATTCATAAGCTGACAGAGGCACATGGGTTGACAGAGACAATTGGAATGTGGTAGCCTCTTGGAGGAATCAAGAAAATACAGCATTTCCATTCTGCTGCAAACAAGGAAGTATTCAAAGATTCACAGATTATCCTAGATTGCATTGGATAGTGAAATGAAGAAGAAACATGTGAAGAATCTTTTTAATTGTATTTTATATTTTTGTCTTCACTTTTAAACTTGGTGATATATAAACCATGTTGCAGCTAGTAATTAGAGTGTGAATTTTCCATAGCTGTTTAAAAAAACATTGAGAGAAAATCATCTAGTTTGTACTAGGACGCAACTGTGATCAATTCTTTGAATCACAGATTTTCTGAAATAACACATCTCTGGTGGAATAACAAATCCACCAGAAAAGTTTTTAAGTCTTTTGTGTTCTTTACATTTGTGTTTGAATATATATCTGTCTGCATTAGCTCAAAGCAATTCACACACACTTGTTCATCAAAACACATAGCCTTTGAAACTGCTCAAAACTTGAAAAAGTTTTGAGATTTACATTCAACTCCCCTTCTGTAAATCTCTCATTGTTAGTTCCTTGGGAATAACAGTAGTCGATGATATAGGGGAAGTGCTGCCCAAATTTTCAAAAAATACCCTATATTTAAGGAGAAAGAAGTATATTGTCGTTCTCGTCAGTACTCCAAATGATTACGATATCGGTTCTTGAGAAAGTTGTTATGACCAATCAGACTTTATATAATTGGTCTTTGATTCCAGTTAGCTAGTCAGCACTTGGTTTAAGTGATCAGTTAAAGGAGTTAATTGATCAACTTTACCAACTAATGATTAGTTAAATGAAGATCGATTCCAATTAGATTGAGTTAAACTCTGTCATGATTTTCAGAACTGCAATCAAAGCGATTAGCAATTTGAAGAGACTGATAGTATTAGCAGAAATTGAGAGTTCAGTAGGATTAGCGAGACGTTACTGCAGACATGTGCGAGGTTTTATCCAGAAGAATATGCCTTTTTCGATAAATAAGAGGAACAGAAAGTTATTGGTACATGCGAATGAGAAGAATATTTCTAAGAACTGAAGGTGTAAGACAAAACAAAGAGCTGTTATCATTTGTAATAGTGTTCCAGGAAGGACTTGAATGCATACTCAATTTGAGTGGCAATTGAATGGAAGTTGCTGTAAAATAGTGGAAAGCTCGCAAATCTAAGTATCTGATGTAAAACGAAGATTGATGAAGTCCACATGTGAACTCGGGAAAAAGAAATGTTGATCAATTGGGGAAAGCCAAAGATGCGATCAGTGATGATTTAAGCAAGTTTAAGAAAATCTCTATCGATGAATTTTAATAATTTTGTTAGTAAAAATTTAAATATTATAAATAAAAGTCTTCATTCCAGTGTGAACTCCAGAAATGATCTATCCAATAATAAACAGATTAATATTACTAAGAAGAAGAAATTAGTTATGTTTAAAAGAGATAATGAATAATGAGAATGGAGAAATAATGAAGAAAAGAAGTAGAATCAAAAGGATGATAAAGAAATTTTATAAAATAATCCAGGAAAGATGCAAGTTGGGAATGTCGGTTGTGCCAGAACTGTTAGGAGAATGAGGTGAAATGCCGATAATTAAATATAAGAATTCGTTCCAAAAATACGTGTAAACAGGAAAGATTAAACGAAGATATTAATGGCGAACTGTTAGAGAAGAATGTTACAATGAATCTCATGTCGGAAATCTTTAAAAATTAAAGTGAAGTCCCGGAGGTTCGAACAAATGATTTACAAAGGTTACCTCGGGGAATGAGTTAAGAATTTCTCGTTGGTTACTGGACAGAGTCAAGCTGGTGTCAAAAGCCATGTATCGTATGATTCAATAGGGATGAAATAATGAGTGAAGGAAAACTTCAGAAATGTGGAATGAAAGAATAATGAAACAAAGAGTGTTTTGCGCTGTGCACAAAAGTGATCATGGGGAAAAGAAGAATGGAAGTATGAAGGTACACATCGATTATCAGAAATTGTAAGTCTGAAGATTAAATGAACATAATGTACCAGGAGTATTTGGATAGTGTAATTGTATTTATTGATAACATCCTCGCTAATTCAAGGACTAAGGAAGACCAAGTTGAACGCCTGAAGATATGCCTGCGAAGAATTGAAAAATAGCAACTGCATTCTCAACTTCAAAGGTATGCATTCTGGTTAATTATGAGCTATAATTGTTTGGTTAACTACCAACCAAGAAAGGTCCATTTAGGGACAGATGTTTTGAATAGAAAGAAAAGAGTGAATACCATTAAGATTGTTGGGAAATGGTTAAAAGAATTGGGAAAGTTAGAAATTGAAGAACAGGTATAGATCTGGCTTCTGGATTATACTGATACTCAATTTGTTGTTAGATATCAAATGTGGTATTAATATAGATGATTGATGTTGACTTCAGTATATAATGTGGTGAGCATCAAAGTTCATATTAATATCTAATTTGATATGACAACAAAATGAGTACTAGTACCAAGAGTTCGGGTTTGAATGAAGTTCTGATTCATTCCGTTCCAAACTAATGTATTTTCCTTTAGATAGTAAAAGATTCTTACTTGATGAATATACTTGATGGTGATGGAAAAGAAACTGAGATATACTACAAAGTGGTGAGTTAAACGCGATTGCCGAGATTTTCCTTTAAATTTTAGTTTTTGAATAGATTTAAAATATTTTGAGGCATCAGACGCCATAAGCTCAGTATACTGGGCGCAGATGGATAGAAAATGCAAGAGACTGATTAAAGATTCTCGAATACGATTGAAAACGATCATGGGTCAGGCTAATTGAATAGAAAGAGGCCTGAAACGTAAAGTAGAATAGTCAGTGGAAATAGGAAATTCATGAACACAAATTATTAGAGTTAGAGAGAAAAGCAGATTAGTATAAATTTAGATAGTCCCTTGAGACAATGAGATAGATAAAGCGATTGCGAATGAGTTGGTCTTGTTGTCACAGGTATAATGAGTTCATAAGACATTCATTGTATATGACTATGAAGAGTAATTTAGCTCCAAATGTATGAATTAAAGATTGAGTTAGGGGTTGCATGAGAAACTAATAAATTTGATGACGGTAGAGGACCGTTGAAATGTGTGTAAGGTGATAAGTTCCGAGAAATTTTAAGTAAGATACTCGAAAAATAGCTCGGTATGTTCCTTAGCATGATTCTGAGGACATAATCCTTTTAAGGGGGGAAAGATGTAACGTCCGGGAAATATTATATAATTATTTTTATCAATAAATAATTATTATGTGATTTTTATATGAATTTTGGTGAATTATCTGATGATTGATATTAATATTTGGGTGTTTATTTATGATAAAATTAGGATATTTTAATCTTTAATTATCCAGAATAAAATATATATAGTTTTGGTATTTTTCTGGTAATTTTTGGAGTGTTATGTGATTTTATAAGGATTTATAGAATCAATAATGATTATTTTACGTGATTTTAAAATTACTTTTTGGAATCCGAAATCGTCCTACTTCAACCGTTTTTTGCGTTTTTACAACCCGAAACTCTTCCGAAAACTCCTTCATAACCTAATCTGATAATTCTGAACACTTTCCGTGTTTTGACTTTTCCGATCCGGGGTACGGTTTGACCTATACGAGTCCCGGCGTGAAATTTTCGATACGCTAATCATTTTATATATCGATAAAAATTCATATTCTCAAAAGGCGAGACATTATTACCTTATTTTCGTATAAAGTATTTTATAGGAAGCTCTGTTTTGATAATTATCCAAATTTGGTATTAAAATCGTATCATCTTTTTACTTACTTAGCGGCTACATAACCTATTTTCAGATCCGATATATAAATATAATTATCAAATTATTAAATGAATAAAATATGTGATGGTTCCGTTAGCTATGTGTTGCTGTATTATTAATTATTTTTGATTTGTTGGATGCAGAGATTAATTTTATAATTAATTATCGAGCTGTATGAATTTAATTCATTTTTAAAAGTGATTTTATTGAATATTTATTTTTATAAATGTTAAAATTGTTTCTAAAATTATTTTGGTTGTCCTATAATTTTATCTATTATTTTTAGGAATTTATAAAATTTAGAAATCAATATTTTATTGAATAATTATCTTTAAATGATTTTCTCATTTCATTTAATTGTAAAATCAGTATTTAATTCCAGAATGCTTCAAAAATAATAAAAATTTTATTTTATTAAGTTTGAAATATTTCGAGAATTTTAAAATTATTTCGGAAATATTCTGGATTTTATTAAATCGCACATGTAATTGTTAAACTGTAAAATATGGGTATAATGTGCGATTTGAAAATATTTTCAAAATGTTATTTTATTAATTATAAATATTTTAATATTTTAAGAAATATTTAGAATTATTTTTGAATTATTTTATATTTCCGATAAATCTCTGCACACGATATGTAATGATAAATTCGCGATTGCTGTTCGAAACGGGATACAACGAAAATAAAATAAGAAAACAGAGAAAGAAAAAAAAAATATAGAATAAAATCCCTAACCCCCGTGTTTCCCACCCCCATTTCAGTTGTCTCTCTCTCAATTCTCACGTTATCTCTCTCGTGAGTTTCAGGCCGCCGCCTCTTTGGGGCTGGTAGCTCCGATTCTTGCATGTATACACCTATATCTATATGTGTGTATGTGTTTACAGTGTTCGTGTGTGTACGTTTTTGTGTGTGTGAGTCGTGTTTGTGCGTGTGTGAATCATGTGTGTGTGTGCGCGTGTTTACGGCTGCTGTTGTTGCAATTTTCCCGGCCCCTGTGAATTTTCCGGTGACCCTGCCTGAGTACTGTTTGGCTTCGATGATGTTGCTTTATAAAGTGTTGTTTGAATTGATTAAATTTTATAATTTTAATTCTGTAGGAATTAATTGATTAATGTTTTGTGATTTAAGTAAATTCGTGCGCGATTATAATAATTAATTGGTGGAATTCTTATGGAAACCCGATTTTATCGGGCACCGACGAATTTTACCGCCGTCGGCGATGAGCCTCGGCGAGCCGACGGTGGACGATGATGATTTTTATTTGGGTCCTACATTTATTAATTAAATAAAATTAGTTCGGTAAAAATTAATTGCGAAACAAAAAATACAAACAAAAATATAAAAGCACGGACAATAATAATAAATAATTGAAGTTGCACTGGTGTTTGGGATTGTAAGTTGGATTGGTTGTTGTTGTTGATTGTGATTGATTTGACGTTGGGATGTTCGACGGGTAGGCCGATAAACAAAGGAGATGCTACCCGATTTTTGGGAAATTAATTCCGAAAAATACGGGGACGTACCCTGTAATTATCGGAGACATCGAACGAGGAAATATAATTACATTATACGAACCCAAATTACGTGTCCTGACAAAAATATTTTATGAATAATTGATCACCCTATTTTCCAAAATGACGAGTGTATGTACTTTCCGAAAATAAACACCGAACCAAGTTTCAAAGATGTGAACCATAATTGCTATGTGTATTTAAATAATACATATAAATATAAGTTGGATTATGAAATCGTACGGGTAGAATATGATAGTGATGTGATGTTAAGCGAAGCGATTATCTGAATTAGGGTATTTTAACCCTGTAGGTCCTAGTCGGAAGACCCAGGATTTGGCGTTGGACTAGGAGTGATCTAGTGATTAGATGTTGAGATTAACGAAGTTCCAATCGAAGGGCCTGAGTGTTGGGATCGTATCCAGAATGGGATAATAGTTTGACGATAAGGCCGAACGTTCAAGTCGAACCAAAGTCAACTAGTAATAGCGATTAAAGCTTATTGAGGCAAGTATTACTGAACTTTCTTTTAAAATACTGCAATTATTTATTCATTCCTATTCTAAGTTCAGAATAGTTAACTGTTTTATATTTCGCTGCAATTACTCTGATTATGCATGATCCTTTTATTCTTGTTCCTATAATTCGATTGCTCTCTTGAGCAAATACCCATTCTTTTGGGTTATTTGTGAACCCTAAATTGGGATGTTTTGAATTCAAAATGATTTGACATCAAAACACTATACGGGCTGGATGGTTATTGTGAGGACCAGTGATGAGCTGGATCCTATGGGCCGGGAATGGACCGGACCCTTGGGCGATGATGCCTAGGTACCTGAATGGATCTATACGGTTGGGTATAGATCTATATTATATCCTGACTGATCAGCAGGGTATGAATGTGAACTAGTATCCATTCTAATTTGTTGTTGATCGCCATTAACGGCATTCTCTCTTGAAAGGTTTTATGATTCCAAAACCGGACAAAACCCTGATTCAGGAGATGAATCGGGGAATCGCTTGTCATTTTTGGATTTATAGTTAAAGGTTGGGGACAACCAACATTTATTCGCTCAACTCACTCAAATAAATAGAATTGTTTAAAATTGTTTTTAGATTTTGTCCGAAAGCTTTTCCTTTGGTATTAATACGTGAAACTCAAATTATATACTTGCTAGGAATTTTTGGCTTACTCTTGCTTTGTAAATTCTTATTTCTGCCAGAAATAAATAAGGATAAAAGTGAATAGCGTTGATAGACAACAGAAGTTAGAGAAATCTCCGCTGCGAGAGGTTGAAGATGTTAGAATAATATGACAAGAGCATTAGTACAAAGGTATTTACTCTTGTATTTTAGTTGTTGTGAGTTATAGAAGGTTAGTTTCTTGTTTCATACCATAACCTATAAACGATCCGGATTCAAGGGGTTAATTGTTTATTATTTTATTTTATGTAAAGATTGTTTCGGGATACCAAATCTTGACCCCGGATTTGGGTTGTTACAGAAACCAATGACAGTCTCATTGAGAAACTCTCAAGATTACAAGGAGTTTACTCTGGAGAGACTATATGGTATCCTGAAAACTTATGAGCTTGAAATAGAGCAAGATGAGAGGATGGAGAAAGGAAGGAAGAAAGGAGGGTCCATAGCACTGGTTGCTGAGTTAGAAAAAGAGAAAGAAATGAAGGTAGATACTGTTGAGTCTACTTCAAAGGTCTGTGAGAACAATGGTAAAGGGATGGTAGCTGAAAATGAAGACAATTTGAGTCAAGATGACATGGATGATATTGATGAGCATTTAGCTTTTCTTTCCAGAAAATTTCCCAAGCTCAAGTTCAAAAAGAACTTGAGTTTATGTTAACATTTTTCTTATCAGAACTTACACTATCAGACTTTGAATCAGAATTTACACTAGAAGGAACAATGGAAACTTTCTTCAAAGAAGGTTTTAATTGATAATAATCATAGTACAAACTATGATATTCCTTACAAGTATAAATGGAATGCCATAAACTACCACAATGAAAACAAGGATTTTGTGGTTTATATCTAACAGACTGACTCTTACCTCCTGATTTTGAAGGTAAGGAGTTAATGTTCTTATTCTTCCTGCAAAAAGAAGCCAGATGGTTAGAACTTCCACAGTTATGACATGTTTTCCTAGGAGCATCAGGAACAGGTTTATAATCATTGCTTTTATTCATACCTTCCTTTCCATTCCTATTTTTCCTAGGTGATTTTACCTTGTTTGCATTCTTAACATCTTTCAGCTTATGCTTAAGCTGCTTCTTAGTCATTAAGCCTATGTTTACTTCAGCTGTCTTTTCCTATTTTAGTTTGTCAGAAGTTAATCCCTCTCTAACTTCTGATTTATCATTATTAGACTTTTCAGTTACAAACTTAACAGGTTTTAACTTTGGCTTTTGCTTAAAAACAGGCTTAATTTCTACAGTTCCTTTATCATTCTTATCCTCTCCATAACCTAAGCCCTCTTTCCAATTTTCACTACTTAGAAAATTTTGAGTTGTTCTGCCAGAGTTAGTCCAAGTCCTGATTATCTCTCTTTCCTTTTCTAACTCAGTTTTTAGAGATTCATTCATTTTTAGCACTTCATCCCTAACATAAAGAGCATCATCTCTATCCTTCTGAGTTTGATGGAACATAACTAACTATTTTTCTAAGAAATCATTTCTTTTCTTAAAAGCAAGATTTTCAGAAGTTAATCTTTCACATGTTAAAGTTTGATCTCTATAACTAACAAACATGGTTTTAAGATATCTTCTCAACTCATTAATATCATCAGTATGAAAAGCATAAGTAGTCTGAGGTACCTTTGTTTCAGCAGTTTCAGAACTGCTCTCAGCACTTTCTTTATCAACATTTGCCATCAATGCATAGTTCTCCTCACTTTCAGAGTCTGAGGTGTATGTCCAGCTTTTCTGCTTTGTGACAAGAGCCTTGCCTTTGTCACCCTTTACCTTCTTGCAATCAGGAGATATGTGGCCTTTCTCACCACAGTTATAGCATTTGACATTGGTATAATCTCCTCTATCAGACTTTCCTCCTCTGCCTTCAGATCTTCTGAAATTCTTCTTATCAGAACTTATGCCTTTCCTAGAGAACTTCTTTCCCTTCCTGAACTTCCTGTATGCAATCTTTGTGATCCCTTTCACCATAATAGCACACAGCTTCATCATCTCCTCATCAGCATCAGTCTCAGGCAAGCTTTCAGAATCTGAGTCATCATCACTTTCAGAACTTGATGACTCAGTATCAGACTTTGTGAAAAGAGCTTTACCCTTGTCTTTCCTTGAGGTAGCTACCTTGGGGGATTCTTCTTCAGCCTTAAGAGCAACTGTTTTTGACTTTCCTCCTTTTTCTCTTGCTTCTTAGTTCCATCTCAAGTTCATGAGTCTTGAGCATTCCATAAATTTCATCAAGAGTTGTTTCATCAAGATTGTAATTGTCTCTTATTGTTGTTGCCTTCAAATCCCAACATTTAGGAAGAGCTAACATGAATTTAAGGTTTGAATCTTCAAGATCATACTCCTTATTAACCAGTGACAGATCATTCAAGAGTTTGACAAATCTATCATATAAATCAGTCAATGATTCATTAGCCTTTGAATCAAAGTGTTCATACTCTTGAGTGAGTATTGTCTTCCTGTTCTTTTTAATCGTATCAGTTCCCTGACACCTTGTTTCCAGAGCATCCCATATCTTTTTAGCAGTCTTGCAGTTAATTACCCTGTTTGACATTACATTATCAATGGCACTATGCAGTAAGTGTCGTACCTTAGCATCCTTAGCAATTGATGCGATATCTTCAGCACTATAATCACTCTTTTCCTTTGGTACGGTTTTTGCCGCTTCACCTGCAACTGCAACAGCGAGCTTGGTTGGTTTGTGATGCCCTTTCTTGATTCTATCAAGATATTATGGATCTGTAGCTTCCAGAAACATGGTCATCCTCACCTTCCATATGGCATATTCAGACGGTCTCAGTATGGGAACTCTGATGGTTTCATACCGACTTTGAATTTGTGTCTTTGGAGGTTCATCAGTTTTGGTAGGCTTAGTTGGAGTTTCTGTGTCAGACATGATTGTGTTTGGATCTTTAACTGTATGTGTGTTAATAGATAAGCTCTGATACCACTTGTTAGGTCACACACACTGTAGAGGGGGTGAATACAGTGTATAATACAATCAAATCGAACTTTAATATCTTAAGTAACAGAAAACAAACTTTATTGAAATAATAAACTCTGTTACAGTATGGAACTGTTACCTCTCAGTGATGAACAAATATCACGAGAGCTGCTAGGGTTACAATGAATAATCTTCTCGAATATAATAACACTTATAGTGTAAACCCTACGTCTGTGTTTATATACTACACAGTTACAAGATAATCGCTAATTGATATGGAATATAATTCTGCTTCCTAAAATATATCAATCAGATATCTTTTCTTCCAAGTATTCCATTCTTCACGGAACTCCTTCTTCATGCATATCTCTTCTTATGTTTATCTCGATCTTCTTTCCTTTAATCAGCTACTTTCCTTATCTAATCTTCCTTCAGCACTTAAGTTCTGATATCCAACGTCTGATGATTATCTCCTGATAATATAAGTACTGATATCCTTAAATCCTGACTTCCAGTATAAGTACTGATTCCCAGTTAAGTACTGATTTGTCCTGTTAAGTAAGATCTGAAAACTAAACATAAATCATATTAGCCATGACATTATCAAATATATCTAACAGTGATTGTATCCCGACGGATAAGCCTAACAGTAGTCATCCGTCGGATAACCATACTACTAACCCAATGGATATTCATCATCCGTCGGGTGTCTCTGCATAACTTTAAAATTTTTCAATTCTTACAAGTGCAGAAGACTTAGTAGTAGTGCAATCACTCTTAGGACTAAGGGAAGGGAGTGATTTGAGTGAGAGTCTGGGTTGCTCCCAAGAAAAAAGAGAGAAAAAGAGTGAACAAATGCAGTCTATTTATTCAGGATTGGCAAAAGTGAGTGAGAGGAGTCCCACCTTAGATGGTGAAGGTGAGGGTGTGAGGGTTGGGAGCCAAGGGGAGCCCTTGATGCAAAAAGAGAGATAAATTGAGAGAAATGAAGGTATAGGAGAAATAAGGGTGGATATCATTGCTAGCGAGTCAATGAATGCCAATGATTCAAACATTGAGAGACTATCTCAGCATAATCAAGTTGTTATAAGTTCCATCTCTTTGGATGCTGAGGCATATACTCATCCTGTTCCGGCATATTAACTCTTGGCTGGACAGGGCAATGAAAATGCAGAAAAGATATTGAATCTGGTGCACACTACTGAATCCATGCAGAGAGAAAAAGATGCCATTACAGCTATGCCCTCTACAGCTGGTGATGACATAGATTATGAAACTGGGGGTCAGCCTAATTCTTTGGTTATGAGGGTGATGCTAGTGAACGAGAGTCACTGGACATAGGGGGAGGAGTAGGCCCTAGCTCCAGATCTGGACTGCCATCTTGGGCATTTTCAAAGAAATGTGATGAATATTTTTTCAAGACAACCCTCATTCAACTCTTCAGCCAGACACAATCTGCTCTGCAATCAACAACCAATGCTAGCACCAAGAAGCTCCTACAAGCACACCTGGCCTCTCTGCAGTTACAACAAATCCAAGGTTTTCAACACAGTCAGGATGTCTCTTCTATCAAAAATGAGGTTGAGCAAATGAAGAATGATATTACTGAAAGATTGGATGCTAAACTTCCAGAAGCTACAATGCTTGATATTAAGAGACAACTCAGGAAGAATTCTGATCTTGTCACAAAGATAGATTCCTTGGATACCAGAATGACTGCAATGGAAGCTTCTCTAATAGCAATACATCTACATCAAGCTCAGCAAACTCAACTGCTACAACAACTAGTGGCTGCACAATCTTCATCTTCCACTCTACTTGATGATAACAAAAAGGGGGAGAAAAGCTCAAGTGAGGGTGAAGGGGAGAGAGGCTCAAGTAAGGGGGAGCTACAGCTAAACATACAAGTCAGCAAAGTGATTGTGCCAACAATTTCTTTCACAAAGCCACCAGTGTTGAATAGAATTGATCTAATCCAAATAGCAGCTGAAAAGATTGAGTCAAAGTCAAATTCTAAGATGCTTGATGTTACAGCTATAGAGAAGAAACTAGAAGAAAAGTGGAGAAAAATAGATGCAAATATACAACAAAAGTTTGGGCCAATTCAGAAATCAGATAAAGTCTTAGTCATCACTCTCAAGTCATGAAAATCTCTGTGAATGACATAAGTATGAACTATCTGGAAAATGGTCAAACTTCCTGCATAAAATCTCCAAAAGCAAATGTCATCATGAAGCCTAAAAGAAACTACTTCAAGTTCTCAGAAAAAAATCCTATGGATACTGTGTATGAAATACCTAGGCCAGATGAGAAGAAGCTGTTGACTAGGTCAATTGCATTTTACAAGGATCCAGCAGATTCTGCTCTTAAAAAGAGAATTGCAAAGATCTACAGAAATGGTAAAGAGATATGTGTGGTGGCTGGACACCCTCAGTTTGTAGAAGCCAAAAAGGAAGAGAAAGAGAGAATAAGGCAAGAAAAGAAGCAAGCTGCCTTAGATGCTAAGAAGCTCAAACAAAAGAAGGAGCAAGCTTCTATCTTAGCCAAACTTCAGGCGGTGAAGACTTCAACTGAGATCTCTGCACAACCATTTGTGATTGTTGAACCTCAAGATCAGAAAATGCAACGGGAATCACAACAGAAAAGAAAATTCAGATACAAGCTCCATTCCAAGAGAAAATTGGACTTTAATGATGAGGAAAAGGAAGACCAAATTCCCAAAAAGCCTACAACTACAACTCAAACATCAAAACCCTCAGTGGTATTTGAAGAATTCAAGGTGGTTGATCCAACAAGGAACATTCTTGGTGAGCCCATAATTCCTAAGGATGAGCCAGTAGACTGGGATAGTCTACCAATTCCTGAGCTAAATTTTCCTATCTTCAAATAGCTAAAGAAGACAAAGACAAGAGCAAAAAAGAAAGTGAATCCTGTGATTCTCAAATTCAAGACCCCAATCAAAGCTAAATCTACAATCAACAAGGGAGACATGATGTACATCTGTGACATCAAAGAGTTTTCTGACATAAACCTTTATTTAGATGAATTGGATGAAGTTAGAGGAATTGATGCTCACAGACACCTTTCTGAAAGATTGGTGTTTAAATACAAGGGAGGTAAAGAGATCATATGGCCACTTCACAGGATCCTTCTAGAAAGCCAGTCTGTTTTGATAAAGGTCTACCCTTCATTTAAAAAGAACTTTGGGTACAATGTGACAGCAAGAAGATTAGTTCTAAAGAAGATTGAGGAGCTGAGGAGTAATAGAGCCAAAGATGCTCTACCAAAAAGTCTGTCAATTCCCTTCACAGGAAAGAGAGTGCATCCGAGGCCCTATTGGTTGATGGAATTCGGGGATGAAAAAGGAGTTAGAAGATTCTTCAGATTGGAGGACCAATTGAGTATCTCTAGCAATGAGACTCTTTTGGAAATGCAGGGAATGCTAAATCTCTCAGAAGCTGATGAACTTGAATTCCACAGACAACTCCAAAACCAGATAGAAGAAAACAACAGAAGGCTTGGGAAGAAATCCAGACAATCAAGGAAATAAATTTATCTGCTCAGACTAGAGGAGCACCTTGATAATTATTGTGAGCAATTTCTTTGTGTACTTTGCATTGTTCAATTTTCAGTAAATTGTAGCACTTATCAGTTTTATCTACTATTTTTCAATCTATATTTTTAGGATGTTTTGTTATCATCAAGTTTCTCTTAATTTAGGATATTTTGTTATCTACTTTGTGTTTTGATTTATATAACTCTTTCATTCCTCACTTTAAAAATCAAACACTTATATAATATTGAGTTAGAACCGTTTTAAAAATCTCAAAAGAAGCCAGAATTACATTCAACCCCCCTTCTGTAATTCTTGTTGTATTGTTAGGGAATAACACATCCTGATGAGCCTTCTTTTCTTGCAGCAGTTGTTCATAGTCAGCAAGAAGATCACCTTGAGCAAAATCAATAATTATTTGTGCAGCCTCTTTGTCTGCATCTTCCCTTTGAGAATAAGGTTTTTGTGTGACTAGATGTGTCTTAGTTGCTAAATCCCTTTGAGACTTAGGTTCTTGTGGATTGACATCCATAGTAGAGGACTGAGCCTTTTTCTTCTTTCTGATATATCTAACCTCATCTTCAGCTTTTCTTTTCAACTTGCTCCTGTCAGTTTTCTTGAGCTCAACAATTTCTTTATTCACTAGAAACTTTTTGATCAAAGCACTAGCTTCACTAGTTGGCTCCTTAGTTCTAGCTGTGTCAACAGAGTCATCAGGAATTGCAACTGATGATTTTATTATCTTCATTCTTGACCCAATGGGCATATGATCATTAGAGTTAGAATCATCTTGCATGATCAGCCTTCTTTTCCGGACTGGAAAATATTCTTCTTTCTTCTCACTCTCACTCACTGAGGCCTGTTGAGCTCTCTGTTCAGTTTGAACATATTTCTTAACCAGCCTTAACTTTAGTACAACTGATGTCTTTTGGGAGACATTAGAGGAGGCTAATTTAGGAGCTGGATTAGAGTTCTGTTTAGGAGAAGGAATGCTTAGGTTAGAAACAAGATGGGTAGTGTCTTGTTCCACAACATCAGGACATTTTACAGAGGTGCGAGCATCAGGATTTGCAGGCACTTGTGAAGGAGTAGGTCTATTTCTCAATAGAAATTGCCTGACCTCCTGAGGCAGGAAGGGAGGTCGTGAAAACTTATTCTTTTCATCTCTTTTAATATGATCAGTGATAGCCTTCTCAGAAATTTAAAATACAGGAAGTAATTCATCAAATCAAATTCAATATTAGGGCATAGAAAATTAAAAATCTAGTATACCCTATTACTCCTGATGCATATGTTCTCCTAGCAATTATGAATTGAAGAATGGTGTTACCATAGTCAAAATTACCAGAATAGAGAAGAGAGTACCAAATTTTCAGAGAAGTAGACGGAAGAGCATCAAAATTAGTTGTCTTGTTCAAGAAACATCTATTGATGCAATCAAAGGAGAAATTCCATTCTCTCTTTAATTTTGTCCTTGTCAATTTTCCAATTGTTGTGATGTCACCTTTATAGTTCAGAGTTCTGAGCATATCAAACAGCTGTTCAGTCGCATAATTATCAGGAGCACCATCACAAGCAGGTAACCCCAATGCTTGAACCTGAACATCAGCATCCACCTCATACCCGCGTCCCTTATATTCAAAAGAGAAAGAAGTATTTGTTGTATTAACTAGAGTTGTATCCCATACCTGCATTACATCCCTGTATGATACCTTAGTAGGATTTGTGAGAGCATATCCAATTGGACATTAGAGTAAGAAATCCTGTATATCATGAAAAGATTGAGGAAACTGCTGATGTGTAAGCGGAGCCAAATAGTTATTGGTTCCAAAAGTGTTACCATGAATAATAGTGGTTTGGATGAAGAAAGATGAAATATCAGAAGATGACATGATGTTTGTGGGTGTTGAAAAAAAAATGTTCGTTGGATGTGAATAATGATGTTATGTGTATGATGATATGTGTCACCGAGGTTCTTGTGCAAATATAAGTTTGCAAAGCTTAGTTGTATGTAACACACTCAGAGAAGGAATCTTAGTGAATTAGACTTCTGATAGAGGATAATTATTGAAGAATTGGAGTGGAAAGTGGAGTAATGTGAGGAATTAGCAACAAAGGACACACTGCTCTTTTAATAAATTATTGTGTGACTTTGTTCAACAATTTAACCACTTTTAAATAATAATTAAGAAGACAATCACTTTTTCAGCATTAAACAATTCAGAAATCATTTTTCAATAATATTCTAAATTAAAACATGCTAACCTGCCATCAGTATTTGGTACCTCTTATCTGTTAGGATTTGACATCATCAGGATTTGTCGATTCAAATTCATCAGTGTTTGTCCAAACAACTCAAGCTTATCAGAAAATCACAATTTTAATCTCAAGAATCATCAAAAGATAGATGTTAATAGTGTGATTTAGAGATTAACAGACTACAATTAAGAACAATCACATACATACACAACTAAGGAACATAGACTGGGTCTTGTAAGCAAAATAAACAAAATTTCATTAATATTCAAAAGAGTACATTTCATGAAATTTTTGATTACATGCATAGATGATTACAAGAAAATCCTAGTCTAAGAGAAATTCAACAGCCTTAGTCGAAGAGACAAGACTGTTATGGTTTGTTAGTTCCTCATGCTATGCACGAACAGTACAACAAGACGAATGATCCGTTCCTGCTGACGAAGAGCTTCTCATCTTTCTTCCTCCAAGCGATCGAGATGAAGGCGATAATCCATTTTAAAGAACAAGAGATGCGTTGTGACCTCCTGTGGAACCCAGTTCCACACTTCATTGGGTATGGCAGTGATGTGCCATTCCTGCTGCCAATCTTCGCAGCTAAACTCCACAGTGAAGGTTTCGTAGTTCATGAACAGATTGCATTGAACTATTTTTATGGGAGAGGAGAACAAGAAGGAGAGAGTTGAGTGTTTGTGAATATATGATTAAACTTGATGAGAATGATGGTTTAAATAATCGAGAGAGAGAGAGAGGGAATATCAAGAGACTAGGGGTTTGAGTAATGATTAAGTGAAGAGTTAACTAAATGATTTAACCAAAAGATATCTTATTAAAGTGCGTCTCCCTAGACTGATTTGTAATAATGACAATGATATATATTCATATATGCACATTTAGCAAATAAATTCACTTAATTTATCATGCATATAATAAAATACATAAAAAATTCCCAGCTTAATATCTTGAACAACATTTAGGACATATCAGGATTTGATCAATATACATCAGGATTTGATCAAATATAAATTTAAAAGAATTTATTTGTTCCAACTAACCATACCAAGTTCATTTCAAGCTTTGTAAATGTTGCTTCAGGTAACGGCTTCGTGAAGATATCAGCCAACTGCTGATCAGTAGGAACAAAATGAAGCTCAATCATTCCTTCCATGACATGCTCTCTTATAAAATGATATCTGATGCTGACATGTTTAGTAAGAGAGTGTTGCACTGGGTTTCCTGTCATAGCAATAGCACTTTGATTATCACAATAAATACGAATTTTAGAAAATGACAATCCATAGTCCATGAGCTGGTTTTTCATCCATAACAACTGAGCACAACAGCTCCCAGCTGTAATATATTCAGGCTCAACAGTTGAAGTAGAAATGGATTTCTGCTTCTTGCTGAACCATGAGACTAATCTGCCTCCCAAAAACTGACAGCTACCAGATGTAATCTTCCTGTCTATCTTGCAGCCAGCAAAGTCAGCGTCTGAATATCCACATAATTCAAAATCAGCTTCCCTTGCATATCAGAGACCAAGTGATACAGTACCCTTGAGGTATCTGAAGATTCTCTTTACTGCAATAAGATGTGGCGCCCTTGGATTTGCCTGAAATCTTGCACACAAACATGTGGCAAACATAATGTCTGGCATGCTAGTCGTTAGGTACAAAAGAGAACCAATTACACCTCTTTAGTTTGTGACATCAACTGTTGTACCTTCATGAGGATCAAACTTTGTAGCAGTTGCCATAGGACTAGTTGCAGTTGCACGTTATTGAATGTTAAACCTTTTCAACAGATTCTTTGTGTACTTTGACTGATTAATGTAGATACCATTATTAGTCTGTTTAATTTGCAATCCCAAGAAATAGCTCATCTCTCCCATCATGCTCATTTGATATCTTGATTGCATCAACTTTAAGAATTTATCACACAGTTTTTGATTAGTTGATCCAAAAATGATATCATCCACATAAATTTGAACTAAAAGCAGATCTTTACCTTGATTCAGATAAAATAAAGTTTTATCTATTGTACCTCTTTTGAATCCACTTTCAAGCAAAAACTGAGCAAATGTCTCATACCATGCCCTAGGTGCTTGCTTTAGTCCATAGAGTGCTTTGTGAAGTCTATAAACATAATCAGGATGTTTGGGATCCAAAAAACCTGGTAGTATTCAACATAGACTTCATCTTCAAGTTCTCCATTGAGAAATGCACTCTTGACATCCATATGAAAGACTTTAAATTTCTTGTGTGCAGCATATGCCAAGAAAATTCTGATTGCTTCCAGCCTAGCAATAGGAGAAAATGTTTCATCATAGTCAATGCCTTCATGTTGGGAATATCCTTTAGCCACCAATTTTGCCTTATTTCTGATAATAGTTTCATCAGAATCAGTCTTATTTCTGAAGACCCACTTTGTGCCTACAATTGACCTTTTTTAGGTCTAGGCACCAGCTTCCAAACTTTATTTCTTTTGAAATCATTCAACTCTTCTTGCATAGATATGACCCAATCTGCATCCTTGAGTGCATTTTCTACTTTATTTGGCTCTTCTTTTGAAAGTAGATTGTGATACAAACATTCATTTTGAGTTGCACTCCTTGTCTTTACACATTCATCAGAAATTCCAATGATCAAATCATGAGTGTGATCTTTAGTTCATTTTCTGGTACTAGGAAGTGTCCTTATGGAGCTAAATGCTCCCCCTGAATTGTATGCCTCGTCAAATGTATTTGAGGCTCCCCCTGAATCAGTGCTGTCATCTCCTGATGAAGTTTTGGGACTTGACTCATGTCCATCTGATATTGAATTAGCATTGGATTCTGAATGACCAGATTGAGAAGAATCTTGAGTTGATTCTTCACTATGAGTACAATCAGTTGAACTTTGTTGTTGCTCCCCCTCAACATGTGCAGGTTCATTAGTACAATGATCATCTTCAGAATCTGAAAGAGTATCAGGATTTGGATCATCAATAATTGACAATTCATTAGAGTTTGATCCAGATTCCAACAATGCATTTTCATTTGTAAAGATTAGACTTTCATGAAAGTCTTCTTCAAAACCAGGAATCTTCTTATCATCAAAAGATATATTTATGGAGATAACTACAATATTGTTCTCATATTGAAAACCCTATATTCTCTTGATGGTGAATAACCAACAAAGATTCATTCATCAACTTTTGATTCAAACTTTCCTAGCTGATCAGTATGAGTTCTCAAAACAAAGCACTTACATCCAAATACATGAAGATGTTTGGGACTGGGATTCTTTTCTTTCAGCATCTGATAGTGAGTAACACCATGTCTATTTATCAGTGTGATATTATGAATATAATAGGTTGTATTTACTGCTTCAACCCAGAAGTAAGTGGGTAGTTTTGCTTCTTCCAGCAGAGTCTTGCCAGCTTCAATCAGTGTTCTGTTCTTTCTCTCAACAACACCATTTTGTTTGGGTGTGCCAGGAGCTGAGAATTGTTGTTTTATGCCTTTGTACTTGTAAACTTCCTCCATTTTTGAGTTCTTGAACTCAGTGCCATTATCACTTCTCAGTATTTTCACTTTGTGGGTGGATCCATTCTCAATTTGCCTTATATGATCTAGAAGAATTTCTGGAGTTTCATCCTTCCTGTGTAGAAAATAAACCTAAGTATATCTAGTGAAATCATCAACAATTACAAGTGCGTAACTTTTCTTGTTGATAGACATTATGTTTACTGGTCCAAAGAGATCCAAGTGTAACATATGATATGGCTCAATAATAGAGAATTATGTTTTACTTTTGAAAGATACTCTTCTTTGCTTAGACTTTTGACAAGAATCATAAAGACCATCAGATGAGTATAGCATATTTGGTAATCCTCTTACTAGCTCCTTCTTGGAAAGTTCATTGATTGAATTGAGGTTGAGATGTGAGAGCTTCTTGTGCCAATTCCAGCTCTCATCTACTGATGCCTTTGAGATAAGGCAAGTAGCTTCTTGCTCAAGACTTTTATGCAGTCTTGCTTCATACATATTTCCATGTATGTATCCCATCAAGACAATCTTCTTTGACTTGTTGTGAACCACTTCACAGTGAGGGTCATAGAACACCACATGATAACCTCTGTCAGTGATTTGACTGATGCTTAGAAGATTATGCTTCAGTCCTTCCACCAGAGCTACATTCTCTATTGCTACCTTTCCAATTATCAAGTTGCTATATCCCAGAGTGTGTCCTACATTTCCATCTCCATAGAATACATCTGGGCCAGCCTTCTTCTCAAACTCTGACAACAGGGATTTATTTCCAGTCATATGTCCTGAACATCCACTATCCAAGACATTAGTGTTTTTCTTGTTACCCTTCAGTCAGAAGAGTAATTAATTAGAAGGATTTTTAAGGACCCACACTTGTTGGGCCCTCTTTTTGGACAACTTAAGCCTTTGTGATTCAGAAATACTTCTGACAGTTTTTCCTTTGTCAGGATTTGTCTTATCGGAAGTAGATTTAGTAGAACTAGAAGAATTGTGTACATAAGCAATTTTATTGAATTTAGGCAAAGGTTCATAATAGTTGTGATACAGTTTATGATAGGAACTACAGGTGTAAATTGAATGTCAACTACTACCACAATGAAAACTAGGATTTTGTGATTTATAAAATACTGATCTACCCCTAACATCAGACTCAGGAATAGCAGTTTTCATTTTCTTACACATCCTGCAATCAATAGCAAGATGATTAGTATTACCACAGTTAAAACAAGTTTTTCTAGGAGCATTGGGAATAAACTTATAATTAGAATCCTTAGAAATACCTTGCTTACCATTCCTGTTTCTTTTAGGACTTTTAACTTGAGATTTGTGAGTAACCTCAGATAATTTCTTTTTCAATTGTCTTTTAGACAAAAATCCTATATTCTTTTCTTTCTTAACAGTCTTAATGGTTTCCTTGTTTTCCTTTCTTTGAGATTTATCACTTACTGACTTTTCTCGGGATGCTGATGTTGAACCCTTTTCAAAGGTAGATTTGGGTTCATCAGCTTCTGAAGAGATAAACTTAATAGGAGTCTTAAGGGTAGTTTTATTTCCAGTGTCAACATCCTTAATTGCATCTACATAACCAAGACACTCCTTCCAGTTTTTCTTGGAGATCATTTCATGAACCTTTTTTCCTGAATTAGTCCAGGCTTTAAGAGTTTTCCTCTCATTTTTTAATTCATTCTCTAACATACTATACTTTGCTTCTAGTATCTTTACTATATGTTTAGCTTTCTCACATTCTTTCTGAATTTCAATCTGATTTACTAAGTCAGACTCCAACTGATCATTCCTAGACTTTAAGATTTCATTTTCAGTTAACAGCCTATTATTCTCCAGAATCTTATTTTTAAAATTTCCATGAAGAGACTTAAGAATAGATTTCAGTTCAGATATATCTTCAGTATCAAAAGAGAAGAAGGAAGTTGATACCTTAGAATCAGAGGAAGCAGGAGCATCAAAGCTAGCCATCAGTGCATAGCATGTTTCTTCATTTTCAGAATCAGCGGAGTCCATCCAATCTTTGCTTGATGTAATCAAGGCTTTGTTCTTCCCTTTGTCATACTTTGTCTTTTTGCACTCTGTAGCAAAGTGACCAGGTTCATCATAGTTGTAGCACTTGATTTTCGACCTGTCAACTTTTCCAGCTTTAGAGTCCTTCTATTCTCTTCTTCCAGATGACTTCCTTTCTCCTCTAGTGAACTTTTTCCTGAAGCTTCTATTCTTCTGAGACTTCCTGAATTGCATCCTCTTGAAGCCCTTAACTAGCAATGCAGCCATTTGCATGACATCAGAATTTGTCACGTTCTCTTCAGTTTCAGAATCAGTATCATCATCAGGATTTGATAATGAATCATCAATATTTGATTCTAGCAGATTGTTCTTTTTCCTTGTAGCTTCAACAGACCTTTCTTTTGAAGCTTTAGCATTCACTTTCAAAGCAACTGATTTTCCCTTGTTGCTTTTCCTCTCTTTTCTTTGCTGAACTTCTAGATCATGAGTTCTCAGCATGTCATAGACTTCATCCAGGGTAATTATTTCCAAATCATACTGATGTCGTATGATTGAAGTCTGAGTCTCCCATTTATCATTCAAGGCTCTCAGAAACTTAGTGTTTGAATCCTCCCGATCATACACCTTTCCCACCAAGGATAGATTGTTGAGAAAGGTGAGAAACCTGTCATAGATGTCAGTGAGACTTTCATCAGGTTTGGCCTCAAAATGTTCATATTCTTGAATTAGAACAGCCCTTCTGTTCTTCTTGATGGCCATGGTTCCTTGACATTGAGTTTCAAGAGCATCTTAGATCTCCTTGGCAGTCTTGTAGGCTATAACCCTGTTTGACATCACATAATCAAGAATGTTATGCAAAATGTTTCTTACCTTTGCATCTTTCAACACAACTTTCTCTTCTGGTGTCCACTCACTCTTCTCCTTCAACTGATAGTGTTCAGCAACAGTACGAGTTGCAGGCACCAGTTTTGTTGGCATGTAGGGTCCATCATTGATTATGTCGAGATAGTCTGGATCTGTAGCCTCCAGGTGCATGAGCATCTTCACCTTCCATGTAGGATATTCAACCTTTTTCAGAATGGTGATTTTAATACTTTCATACTTGTTCAGAAATATGTTTAGATCGCTTCTGATTGTAAATTTATCAGTTTGCTCTGATACCAATTATTGCCCGATAATAATACAATTGTTTAAGGGGGTTGGATACAATTGTATAAACGTTTCGAACAAGTATAAAAATATAACAGTTCTTTATATTTCTGATAAAAACCGTTACAAACTCTCTTAAGAAATACTGATATTCTTGAGAGCTGTTAGGTCGTACAATACTCGAGTTAATCACTATGTGATGACCTAAACTGTGTTTATATAATACACAGCTGCTACAAATCAGTCTAGGATATGCATTATCAATTACTAACAGAAAGTGATACATATCTTTAACTGAATATACAAAGTCCTATCACTCAGAACGAACATATATCCATCCCTCAAAATAAGGAACATAATCAATCTTCACAACAGACTGCCTTCAGATTATGATGTTCTGCAGATACTGATGATGCATCAAATCCTGATGGCACATCAAATACTGATGACATATAAAACAGTTAGATCCTGAACTCCTCCTGATCATTGAGAATCAACACGTAACAAAGGCTATTACCTATATCCATTAGCTAAAATAGTACAAAATAGATATTATGTAAAATTTGTTGAACCTGTAATCAATTGTAATTCAATGGTATTAGCTAAAATGATTAGCTATATTTGAAAAGAGTTTTTTTTGTTATTTTCAAATTTCAACCATTATATCTAATGATTGTTTGTAACATATATAGTTGTGAAGAAATTATTAATAACAAACTAATTATTTTTTTAGTAAATACAAGTGAAACTAAAATATTAAATTAATTAAAATATATTTAAGTATATTATTCTTATAATATAAACATCAGAAGAATTAGTTAAAAACAGTATGTATATATTATAAAATATTTAACTAATTTTATTATTATATTGGTTTATTAATAATTTTAAAAATATAAAACATATATTAAAATTTTTATATAAGTATTTAAGAAATTTGGTTAACAATTGGAAAAAAATATATTTTTTCATAAAATAATTTCACACTTCACATTACATAAAATTAAAATAATATATATATATATATATATGTGTGTGATAAATAAGTATATACATCAATATCTGCCCTAGGTTTTTAGAAGGAAATAAAGTTGATGATAGAGTTTTTTGAGAGGGAAATGACATGGAGTTAATATAGATGATGACTATTCAATCAACAAATGGGGCGTGCCGTTGTCCGTTGGAATTGTGGTTTTTTTACATATTATCTATATTTTTCAAATTATTGTTGTCACGTAGGTTTTATTGCTAACAGGTACATCCTCTTGGAGATACTCATGATGACATTTCGAGTTAATCCATTTTACACGTTGAGATTCACAAGGGACACCATGATTTATGCAAGTTTATATATAATGTTTTGTCAATAATACATTATGAGTGTGCAAGTATTCATCTATTTGATCAGTTTCTTAAGAACTTTCGTTCAAAAGAAGTATATAAACTCTGAATAATAGCTTGACACCTTCAGCTAGGACCTTCGGCTAGGACTGTCAAACGGATAATTCGGATACGGATATGCTTATATCCGCATCCGCAATCATCAGATTCGAATACGGATAATATCCGCTTTTTTTTCGGATACGAATCATAAAGATGTCAGTCCAGCTTAGAGCATAATGGTGAGCAAGAATATATCAAATGTGCCTGCCCGTTTCACATAGAGCAGCTACATTTACACTGTGACAAGCATTTCCTGCAATCAGGGACCTTGGGATACTCACCGTCACAACGACATTTCTCGACGCACTGTTTCTGGGACATATCGTTGTCCCATAAACACTGTGCCATGCATCGCATGATTGGTGCACATGCCGGACAATCTAACTTCATACGATTGGTAATGCAGTCCTTGCACTCGCTGCCATCTGCTGGGCAAGCTAGAGCTGGCAAGCTTATCATCAGTGACATTATGAGAAATGTAACAAAAACAGCCATCAAGTTCTTCAGTTTTTCCATCTTCATCATATCACACTACATCTCATGAGTCATGAGTGCCTGTTTATTTATACATAGACACTAGAAAGCGTACGATATTAATTATAGTAGTTGGAAAACATACCATACCTTTGAGTGATGGTTATGGGATTTATCTTCATAAATGGCCTTGCTGACTGATATTGAATGTCTTATTCATCTTCCGGGAGACTTAGCTGCATCGGTATGCTCAACATCTCATCTTCTAGATTTTGACATTTGCATCTGTAGCTTAGGCAACTCATAAGGGCTAACAGGAATTTCCACTTATAATGACAGATAGGCATTGAAAATGATAGATAGAGAACACTAATTTAACCTTTTTATGAATCAAGCTTTCCTACCTTACTGTGTAGTAAAGCAAGAAAATCTTTGTTCAATCCTGATTAACTCCTTAATCCCCCTTACAAAGGATAGCATGAATGTCCACATAAAAATAAATACACTGAAAACTGAAGATAGAATGATAGATTGAGTAATGCTAACTTTACCTCTACATGAACCACTGTTTTGCACCTTACTGGGTAGTAATGCAAGAAAATCTAGTTCCATCCCGATCAACCCCTTATCCTACCCCACACACATAAAATCTGTGCACACCTTAACAAGAACTTTTATTATTTTTTGTTGACAGATGTAGTAAGTAGCAAAACATTGCAAACAAGTCATGTATTTCTGTTACAGATGTGACAGAACTTTTACAACTTAACCAAATAACTCTCTCTATGAACAGATGAATTGAGAGTATTACAAACAGACACCTTTAAATCTTCTTATTGTTTCATCCTTGTTCATATAATTGTACAAAATATATCCAACTGAAACCTAAAAAATTGGCTGACATAATGAGAAGCAACCAACCCATTGCAAAAATGCAGTCATAAAGAGCGAGTCATCTCATTCCCCTTCGCTCAGGATCGGAACAATTAGTGGATTCATCTGTGCAAGGTAGACAATAGCCCACCTAGAAGACCAAAGAGGTGCTCAGTATTACTCGATTATAATTATAAATAACAAGATTCCAGTAAATCAAGATACTTAATTTACTTAATTTCTTGTAAAAGTAAATTGTGGCAATAACAAGGGAAACCGATGACTTTGGTGGTACCAAGCTCAAAGATAAGTTACATAGCAATGCATGTCTTCTGTCAAAACATATTACATTGACTTTATCAATAATGAAACGTACCTCAAAAAGAGAATCATATAAGTTCGCTTAGTAACTATATCGGTTGGACAAGAAAGTCACTTCTTGTTATGGAGTTCATAACCAGCTCAACTTAATGCAAACTACAGCGGACACAAAAGTGCAATGTGGACAACAAAAACTACCTTGCACGTAGGAAGGAATACTAAAATTTGTCTTGAGACAGAGTGATGCAGTACAAAAGCAAAGAATTGGACGAGTACAATGACTATATGAGGTTTGAATAAGTATATGTAAAGAATGCAGTTCCAAATTTACTCGGAGAAGAGAATAAATTTAATAAACTATAATAGATCTCGAGCTTTTAGTAGGCTTGACTGGTTTCTGGACATCTTAGATGAGGAAGGATAGACAGATTAGCAATCAAATTTTGATGTCTCAACTTGCTTCAGCATGGATGGTCACTGGAAAATAGCTATTTCTTAAAACTGCATGTACATCCACACTTTAAAAAAGACTAGATATTTTAATTACTTAACTAAGTTAATTGATAGATCTCTCAACTAAACTGGAGATGGTTTATTTACCTTTGTTCTAAACTTTTGCAGTATTTTAAAATATATACACCCACAAAGAAATGATAATTCCCAGTTTTTATATAATTTTTTCCATGACGACTGTCTTTCATATAAAGCATCTGTGTCCAACAGATCTCACGAGATAGAGCATGTGGAAATATTAACCATACGTATCAGTATATCATTATAGCCATATTGCACATCCAAAGATTGCAAGGAGAACACTAATATGCCTCTTTGACTCTTTTAGTTGATTGATATGTTCTTTTTACATTGAGAACAAAAGGAACAAAGATAAAAAGCGTCCAGCTGAGTCTATCATGATTTTAGAAGACTACAAGGAAAACCAATTATACGCAGTAGATCCCGCTCGTAGAAAGGGTCAGGGAGAGTAATATGTTGACATGCCTTACCTCTACCCAAAATAATAAAAATAAAGAGGCTGTTTCTGCAAAGACGAGCATCGTGAAAATAACAAAAACAGTACCAGAATCCGTAGTGAAGCACATACTAATAAATCAACACGATTAATCAGCTTGGGTAGGATTTATTATGCAACACATGTTAAGTATGAACGCCTTTGTAGGACTAGAGGATAAGTACTTAATATTACTTACATCATCCAGCAGCAAACTGTTGCAGTCATTACCAATGTCAAGTGGAGCCTAGAAATGGTCAAACTGATTAGCACAGGCACATGCACATGCACAGTGGACTAAGCGGAACATAGAAAGGCAAGAAATGAGCTTAAAGCAGAAGGAAAGTAATAATATATATCAAGATAGGGTTTCATTATATGTTAAAAACATTTGTTTAACATCATGTTTCTTTAAAGCAATTCATGCATGATGCTTATACCTTAATGATTAAACTGAACCTCAGCTTTGTGAAGATCAAACATTTATTTTAAAGCTCAACAGTAGTAGACTTTAAAAAAGAAGCCCACACCATTGTTTTGGATGTGTGCAAACAAGTAAATTCTATAACTTAATTTTAACGTAAAAAAGTTTATCTCCAAATTCTGAAGAATAAAATTTGTCAAAGGTTATAGTCCAGGTATAACTAACTGAAGTGTATAAGCTGCAAGTCATTTTTTCAATTATTATAGCCTCCAATTTTCAGAAAACTACTTCACTTCAAATCTATTTCAAGGCATATCCACCTTTAGAAATTTGGCCTATCCATCTTTAACTTGTAAGATTTCTCTCGGAAAATGCAATTGTTTTCTGTGTTTCAATGCATGCAGCTAGAACTCTACAATTAGGACATCTCGAACTAGAACAAGAGTGCAAAAGGCCCAAAGGTATCCAAATTCAGAGTCACTATTTATATACTGTTTAAATCCAACATCCCTTTAATCAGAATACACAAAAAAGCATCAGCATGATCACCATTACTACTATCATAATATCTTTAATTATCGAAATCATTACTAATTTCACACAGGGGGAGTAGAGTACTATACCAATATCAATACATCATTCTAAGCCTATACATACAAAACCACAAGCAAAGTTCAATAAATTTTGTGAAAAAATAACTTTATGATACCCAATTCAAAGAAAACATGACCCAAACAATCAAATTCAATAAATTTTGTGAAAAAATAAAAAGATCATTTTGAAGAAATCAAGAATTTAAAAAGGGGAAAAAGAATGCATACAGATTAGCAGAAGGGCCTTTGTTGAAGCAGATTCTGGTAGAAAGACTGGCAATTAGGCCCACCATAGCAAAGATGAGGGTTGTAACAGAGAAACCCATCCCCTCGAATTCGATCAATCAAATCTGATCCTCCTATTATTTTTTCCCACTCCAAAGCCAGAGAGAAGCACCTATCGCATATATTCGGAAATTATCAAAATACTTTTAAGTTTGTTTGTTATTTTATTATTTTTTGAAAATATTTTATTATTTTTTACTAATTAAAATTATTTTTTGAAAATATTCGTAAACATACTGTAGCCGACTAAAACCAATCCTATATGTAGATTTTTATATTTTCTGAAAAATAATTGAATTTTTTCAATTATTTTTCTGAGTCAGGAGCTTGAGACTACATCATAGATGACTTCTAGCAACCCTAACAATGTTGTTATTCCCAAATAATGCAAAAAAGAATTACAGAAGGGGGTTGAATGTAATTTTGGTTTCTTTTTCTGATTTTAAAATTGTTCTTACTTCAATAATATAACTGTGCACATTTTCCTATGTTGCGGAATAATAAAGATATGAAAATCAAGCACAAAAGAAATAAAATACAAGGTTTTAAAACTTTTCGGTGGATTTGAATTTATCCATTAGATATATATATATATATATATATATATGTATATATATATATATTAAGATGAGAACTCGGTGATGCTTGAATAGCACACAACTGCTTACAAGTGAACTTGCAGAATTACAAAAAGATGTTTAATATATACAACTTTTTCTATCTCTCTGAAAATAATGCTTACTTGATTATTTGTTCTACTTGCTACACTTGGTTTATATACTACCAAATTACATGATAAAAAGACAAACAAGTAAAACAAAAATTGTTTCTAGTCTAATTTCATGCTACTTCATTACACTATCCAGCATCTTTGAATATCTTCATAATTGCATGAAAATAATAATACTTCTTTGTTCTCTAAATCCTGCAATTAGGTTGCCACATTCCATTTGCAAACACCCGACGCATGTGACTGTGTTGTCACTGTCAACTGCTCTTTGAATATGATCATCCGTCAGGACTATGTTGGTCATCCGTCGGATTCCTTGTTAATTATCTGTCGGGAGCTTTTGTAGATCATCCGTCAGGAGTCTTTCTTCCACTTGACTCTATTTCACTTATACAGAATTACAAGACATCTTATATTTACAATTAGCCACCCTATTCTGTATATCAATCTAGTAGTCAACATGACTTAAAGAATTCTACAGTATCTACTCAACTAATATAATGTTGTTTGCAAACATGTGCTGCAAAACTTATTATTACATAAACTACACTCTCGATGGATGTTCAGTGGTCATCTGTCAGGACTATAAAGTTCATCCGTCGGGACTATTGTAGAACATCCGCCGAGAGCTACAAAAATACTAAGTTAAATCTACTAAGGTATTTTGTCCAACTTATCATCAAGTTCACAACATATTCCTAACAATCTCCCCCAATTTATGTCTACTGAAATTGTAGCCATAATTTAGAGAAACTTGATGATAACAAAACACCCTAAATATACAGATTGAATTATGGTAGATAAAACTAGTAAGCGTTACAGATTATTTGAAAATTGAACAAAGTAAAGTGTACAAAGAGTTCTCACAATCATTTTCAAGGTGCTCCTCTAGACTGAGCAAATTAGGGTCATTTCCTTGATTGCTTTGGCTTCTTTCCCAGCTTCACATCATTCTCTTCAATCTGGTTTTGGAGTTGTCTATGAAATTCTGATTCTTCATTATCTGTTAGATCTAGCTTTTCTTGCATTTCTTTTAGAGTTTCATTGCTTGCAATCTTTAGCTGATCTTCCAGTCTGAAGAATCTTCTAATGTTCTTTTCATCCTTGAACTCCATGATCCAGTATGGCCTCAAATGCATCATATCTCCAGTGAAAGGAATAGATAATACTCTTGGGACTGCATTTGGTCCTCTCCAGCTATTTCTTATCTCCTCAATCTTGTTTAATACAATTTTCTTAGATAATATGTTGAATTCAAAGTTTTTCTTGATTGAGGAGAAGACAGTAACTAGAGTTGAATAGCCTTCATTGAGAATTCTGTGAAGTGGCCAAGTGATTTATTTACCACCCCTGTACCTGAAGACTAATCTCTCTGGAAGGTGTTTGTAGGCATCAATAGATCTGACTTCCTCAAGCTCATTCAGATAGAGATTTATGTCTGAGAATTCTTTAATGTCACATATGAAGAGTTGATCTCCTTTGTTGACAGTAGGTTTGGGTTTGGCCACTTGCCTGGACTTGAGCTTGGTAGGCTTGACTGTTTTGACCACTCTTTCTTTTGTCTTCTTTTGTTTAGCAAAGATGGGAATGTTTAGATCAGGAAGAGGCAAGTTGTCCCAATCTATAGGCTCGTCCTTTGAAACAACAGGATTACCATGAAAGGTGATGTTGGGATCAACCTTGAACTCAGCCTCCTTCACTGTAGGAATGGTTGGTTGACTTGAAGTTGTAGATTGGGTTGCCATGTAGTCTTCCCTGTCTTCATCAAAATTTATCTTCCTCTTTGCAGGCATCTTGTATCTGTACTTCCTTTTATCTGCTTTGGTTCATCTTTCTTTTCTTCACCCAGATTCTCAGTTGGCATAACAGTTTCAGTGACTGCGGGCTTCTTAGCTTGGTTCTTGGCATCTAAAACAGCTTGATTTTGTTGTTGTTTGAACCTCAACTTTTCTTCTTTCTTAGCCTCTGAAAATTGTGGATGTCCAGCCACTACAAAGATCAATTTTCCATTTATGTAGATTCTTGCAAAAATTTTCTTTAGTACTGAGTCTCTAGGATCCTTGAAGAAAGCTATGGACCTTCCAAGCTGCTTCTTTTCATCTGGCCTAGGAGTTTCATAGGATAGGCCCAGTGGATTTTTGTCTGAATTCCTTGGATAGTTTCTCTTAGATTTAAAAATCACACTGGCCTTTGGAGATTTGATTGATGAGGGTTGACCTCTTTCCATGTTCCATAGACTCATTTCATTTGCAGAAATTTGTCTCAACTGTGAGAAGTGGGAAAAGACATTGTCTTCTTCTCAATTGGACCAAACTTCTTCTGGATTTCTTCATCAATATGCTTCCATTTATTATCCAGCTCTTTCTCAACTACTACTATATCAATCTTTCTCAGTTTGTCATTTGATTCCAGTTTTGCTGCTGCTAGATTGATTAGATCAATGCTATCCATAGCTGGTGGCTTAGTGAAATCAATTGCTGGCACAATCACTTTACTGACTTGTATATTGAGTACTTTATCCCCCTCACTTATTGACTTCCCCTGACTAACTGAGACGATATAATCTTTCTCCCCCTATTTGTTAGCATTAAGTTGAGTAGTGGTAGGGAGTTGTGCAGCCACCAACTGTTGGAGCAGACTAGTTTGAGCTTCCTAATTTTCAAGTATCTTGGCCACTGACTTCTCCACATTTGACAGTCTATAGTCCATGGCCTCAACCTTCCTGTGTAAATCAACTTCCTTTCTTACCTTTTGAGCTATTTCAGTCATTATGGTTCCTGGAAGCCTAGCGTCCAACCTTGCTACAAAGTCTTGTTTGACTTCTGAAATCTCATGCTTAATTGCATCCAAATTCTGACTTTGTTGGATAGCCTGAATCTTGTGCTGCTCTAGAGATTCCAGGTGTGCTTTGAGTAACCTTTTGGTGCTGGCACTTGTGGATGCTTGAATAGCTGTTTGGGTGTCATGAATAAGCTTGAATAAGGTGGATTGGAGATATAAATATGAGCAGTCCTTGTTTAGCATCCATGATGGAGTATTTGCATCTCCCCCTATGCTGATGCTATTATCCTCATCATCCTCACCATCATCCCCAAATGATTCTTCAGCAAATTTAAAATCACTACTAGCTGTGGAAGGCATAGCAGTTATAACATCATTTGCCCTTTGCATTGAAGCAGTAGTATGCACCAGGTTCAACATCCTCTCAGCATCCTCATTGCCTTGTCCAGCTAGAGTTTGATAAGCTGGGACATGATGAGTAAATGTCTCAGCATCCGAAGAGATAGAATCTATGACAGCTTGATATTCTTGCTGAAATAGTCTCTCCTTTTCTGCATCACTGACATTCATTGACTCACTATCAATGGTTTCCATCCTTTTATCTCCTGCACCTGCTTTTCTCTCAATTTCTCTATATTCTTGCATCAAGGGCTACCCTTGGCTCACCACCCTCACACCTTCACCTTCACCTACTAAGGTGGAACTCCCCTCACTCACTTTTGTCAGGCTGGAAAAAATAGCCTACATATTTTCTCTCTTTTCCTCTCCTTTTTCCTGAGAGCAACTCAGCCTCTCACTCTGTTCACTCCCTTCCCTCAATCCTAGGAGTGATTGTACAACTACTAAAAGAGATATGTCCTAAGTCCAATCATGTATGAGGATTTAGGAATAACTTTTATGTAATCTGTTTTGATTTCATTGATATTAATAAAAGACTTGTTTTGTTTTTTATTGCGGGCTCTATCTATTTAAATATTTAAATAAGATATACCACAGTTTAGAGTAAAGCTTTTTATGGATTGTGATGAGATCATAATAATGAGACCTAAAAGATGATAACTCTAAACTTAAATAGTTCCTGGTCGTAGGATTACTAACTGGTAATTAATAATCCGCAAAGATCGGTACATACTATGCTTGCTTCATTATGAAAAATGTCTGTTCTCATAGACATTTGGGTGGTGACACTATAGCTAGTATGTAGGTGCTTATTATAGAATAAGTTCACTGAACATGACTCACACAGCTGAACAACCGATGGAGTTCACTCACGTGTCAGCATTTGTTCACATAGTGATAGTTGTACAAGTATCCTTAGACTTGAGGTCATCATAGTCATCTTGTGTACACTGAACTATGCTTTGGTTTAGTTCTTAGTCTCAAGGGACAATTATAAGGGCTCTACTGGGTATAGGAATTTGTACACGAAGATAGTGTATGATCAATAAAGGATCTACCCCTTCCAGTGTAGGAAGAGAATGTTCAATGCTGATCCACTTATGTTAGTTCAGGAATCTCTAGCCAGAGTGAATGAAATTAGAAAGGAGTTTCTAATTTACATTAAATAGAACTAAGCGTAGTGAATGGGAAAGCAAGTGATTAAATAAGATAGGCTTGACACAAGTTCCATGCCTTGTATTTAATCGTGACATTGTAGGGTAGAAGGAATTAATTGTACGGTAGCTACTCACTGAATATGTTCTTGGTATTCTAAGCATTGAATTCGTATTATCCGGATAGTCGCGATATGCTGAGAAGTATCCCTCACGATGTAGAATAAATATGATTAATTAATTAATCATATTTAATGAATTAGAGAATTTATATAAATAATGATAAAATAGTTTTATTATTATTTATTTCTACTACCGGCTTAATATTGAACCTACAGGGTCACACCATAAAAGAGAATGATTTAATGGTGGAGGAATTAATTAATAATGGCCGATAATTATTTATTTATGAAATAAATAATTAATTGGAAAATTTAATAATTGATTAAATGAGATTTAATTGATTATAAATTAATTAAGAAAAGGTTCTTAATATTATTAATTAAGAATTTAATTTTTGGAAATTAAATCAAGAGAGAGAATTATTTCTAAAGTGTTTAGAAAAAGGATTAATAATTAAAAGGTGTTTTAATTATTAATGAGAATAATAAAGAGTTAATAATAATAATATTTTATGGAAAAAATTTCAGCTGAAAATTTTGCCTATAAATATACTATTATAGACCCTATTTTTGCCTCAACCAAAAAGATTTACAAAACCCTAATTCTCTCCATCTCCTCCTCCTTCATTACATCGTTTTCTTGGTGGATACCGGTGGAGTGCTTCACTCTTGAGGAGCAGCTGCTAAGGATCTCTATTCATCGTTTTTGGATCGCCATTAAAGACCTCCATCTTTCCATTAACGTAAAGCTTCTTAAGGTAAACATACTGAACTACAAATTAAATATTATTTTTCGCATGGATCCTGCGGTGGGTTTCGTTTTTTTTTAAGATTTAAATTTACGTTTTCGCTGCGTTTATAAGCTAAAAACCCTTCAATGACATCAGAGCTACTTGCGAAAAGTTTTTAGTTCGTTTATGTGTTTAACTGTTTTCGATATATGAGCATGTACGTGATTCGCCATGATTTGATATTGATATAATATGCTTATATATCTATAGTTTTGAATATATGATATTCAGGTGAGTTGTATAATCATAAGATGATTATGTAATCTGTATATATACTGATATATACATGATTTATGTTTGTTCTAATTATGAGAATCATATTAGATACGGATTCTGAATTGGCTGCTACAGATTTGCTGAAATCTGGGTCTAGTGTCTGATTTACGCAAACGAATACCCTATTCCATAGGTAAACGAGCGTCTGAAAGCAAAAGCTATCAACGACTCGTCTGTAAGGCGTTTGACGTCGTTTACTGCCCATAAACAGTGATTCTTATTTTTTTTATTTGATTCTGATTTTTCTGATTTTTGTCATATTTTTTTTTATGATTAGATCATGGATAATATGATATGTTAAGATCAGATTATGTGTTTTAACATGCTTATATGTGTTGTATGAGCATGGTGGATGGTTATGGCCTTTCGACCTTAGTGTAATGGTTTTGGTTTTGGTTTTAAATTCGACTTGCATGTCGTCAATCTTTGTAATCATAAATCTCGAATGTAACTCGAGTTATTCTTGTAAGTTCATTAGATTAGTTTTACTTTTAATCATGTAATGTAATTGAAGACTCAAGAAGGCTATCCAATGGAGGTGTGTTAGGAATATGTGTATTAGTTTGATGATAAGTTAAGCAAAACACTTAAGTAGAAATCTAGTGTTTGTAGCCTCAACGGATAAGACCATCTTGGCTATCCGTTGAAGGAGTAGCTTTACTTAGCAATAAGTTTAGTATTGTAGCACATTTCACTCTCTGGTTTTAAGCTGTAATTCTTAGATGTTGTTAGGAAATAATCTGTCATGTTGACTACTAATGGATGTACAAATAGGAGGGCTAATTGTAAATATTTCATGCCTTGTAATTTTATATAAGTGAAGAAGTGTCAACGGATATTGAAGACCTTCAACGGATAAGAAACAAAGCTTCAACGGATGTCTCTAATGCTTCAACAGATAATATCCATCAACGAATAAGTGCTTCAACGGATAAAGACTTCAACTGATAATGCATCAACGGATAAAGCTTCAACGGATAAAGCCTCAACGGATAAGGCATCAACGGATGAAAGCTTCAACGGATGCTTAGTTCATTAGCAGTTGATAGTGACAATTCACAAGCTGACAGAGGCACATGGGTTGACAGAGACATACTGGAATGTGAAAGCCTCTAGGAGGAATCAAGAAAATGCAGCATTTCCATTCTGATGCAAACAAGGAAGTATTCAAAGATTTACAGATTATCCTAGATTGCATTGGATAGAGAGATGAAGAAGAAACATGTGAAGAATCTTTTCAATTGTCATCTCTGGTGGAACAACAAATCCACCAGAAAAGTTTTTAAGTTCTTTGTGCTCATTACATTTGTGTTTGAATATATATCTATCTGCATCAGCTTCAAGCAATTCACACACATTTGATCACTCAAACACTTAGCCTTAGAAACTGCTCAAAACTTGAAAAAGTTTTGAGATTTACATTCAACCCCCCTTCTGTAAATCTCATTGTTAGTCCACTGGGAATAACAAGGTGATACAAAGAAGAAGATGAGGCATACAAGAAGACTTATGTAATAAGTAGTTGTATTTATTTCCATCACCATATTAGATTGACCTTGATCTTTATCATGAGCTTGATAAAGATCACATAGGATGGGGCCATAACCAAACACATTTACTTTATTGCACTTTACATTTACTTGTTTATTTAATTTTATATATGAGATATATGCCTATGTTTACCATGCGATGATTGATTTAGGTGAACTTAAATCAATATAAGGCGTGCTCTAGAAAATCTAGAATAGGAATCGTTTCTTGCCTTAACAATAAATATTATGAATACGATCATGAGATTCTTGTGTTTATGAAACACGTAATTGAATATCAATTTTCAATATTGAGAGAAAGGATGATTCTGTCAACAACAGATTTCTATCTGTAAGAAAGGGTTATTAAGTGACGGCTCTTGACAATGCTCCACCCGATCTGGGAATCATCTGATTATCGATTATTGATTTGAAATATTTAATTTAAAAGGAAGAATTTCTTTATAATATGATTATGATTGTAACGTAATATAATCCCTCTAAAATTAAATAATATCAAGTAGTAATTGGCCAATGACACAACGGGCTTGTGTCGATCATAGCCTTCCAACATGGTAGAAAGTGGTTCTTATTTTTAAATCATTGTCGTTTCGTGCTACAGCCGAGGGCTTTGATTTCGAAATAAGAAATACTTGTCTATTATATAGAGATGTGTACATTGAATTAGAATCTAAAGGCCGGTACGTGCCACAGCCGTGGGCCGTTGGAGACTGATTCAATTGTACGAAATGTTGGGTTAGACTTGACTTAGAATATTGAGTTTGTCGTGCCACAGCCGTGACTCAATTATTCAAGAGGCTAAAGTTATATTAGGGAATAACATAAGATGTAATTGACAAGAGTTGTCTGCCTATTGAACATCACATGACGTTTCGTGCCACAGCCGAGGTTGTGTGATGGAATGTAGGATCCATATTCCCACTAGCATTATGAATGCTTAATTTTCACTTAGGGGGTTGAATAAATTAGATTAACTAGTGGGAGACACTTATGAATAAAGACCCGATTCATATAGTGTTTTGAAATAAAATTGAATATTTGCTAAGTGTTGTTATGTGTTTATCATTTACAGATTTACTATATTCATCATGTCTTCTGCACTATCACTCCGAAGCATACTAGATGCTCACAAGTTAACTGGTCCTAATTTAGCTGTTTGTTTTCACTGTAACAAGTTGGGGCACTGGAAGATGAACTGCAAGGTTTACCTTGCAGAATTGAAGAAGAAGAAGGGTAGTAAGACTACCGCTTCTGATTCAGGCATGTTCATGATCGCAGTTAATATGTCACTAGGTCAAATTTCTACATAGGTATTAGATACCGCCTGTGGTTCTCATATTTGCAATTCGTTGCAAGGACTAAAGAGAAGTAGGACTCTTGAAAAAGATGAGGCGATTCTACGTATAGGCAATGGAGCAAGAGTTGCGGCCATATCTGTAGGATCATTTAGTTTACATATGCCTACGGGCAAGACTATTATTCTGAATAATTATTATTACGTTCCCTCTATTGTGAGGAATATTGTTTCTATCCCTATGTTGGATTTGGATGGTTTTTTTATTTATTATTAAGAATAATGAATGTTCTATCCTTAGAGATAATGTTCTTTATGGATGTGGTATTATAAATAATGTTCTGTATGTATGTGACGTAGAGTATGATTTACTTCAGATTGAACAAACTAATGAAAGAAAATGAGATGATGAAAATCTGACCTATTTATGGCACTGTAGGCTAGGTCATATTAGTGAAAATAGACTGCGGACATTGCATAAGGAAGGGTTACTTGACCCCTTTGATTTTGAATCATATCCTACATGCGAGTCTTGTCTATTGGATAAAATGACCAAATCTCCATTTAGTGGACATGGAGAGAGGGCTGCAGATTTGCTAGGATTGGTACACACAGATGTATGCGGACCAATGTCTACGCAAGGCATGGGTGGATTTTCGTACTTCACTACTTTCATAGATGATAGATCTAGATTCAGATATGTATATTTGATGAAACACAAGTCTAAAACCTTTGAAAAGTTCAAAGAATATAAACATGAAGTGGAGAAACAAACCAAACAAAGTAGTATAACTATTCGATCAGATCGAGGTGGTGAATACTTGAATGGAGAGTTTCTAGATTATCTCAAAGAAAATGGCATAGTCTCCCAGTGGACTCCTCCATATACTTCACAGTTGAATGGGGTATCTGAAAGGAGAAATCGAACTTTGTTAGACATGGTTTGGTCCATGATGAGCTATGTGAATCTTCCAGTATTCCTATGGGGTTATGCATTCGAAACCTCAACATATTTACTGAATAAGGTGCCTTCCAAATCTGTTCCTCAAACACCATATGAGATATGGAAAGAAAGGAAACCGAGTCTTAAACACGTTAAGATTTGGGGATGTCCAGCTTATGTCAAGAAAGTTGACCCAGATAAGCTGGAATCTCGATCCGTAAAATGTAATTTTATGGGATATCCTAAAGAAACTTTGGGGTATTACTTTTACACCGATCATCGGGTGTTTGTCTCCAGACATGCTACCTTCTTGGAAAAGGAGTTTATCCTTGAAGGAAACAGTGGGAGCAAAATTGAACTTGATGAAGTTCCAGAAGCACAAACTACTAGGGATCAAGTGGAAACACCTGTTCAGACTGAACAACCTTCTGTGGAACAGCCCATTCGTAGGACAGGGAGAGTGTCTCGCCAACCTGAAAGGTATTATGGCCTTGTCATTGAGAATGGCAATGAGTTGTCAATCATTGATGATGACAACCCTGTGACCTATAATGAGGCTATGAGTAGTGTTGACTCAGAGAAATGGCATAGTACCATGAAATCCGAAATGGAATCTATGTATACCAACCAAGTATGGACTCTGGTTGAGGCGCCTGAAGGTGTTAAGCCTATTGGGTGCAAGTGGGTATACAAGAGAAAGATTGGAGCAGATGGCCAGGTGGAGACCTATAAGGCCAGGCTCGTGGCAAAAGGATTCAAACAAAGGCAAGGGATTGACTTTGATGAAACTTTTTCGCCTGTAGCCCTGTTAAAATCAATTCGGATTTTGCTTGCGATTGCTGCTTACTACGACTATGAGATCTGGAAAATGGACGTGAAAACGGCCTTCCTCAAAAGGGGAACTTGAGGAGGAAGTGTATATGACACAGCCAGAGTGTTTTCTTTCCAAGGGAAAAGAACACCTAGTGTGTAAGCTGCTGCGAACCATATATGGTTTAAGGCAAGCTTCTCATAGATAGAACATCCATTTTGATGAGACAATCAAAGAGTTTGGTTTTATCAAAAATATAGATTAACCATGTGTCTACAAGAAGGTTAGTGGGAGCGCGGTAACATTTCTTGTATTGTATGTGGATGACATACTTCTTATAGGAAATGATATACCGATGCTACAATCAGTCAAAGTATGGCTATCAAAGAACTTCACCATGAAGGACTTGGGAGAAACATCCTACATTCTCGGTATGAAGATCTATAGAGATAGATCTAGAAGAATAATAGGTCTTACCCAGGGTACATACATCCAGAAAGTGCTTAAAAGGTTTAACATGGAAAACTCCAAAAGAGGTCTCATACCGATGAGCCATGGAGTGTCCCTTTCCGAAAAAATGTCTCCTAAGACACCTGAGGAAAGAGAGCGTATGAGTAAGATTCCTTATGCTTCAGCAATGGGATCTATCATGTACGTGATGTTGTGTACAAGGCCTGATGTTGCTTATTCAATTAGTGTGACGAGCAGATATCAGTCCAATCCAGGTGAAGACCACTGGAAAGCAGTGAAAAACATCCTTAAGTACTTGCGAAGGACTCAGGACATTTTTCTTGTTTTTGGTGGTGAATCTGAGTTGAAAATAGAGGGTTATACTGACTCTCATTTTCAATCAGAAAGTGATAGCAAATCCATGTTAGGGTACGTGTTTACTCTTAATGGTGGTGCGATTAGTTGGAAGAGTTTCAAACAGTCTACAACGGCTGACTCCACAGCGGAAGCAGAATATATAGCTGCAAGTGAGGCTGCAAAAGAAGTCATTTGGATGAGGAAATTTGTTTCTGAGTTGGGAGTTGTTCCTAGCGTTGAAGAGCCTATTGTGTTGTATTGTGATAACAATGCAACAATAGCACAAACCAAGGAACCTAGGTCTCATAAAAATTCCAAACATGTCCTGCGGCGCTTTCATCTGATTAGGGAGATTGTTGAAAGAGGAGATGTCAACGTCGAGAGAGTTGACACACATAACAACGTAGCAGACCCACTCACAAAGCCACTTTCTCAAAGTCACTTTGATCGTCATAAAGACAAGATGGGTATTAGATACCAGAGTGATTGGATTTAATACAAGTGGGAGATTGAAAGAGATATGTCCTAAGTCCAATCATGTATGAGGATTTAGGAATAACTTTTATGTAATCTGTTTCGATTTCATTGATATTAATAAAAGACTTGTTTTGTTTTTTATTGCGGGCTCTATCTATTTAAATGTTTAAATAAGATATACCACAGTTTAGAGTAAAGCTTTTTATGGATTATGATGAGATCATAATAATGAGACCTAAAAGATGATAACTCTATACTTAAATAGTTCCTGGTCATAGGATTACTAACTGGTAATTAATAATCCGCAAATATCGGTACATACTATGCTTACTTCATTATGAAGGATGTCTGTTCTCATAGACATTTGTGTGGTGACACTATAGCTAGTATGTAGGTGCTTATTATAGAATAAGTTCACTGAACTTGACTCACACAGCTGAACAACTGATGGAGTTCACTCACGTGTCAACAGTTGTTCACATAGTGATAGTTGTACAAGTATCCTTAGACTTGAGGTCATCATAGTCATCTTGTGTACACTGAACTATGCTTTGGTTTAGTTCTTAGTCTCAAGGGACAATTATAAGGGCTCTACTGGGTATAGGAATTTGTACACGAAGATAGTGTATGATCAATAAAGGATCTACCCCGTCTAGTGTAGGAAGAGAATGTTCAATGCTGATCCACTTATGTTAGTTCAAGAATCTCTGGCCAGAGTGAATGAAATTAGAAAGGAGTTTCTAATTTACATTAAATAGAACTAAGCATAGTGAATGGGAAAGCAAGTGATTAAATAAGATAGGCTTGACACAAGTTCCATGCCTTATATTTTAATCGTGACATTGCAGGGTAGAAGGAATTAATTATACGGTAACTACTCACTGAATAGGTTCTTGGTATTCTAAGCAGTGAATTCGTATTGTCCGGATAGTCGCGATATGCTGAGAAGTATCCCTCACGATGTAGAATAAATATGATTAATTAATTAATCATATTTAATGGATTAGAGAATTTATATAAATAATGATAAAATAGTTTTATTATTATTTATTTCTACTACCGGCTTAATATTGAACCTACAGGGTCACACCATAAAAGAGAATGATTTAATGGTGGAAGAATTAATTAATAATGGCTGATAATTATTTATTTATGAAATAAATAATTAATTGGCAAATTTAGTAATTCATTAAATGAGATTTAATTGATTATAAATTAATTAAGAAAAGGTTCTTAATATTATTAATTAAGAATTTAATTTTTGGAAATTAAATCAAGAGAGAGAATTATTTCTAAAATGTTTAGAAAAAGGATTAATAATGTAACACCCCCAGATCCGGGGTCGGGGATCCGGGTTGTCACGGTCTTTCTTTCCACAATATCACTTCACTTAATTAATAATAAATAACCTCATGCTGTGACCCCACCCTAACACACACCACAACCCGTTATAGTCTCAGAGATGAAATTGAAATAAGTACAAGTCTTTGAATCCACAATTTAAAATTATTACAACCCAAAATGATTACTTGATAATTTACAGTTAATTGCCATTATCTACCGCAAGTTATAATTATACATAATTTGATTCTCAAAAGTTGATGGTCTGAACTACAATGGATCTACCTCTGCAGCTATAGCAGCTACAACATCATCGGGAAGACGCGGGACGCTTCCCACGCGCTTGCGCTGGGTCTGCTGGAGTCTGGCCATCTCTCCTAACTGTTGTTGTGTGATGAAGAAATAAAGCAAGAGTGAGCCTTACAGCTCGCAAGATAATATATATAGTGATAACAATAATATAAGTATCTAAATGGATACTTAATAGAATCTCTATCATATGCAAGATAATTACTTACTAGATATAAGTAAAAACAAGGAATGAAGTTACCAATACTTCACCACACTTATATCATTATAAAGCTACTTGAACTACCACCGTTCAAAGTATTATAAGTTTTAAGAAAAACATCCCATAGATGAGACCACAAGTTAAGACTTGAATAGATTCAATCTTTGAAATATTATTGAATGAAAAAGTTATGAGATACTTTATTTAGTCCCGATATATATATATCCACATATATATATCTCTTTAAACATTTCCTGGAACCTCTGTTATGTAAAGTATGAACAGAGTTTGAAACATCCAATGAATTTTGGAAAGGAAAAGAATTTTGGCATAAACCAGATATCTTGCTGATCAGGCAAAGATACCAATAAGTAACCTTTTCTACTGTAGATGGATGAATTCCTCACCGGTCATCACCCTGGCCGCATTAGGACCTCGCGCTAGACCGTTACCCGGCCCCTCACGCGTTGATGGACTGCCACCCAGCCACTTACACAATAATAGACCGTACCCCGGCCTGTCGCTTATGCCGACTCAATTAGATGGGCTTACTTCCCGAACGTTGGGCAAGTAATCAATTCATTTACCAAAACTGCAACCTCGTTGCGAATATAAAATACACCACAGAGCCGGATTCCCCAGGTTTTGAGCGAGTATTTAAATCCCCTTAAAAGGAAGATCTTAAATATAAAAAAAAAGTTTTGGGATCCGCTCTGACTTTTAAAAATCATTTTGAAGACTCGAAAACACTTTAAAGAGTGTTTGGAGTAAAGCTGATTTAATGAAGTAAATCAGTCCCCAGAATATTTAGAAAATGACTGAATATTATTATTTAATTAATATTCCCATAAAGAATAATCTTTATAAAAATAATTGAAGTAGAAGTATTAAAACTTATACTTGAAACGAGTATTAAATAACCAAAGATATACTTATATGAAAGTATTATCTTTATTTGAATAATCGAAAATAAGTTTGATTATTTACACCTTATTCTTTAATAAAATAAAGAATATATCTCAGCAAATAATCGGAGTCATAGATCCTCAAATGAATATTCAAATAATATTCATTAAATAATATAAACTGAGTCATAAGCCTTAGAATGAATATTCAAATAATATTCAGATAAATAAATAAAAGAGTCATAAGCCCTCGAATGAATATTCAAAATAATATTCAGATAAATAAATAAAAGAGTCATAAGCCCTCGAATGAATATTCAAAATAATATTCAGATAAATAAATAAAAGGAGTCATACGCCTTCGAATGAATATTCAAAATAATATTCAGATAAATAAATAAAAGGAGTCATACGCCTTCGAATAATATTCGAAATAATATTCAATAATAAAATAAAGTTAAAGCTATCGAATAAACCTTATTCGATTAATAGTTTGGAAAACTATAACCATATATATATAAATATATATATATATATATCCATATCCATATATACAAAAATCTACTCGGGATCCTCGACTCCCGGTTTTAGAAAATATTTTCACCTTTGGGTCCCTATACTAAGGGTATATGCAAGATACCGCTATCCTCTAGCATAGGTATTATCAACTGAACCAACAGATATATATTTCAAGAATATGAAACAGGCATGCATATATACCATATCACATGCTACAATATATCGCAAGAATTTGCTAAATAACCAATATGCATTTATCGCAAGATCATGCATATACAAGTGTATACATCACAACAACAGTATAACGGATAGAATACTTGCCTGAGCGACTGGGGGGTTACGAGTGGCTCGGGACGAGTCTGGTAACCTATAAACAACAAGTAAGTTGGAATTAAACCAAAGTCACTTGTAAATCTATACTTTAACTAACTTAGACTCTAACGCTTATTCTGCGCTTACTGATTCTCTTAAGTCACTCGAGTACCCTCGGCTCCACCATTTTTAATAATTTAACCTTTATGAGTTTTAATGCGATTCCTTCGCGAGTGTCTTACCAACTGCCTAACACACTTACCATAAATGTTTCATACATTAATTAACCCTTTTTGGTCTTTAACCTATGTTTCAAAGTAAGGCGAGGGGAAAAGTTTCGTTCGCGAAACGCTGTTACTTAAAACGGTCGTTTCTCCTAAACCGTGCATCGGAATCGAACGAACTACATATCAAAACGAAGCTCGTAACATGAGCTATCTAAACATGGCAGTGGTCATAATCTAGCAGGGGGTCCTCGGGTCCTAATGTTATGCACAAAACAGTCTAAAGAAAATCGGACGTTACGACCGCTATGTTTACGCGATTACCAATATTTATACCACTCCAATTCTTTACCAATTCACTACAAACCACCCAACCATCATCAATACATCAAACACAACTTATATCAAGGCAAAGTCAGTCCATAATCTCAAGGTTTTCCAACTTATTCAACCGCAAACATGATCTACTAACCATAACTTAAGATTCATTAACCATTAACCAAGATTCATATCCAAAATCACCACAAATCCAACCAAACTATCTAACATACATGGATCTTGCTATACATACATGGATATTTCTATATATACATTAATCCATCCATAAACTCATCAAAACTCAAAGTTCAAACTATAAGTTAAAGGTGAAAGTTGTTTATACCTCCTTGAAGCTTCCTAACACAACCCAAGAGCTTTGAATGCCTAAAAGAACCTTGATCCTTGCTTGTATAACCTTAATCTTTCATAAAAATTCAAGAAAACTAAAGTTATTTCTTGAAGGTTACTATTCACCATCTTCTTCCTTGATTTATTGGAAGAGATTGTGAAGGAATTAGGAGCTTAAACTTATAGCATATCCATATCTATGTACAAGGAAGCTTAGATAATTACCTTGTGATTTAACAATGCTTGGAACTTGATTTTTGAAATTCTTGCCCTTGAAAAAGATGAAAAGCCGAGAGCAAGATGATGAGAATGAAATGATTTTGTGTTTTTTGATTTGTTTGGCTTAGCTTGGTTGTTTTTTGTTTTGTTTTTGGTTAATTACCTTAATAACCTTATATTTGTGTGGTTATAAACCAACCACACCTCCTCCTTCCCTATGTCATGCTTACATCACATTGCTATGTCATCCTCCCTTCCTTGTCCTCTTCTCATTGGTTGGGTGACATCACTTCCTCTAATCCCTTTGCTTAACTTCCTAATTGTTTGCCTAATGACCGCTGATCTGTTATACGGTTCGCTTAACTTTCGTTTTCGTTTATCGTTTGAGGGATCATACCCGGGATCTTATTACTTAGGTTCCCTTAACCTTTCTCAATATATTATATTCCTTTTATGATCCTCTCCTATAATCCTTTAATTTAAATCCTTTTTATCCTGTTACCTTATACTCAATTCTCTCCGTATCTAGTGGATTTCCGGGAAAAATCAAAGTGTTCGGATTTGGATTCTGACGATCTTTACATACACTTATATCCCATATAAAGTACTAATAAAATCTCAGAATATCAATAACAGAACCCCTACATAGTGTGGCATGAAAAGTTTTCTCATTCAGCAAAAACACTATTCATAAGGGTTTCAAAAATTTCTCAAAAATTGGGGTTATTACAGTCTCCCCTCCTTAAAAGGATTCCGTCCCGGAATCAGATAGAAATAAATAGGGATACTTTCTTAGTATTGCACTTTCTAACTCTCAAGTCAATTTTCCCACATTGTGGTTCTACCATCAAACTCTGACTAGTTTGATAACCCTTCCCCTAAGCACTTGTCCCTTTTCGATCTATAACCCTTTCTGGTTGCTCCCTATAGGGTATGCCTGGTCGCATGCCTATGCGCTCATATGCCCCTATTTATCTGGCATCCGAATTACATTTTCTTAACATTGATACGTGAAACACGTTACGACCTGCTACATGTTCGGGGTTAGGGCTAGCTCATATGCTAACTTCCCAAACGTCTTAATATATCCAAGGGTCCAACAAATTGTAGTCTTAGCTTTCCTTTCTTTCCGAACCTCATCAATCCTTTCCAAGGGGTACCTATAACATTACTAGGTCCCCTATTTCATACTCTTTATCCTTTCGTGTCAAATCAACATACTTATCATGTCCATCTTGGGCTACTACCAGCCGTCCTCTGATTAGATCTATCATATCCTTGGTCCTTTGGACTACTGCGGGTCCGAGCATCTTGCGCTCTACAACTTCATCCTAACATAAGGGAGATCGACATTGTCTTCCCTCAAGGATCTCATAAGGCGATATCTCAATACTGACATATGATCTATTGTCATAAGAAAACTCAATCCGCGTTATGTGATCATTCAAATTTCTTTCAAGTCTATTGCACAGACTCTCATTATAGCTTCTAGATTTATAGCTTTTGCTTCTTAATACCCATTCTTTTCCAGTTCGTAATCGCTACTACCTTCCGTTCCTAATATTATACTGGTTATACTTTTGCTCGCTAGCGTTCTATAACCCTTTATTAACCACGTCAACCTTAGTATCACGAATGTGTTTCCATTCCGAATACTACCACAACTTTACTACTCCTTTTTCAGCTGCTTCTATCTTTGGAAGCTTGATCAATCATATAGAAGTAAAGGAATTTGTTGAGAGATCACTATGATCATGAACACTTGTTATATCGCATAGTTAGTACAGAAGGTGGCCAGCCTTTAGTACTTGACAAGCAATTAAACAATAGATGGTATCCTACTAGGCTTCTATCACACAGATAGATAGTCATTCGGCAATACCTCCCCTTTCTGGAAGGGTTGTTCTTCTCAGCTTACATGTAATGAAAAGAAGAGAAAAGAACGAACTGAAGAGAATTATATATTCATAAAAATTTTATTGCCATAAAATATCTGGCTTGGAATCTACCTCTGAACTATAGAGGTTTGTCATAGGAGAACAAAACATATACGTATTTATATCAACATCAAGTATTATAGCATCGTATTTCACATGCCTAAATATTTTTGCCATTCCGTCCATCATTCTATGGACCCATGCTCTTCCTCGAGCTTATACACAATCACCTTTGAAACTCCCTCGACATCGAAAATCGAATCTGGGATCTCATTCTATATATCACCGTTACTAGGATTCTATGCTTGTACCGCAACCTTCCTCGTATAATAATACGACTCTCTATTGATAAGAAAGAATAAATATTCACTAGGTTACTCTACTTAATTAGTCTATCAATGATAACTTATACACTACCACGACCTGATTAGTGGTACTCAATCTCAATACCCATTCCAATACAACTCTCACGGTTGTAATCAGCTCACTACTCGCAGAATCATTGCTGCCTTACTATGGTCCACCACTGACCTACTGTCGTTATTCACTTTTCCATAAAATCTTAATATCTAACCATACGGAGTCCATACATGTCGTATCAAATCATTCTAAGGAGGTAACATAATCACCATTCCTGATTCATGAAGAACACTCCTGATCCTGACATACATACATGACATGAAGCAGATAAAATTGCAAAAGAGTTTCGCTCAAAGCAACGATAGCAGGTTAATACCATTCTTAATCATATGCCTTCAATTGAAGACTTAACTCAAAGGTTCGTTTAGTCCTTTTGAAACATGGTCCAGGCTCATTCTCAAGATAGGATCTTCTAAGATAGATAGCCCGTTTATGGCGATTACACGAATTAAACCTTTACCAACTACTATTACGGTTGGGTATTGCACAGTCATCAGAAGGAATGTCAATCTTCCAAACCATAATTCAACCTTCACATTTTTAACCATCAACACTGTATTCTTTTGGCACACGCGCCTATAATTATCCACTTACCTTTAAAGTGTCGGCCACCTCTTTGGCCTTTCCTGATAGTAAAATTTCCTTACAGTCAATGTCACATTAACCACCTCCACATAAATTTCTACCTTATTTCAATCACAGCTTATGTGAAAATGCTTTCCTTAAAATCTGATGAGTAAAAAAAAAAATCACTATTTTTCCATAAGTTATTGCCTCAGTCTTTTAGAGATTAATCACTGTCATGACTGACTCTCAATCATAATTAGAACATCTTTTATCTTAAGTCCTAATTGCCCTGAATAATTTCGACCATTACTGGTTCGATCCATACTTTCTCGTGGTTTAACACGTGCCCCACTTGGCAACATTATAATTACGTCATATTTCCTTTATCAACATTTCTATTCTTGAGAATTTTGAATATTACATTTCTCCTTGTAAAACCTCTAAGGTTATCCTTGATTCGTTCCTCCTGTATTCCCTAGATACAGGGCATATCAACATACCCTTTACTAATACTAGAACCATTATCTATATGTTTCTGAAAAATTTTCTCCACTGATACTTAAAGGTTGTTATTACCTTAATCCTTTCCAATTCATACTGTCAAAACTCATACTATCCCTATTAAGGGTGAAATGCCAACCTTTATGCATTCCCCTAGGATTCATTTTAAGTTACCGATGTTCTATCCTTAATTCCACCTTTAAAAGGTACCTGCATCCTTCCACGAATAAATCAAGTCATATATCCTTGATAGATTATCTTATTCATCAATCCCACCTCGATAGTCTATACCTAACTTCATAATAGCATCCTTATTCAAATTGAGGTCAATCCCTATGGCCTCCAAAAGATAACAATGGTCATTCGCTTTTCTTTCCTGATTTGGTAATGATAACATGGATGTTCTGGAAGATATTGGTCATGTTCAACGTGAACTTCTTCTTAATAATTCCTTATTTACTTTTGTTGTTTATCTCAACAGTCATCTCAATGTTGGGATATCTCTCATACCTGGCATCTCCCTTTCTGGGTATCGAGCCACCGTTCTTACATTTCGCATTCTTGAAGGTCACTTCCTTCATCCAATTTTCCTACCTTCTTACTTTCTTGTCTCCTTAGTCTATCCACGTCTTATTATTTATCCTTCGAACTATCTCAAGGTTTCCTTGAATCCTCCCAACTTACTAGGGATAAAATATATGTATCTCTTATGCCTTCACCCAGCAATTTTAACTCATGGTGAATCACCCTCATCCTGACGATTACATACTTTTCTATTTCTATTGCTACGAGTCTTTAGGGTTTCCTCATACCCAACTCCCTTATCATTATTTCATGAACCAACCCATCATAAGCATCGATTTCAAACATCCCGTCATTCTGGATTCGTGTCCTCAGAACGAATCTTGATAATCTTTACAACTTAGATTCATAATTCATCATACTCGTCTGCCTTTGTTCTGGCTCTAAAGCTTTTACACTATTTCCATAACCTTGGGAAGTACTTTCCCGAAAACAACTTACTGAACTTAAATCAGTTTATCATAACCTCTGGCTTCGTGCCTTCCTTGGCCTTTTACCAGCGGGTGGTCTCTCTCTTAGGAGGGTAAGTGACAAAAACACTCTTTTGTGATTCGTCAATTATTTAAAATCTCAAATGATTCCTGCATTTCCTTTAGCCAGGCTCTTGCCTCGACTGGGTCAGCTTGTTCCTTGGAACTCTGAGAGCTTAGCGATTTAAAGGTCCTGAAAGAATTTCTCACCGCATTGTTTCCTCAGGGTGGTGGGTGGGAATAATAGTCTAAGTTCTGTCTAGAAAGGGACATAAATTATCATATAGGAGTACCGTCTCGGGTCTCCTTTCCTTACTCGACTTCTGTTTCTTAAGTCTGAACATTTCCTCCTCCTCCCCATAATCGGGGTCATCCTTCATATTTTAAATCCTCATTTTCACTTCATTATGTTATGGGTTCTTTCTATCTTGATGGCGACCTCCCTGACTATCACGTTCAGGGTTTGCTCTAAATCTTATTCCTCAAACTAGCTGTCATCTAAGATCTCATCCTTAAGCTCTTGAACATTTGGAACCCAAATTCTGTAGGAATACCTCATTATTCCCTTATCATCTTTCTCGGTATTAATCTCATATTTATTTGTTGGCTCTCTGCCTTCATTCATCACCTTTACTGGCACAATATGTTCTTTTCCAATAATTCGGGCTGTATTGCTATCTCAAACAGCTTTTCGGTACCGGCTCCGGTTACCTTCACTACTATTTCCATTTTCTCAAAATCTCTTATAAACTCTCCAAAAGACATTATCATCTTGAGTCTCTCCTTTTTTACTAAGGGCATCAGCCACCATATTGGCTTTCCCCGAATGATAAAGAATCTCCCAATCATAATTCTTGATTAGCTCTAACCGCCTCCTCTGGCGTATGTTGAGCTCTTTCTACGCAAAATGTACTAGAGCTCCTATGGTTTGTGTAAATCTCGCACTTCTATCCATACAAGTAGTGCCTCCAATATTTAGGGCAAACCTATTGCCACGAGCCCAAGCTCATGGGTGGGGATATCGAATTTTATATTCCCTTAATTGTCTTCACGCGTACGCGATTACCTTGCTGTGCTGTATAAGAAGCACCCTAATTCCTTATGCGAAGCGTCACTTACAAATCACAAAATCTCCTTTTCCATCCGGCAACGCCAGCATAGGGGCCATCACCAACCTCTGCTTCAGTTCTTGAAAGCTGTTCTCGCATTTCTCTGTCCATTCGAACTTCTCAGTCTTACGAGTAAGCCGCGTTAAAGGGGCTACTATCTTTACAAACTTGAACGAACCTCCGGTAGTGACCGACCAATCCTACCTCTGGTAGTCGACCTAACCATGGTCATCAATTCATCAGTGGTCCTTTATCCAATCTTGTCAGGATCCTCCTTGGGATCCTCCTCAACAACTATCCCTTCTAGGACAACCTCCTCAACCGCTACATCTTCAATATCAGCATCATCCGGTCCTGCATTAGGACGCTCTATTGGATCCACAATCTGATCTCCGGTTAGTAATAAAACATCATCGCGCTGTTGCTCCTCAACCTCAGGGTTCGGAGTCCCGCTACCATCTACGATAACGAACTACGCTTCTATCACGATATTTATAAGGGTTCCCATAAGGGTTTTAACTGTCAGTGCTACGTTAGGTAGCCCGACTATGAACTTGGCAAGAGTTCTTATTATCTTAGTTAACTTATTATCTTAACGTCCCATCATCTCTGAGGTTTATAACGCTTAGCTCTGATACCATTTCTGTAACACCCCCAGATCCGGGGTCGGGGATCCGGATTGTCACGGTCTTTCTTTCCACAATATCACTTCACTTAATTAATAATAAATAACCTCATGCTGTGACCCCACCCTAACACACACCACAACCCGTTATAGTCTCAGAGATGAAATTGAAATAAGTACAAGTCTTTGAATCCACAATTTAAAATTATTACAACCCAAAATGATTACTTGATAATTTACAGTTAATTGCCATTATCTGCCGCAAGTTATAATTATACATAATTTGATTCTCAAAAGTTGATGGTCTGAACTACAATGGATCTACCTCTGCAGCTATAGCAGCTACAACATCATCGGGAAGACGCGGGACGCTTCCCACGCGCTTGCGCTGGGTCTGCTGGAGTCTGGCCATCTCTCCTAACTGTTGTTGTGTGATGAAGAAATAAAGCAAGAGTGAGCCTTACAGCTCGCAAGATAATATATATAGTGATAACAATAATATAAGTATCTAAATGGATACTTAATAGAATCTCTATCATATGCAAGATAATTACTTACTAGATATAAGTAAAAACAAGGAATGAAGTTACCAATACTTCACCACACTTATATCATTATAAAGCTACTTGAACTACCACCGTTCAAAGTATTATAAGTTTTAAGAAAAACATCCCATAGATGAGACCACAAGTTAAGACTTGAATAGATTCAATCTTTGAAATATTTTTGAATGAAAAAGTTATGAGATACTTTATTTAGTCCCGATATATATATATCCACATATATATATCTCTTTAAACATTTCCTGGAACCTCTGTTATGTAAAGTATGAACAGAGTTTGAAACATCCAATGAATTTTGGAAAGGAAAAGAATTTTGGCATAAACCAGATATCTTGCTGATCAGGCAAAGATACCAATAAGTAACCTTTTCTACTGTAGATGGATGAATTCCTCACCGGTCATCACCCTGGCCGCATTAGGACCTCGCGCTAGACCGTTACCCGGCCCCTCACGCGTTGATGGACTGCCACCCAGCCACTTACACAATAATAGACCGTACCCCGGCCTGTCGCTTATGCCGACTCAATTAGATGGGCTTACTTCCCGAACGTTGGGCAAGTAATCAATTCATTTACCAAAACTGCAACCTCGTTGCGAATATAAAATACACCACAGAGCCGGATTCCCCAGGTTTTGAGCGAGTATTTAAATCCCCTTAAAAGGAAGATCTTAAATATAAAAAAAAAGTTTTGGGATCCGCTCTGACTTTTAAAAATCATTTTGAAGACTCGAAAACACTTTAAAGAGTGTTTGGAGTAAAGCTGATTTAATGAAGTAAATCAGTCCCCAGAATATTTAGAAAATGACTGAATATTATTATTTAATTAATATTCCCATAAAGAATAATCTTTATAAAAATAATTGAAGTAGAAGTATTAAAACTTATACTTGAAACGAGTATTAAATAACCAAAGATATACTTATATGAAAGTATTATCTTTATTTGAATAATCGAAAATAAGTTTGATTATTTACACCTTATTCTTTAATAAAATAAAGAATATATCTCAGCAAATAATCGGAGTCATAGATCCTCAAATGAATATTCAAATAATATTCATTAAATAATATAAACTGAGTCATAAGCCTTAGAATGAATATTCAAATAATATTCAGATAAATAAATAAAAGAGTCATAAGCCCTCGAATGAATATTCAAAATAATATTCAGATAAATAAATAAAAGAGTCATAAGCCCTCGAATGAATATTCAAAATAATATTCAGATAAATAAATAAAAGGAGTCATACGCCTTCGAATGAATATTCAAAATAATATTCAGATAAATAAATAAAAGGAGTCATACGCCTTCGAATAATATTCGAAATAATATTCAATAATAAAATAAAGTTAAAGCTATCGAATAAACCTTATTCGATTAATAGTTTGGAAAACTATAACCATATATATATAAATATATATATATATATATATCCATATCCATATATACAAAAATCTACTCGGGATCCTCGACTCCCGGTTTTAGAAAATATTTTCACCTTTGGGTCCCTATACTAAGGGTATATGCAAGATACCGCTATCCTCTAGCATAGGTATTATCAACTGAACCAACAGATATATATTTCAAGAATATGAAACAGGCATGCATATATACCATATCACATGCTACAATATATCGCAAGAATTTGCTAAATAACCAATATGCATTTATCGCAAGATCATGCATATACAAGTGTATACATCACAACAACAGTATAACGGATAGAATACTTGCCTGAGCGACTGGGGGGTTACGAGTGGCTCGGGACGAGTCTGGTAACCTATAAACAACAAGTAAGTTGGAATTAAACCAAAGTCACTTGTAAATCTATACTTTAACTAACTTAGACTCTAACGCTTATTCTGCGCTTACTGATTCTCTTAAGTCACTCGAGTACCCTCGGCTCCACCATTTTTAATAATTTAACCTTTACGAGTTTTAATGCGATTCCTTCGCGAGTGTCTTACCAACTGCCTAACACACTTACCATAAATGTTTCATACATTAATTAACCCTTTTTGGTCTTTAACCGATGTTTCAAAGTAAGGCGAGGGGAAAAGTTTCGTTCGCGAAACGCCGTTACTTAAAATGGTCGTTTCTCCTAAACCGTGCATCGGAATCGAACGAACTACATATCAAAACGAAGCTCGTAACATGAGCTATCTAAACATGGCAGTGGTCATAATCTAGCAGGGGGTCCTCGGGTCCTAATGTTATGCACAAAACAGTCTAAAGAAAATCGGACGTTACGACGGCTATGTTTACGCGATTACCAATATTTATACCACTCCAATTCTTTACCAATTCACTACAAACCACCCAACCATCATCAATACATCAAACACAACTTATATCAAGGCAAAGTCAGTCCATAATCTCAAGGTTTTCCAACTTATTCAACCGCAAACATGATCTACTAACCATAACTTAAGATTCATTAACCATTAACCAAGATTCATATCCAAAATCACCACAAATCCAACCAAACTATCTAACATACATGGATCTTGCTATACATACATGGATATTTCTATATATACATTAATCCATCCATAAACTCATCAAAACTCAAAGTTCAAACTATAAGTTAAAGGTGAAAGTTGTTTATACCTCCTTGAAGCTTCCTAACACAACCCAAGAGCTTTGAATGCCTAAAAGAACCTTGATCCTTGCTTGTATAACCTTAATCTTTCATAAAAATTCAAGAAAACTAAAGTTATTTCTTGAAGGTTACTATTCACCATCTTCTTCCTTGATTTATTGGAAGAGATTGTGAAGGAATTAGGAGCTTAAACTTATAGCATATCCATATCTATGTACAAGGAAGCTTAGATAATTACCTTGTGATTTAACAATGCTTGGAACTTGATTTTTGAAATTCTTGCCCTTGAAAAAGATGAAAAGCCGAGAGCAAGATGATGAGAATGAAATGATTTTGTGTTTTTTGATTTGTTTGGCTTAGCTTGGTTGTTTTTTTGTTTTGTTTTTGGTTAATTACCTTAATAACCTTATATTTGTGTGGTTATAAACCAACCACACCTCCTCCTTCCCTATGTCATGCTTACATCACATTGCTATGTCATCCTCCCTTCCTTGTCCTCTTCTCATTGGTTGGGTGACATCACTTCCTCTAATCCCTTTGCTTAACTTCCTAATTGTTTGCCTAATGACCGCTGATCTGTTATACGGTTCGCTTAACTTTCGTTTTCGTTTATCGTTTGAGGGATCATACCCGGGATCTTATTACTTAGGTTCCCTTAACCTTTCTCAATATATTATATTCCCTTTATGTTCCTCTCCTATAATCCTTTTATTTAAATCCTTTTTATCCTGTTACCTTATACTCAATTCTCTCCGTATCTAGTGGATTTCCGGGAAAAATCAAAGTGTTCGGATTTGGATTCTGACGATCTTTACATACACTTATATCCCATATAAAGTACTAATAAAATCTCAGAATATCAATAACAGAACCCCTACATAGTGTGGCATGAAAAGTTTTCTCATTCAGCAAAAACACTATTCATAAGGGTTTCAAAAATTTCTCAAAAATTGGGGTTATTACAAATAATTAAAAGGTGTTTTAATTATTAATGAGAATAATAATGGGTTAATAATAATAATATTTTATGGGAAAATTTTCAGCTGAAAATTTTGCCTATAAATATACTATTATAGATCCTATTTTTTCCTCGACCAAAAAGATTTACAAAACCCTAATTCTCTCTATCTCCTCCTCCTTCATTACTTCGTTTTCTTGGTGGATAACGGTGGAGTGATTCACACTTGAGGAGCAGCTGCTAAGGATCTCCGTTCATCATTTTTGGATCGCCATTAAAGACCTCCATCTTTCCATTAACGTAAAGTTTCTTAAGGTAAACATACTGAACTACGAATTAAATATTATTTTCGCATGGTTCCTGCGGAGGGTTTCGGTTTTTTTTTAAGATTTAAATTTACATTTTCGCTGCGTTTATGTGCTAAAAACCCTTCAACTACTAGCTCGTCTACACTTGTAACAATTGTTGGAAATTCAGCTTGTGTAGTGAGTACTGATGGATGAAGAAAATCTATCGGGGTAGTAGTTAGGATAGCCGACGGATGACTGCTGTTAGGCACATCCGTCGGGATACAATCACTAGTCGACGGATGAACAATATCTGTTAAGATAGAATAAATGATAGATTTTGAGGTAGAGATTACTGTTGAATCTGTGGTGATTAATTTGAGATTTGCACAGATGTTTTAGTAAACTTAGAAAGAAATGACAAGTGAGCCAACAAATCATCTAAAAGATGATGCTCACTTGCTTGGATTTTTGGCTCCTTCATGAGAGTTAAAGATGGAGAATCAGGAATTGATGTATGAATCATATCTACATCCAGTGAATGTGTAGGTGAGTTTGGTGTGTTTGGTGCTTCTATTGTTAAAGATTTTGGCTGTGACTCCACATTTATTGGAGCCACATCAAACTAACTTTGAGAAGGTGCATGTACTGAGTCTTTGACTACAGTAGGCACTGTGTGTGCACCCCGTGTATCCCCAATGTGTTTAGATTTTTTCTTTCTAGCATAGGTTTGGGGTGAGCTTGTGTCCCTTACCCTTTTGGCCCGTGCTCTTGGCTGAGAGTTTTGTTCAATAGTTACATCCTTTTGGGAGGATGTAACTGTTAGTGTTTGTGCCCTAGAGACAACACTATAATGTTTTAGTTTAAGACATTAGGATTATTAATTTTTATGTTCTATCGATTATTCTCTTTATAATTTATTAATTCTTAATTTACTACGATATAAATGTTAGATTAATAAATGTCCTTGGAATATGATATGCAATTATATATCTCTAAGTACGTGACTTAGAAATGAGATTATGAGAATAGTATCAATATTCCTAAAGGTCACTAGTCGAGTATTATTACTAAGGGACAATAATAATGCATTAAGACTGGTGTGTTTGTTGACTGATGATCACATCTCATTGATCATAGGTATAGTGATACTAAAGTAAGAAACACAGGCAGATGTATATGTACATGGTGCTGGACAGACCCAATGTGAGATTCTACATGTCTGTTGTGTCATAAGTAATTCTCACAGTGATAATGAGATAATGGTCCTTAGACCTGAAGTCATTATATTTCTATACGAGAATTAATGTACATTGATTCCATTAAAAGTTATCCTTGACCGGATAATGATAAAAGTGGACATTGGGTATATTATGAATCGTACGAGAAATATGAATGATCTAGATGGGATTTAACCCTCCTATTTTAAGAGTGATATTATTGGCCTCTTGTGTGAGCTAGACTATGAAATGCGTGGCCACGCTCAAATGTTGATTTGATATGATAGTCTACTCATTGATCAAGAAAACCTGGATTAAACTATGATAAGGATGACACATTACATGCCTCTAGTTTAATCTATAATATTTGGTTAAAGGGATTATATTACATTGTACATTATTCACAAATGGTTTAATCGATCACCGATTCAATTATTATTACTTGGGTAACAATGATGTATTACTAGATGCCGCTCGTTGTTTACGATTTTAAATTAGATTTAAAATCTGTTGCCAACGTAATAATAACCTATAGGGTCACACACTAAGAATGCTTGAAGGATTATTTAATTTAAATTGGATTTAAATTATATTAAAGTAATTCGAATTATTTATAATATTAATTAAGTAATTTAATTAATTAGATAAATATTGATATTCGAATTTACTAATATTAATTATGAAATTTATTTGTTAAAAAATTAAGTGAGACTTAATTATAATATAAATAGGAATTTCGAATTAATAATAACTCCTAATTAGTTAAGAGTTATAATTCGTTTTTCTACTCTCTATATAATATCTCTTGTGTGGCTGATTTTGTAAGCAAGACTTTTACTAAAACCCTAGCCACCAAGAGAGAAGATGGAGAGAGCAAGAAGAAACGAGTTTGTGCTAGTACACATCCAATCCTTGAGTTCAAGCATTCGTGTGGATGCCGATAGAGCGTAGATCGCGAGAGCGGGATGCGTGGTGATTGAACAAGCTTTGGATCTCCATTAGTCGACCAATTGGTAAAGCTTCTTAAGGTAAATAATCTGATCTACGAATTAAATATATGTTTTTCGCATGGATCCTGCGGCGGGTTTCGAAAATTATGTTTTTTACATTTTTAATTACTGTTTCCGTTGCGTTTATGTGCTCAAAACCCTTCAGTAACTAGCAATGAGCTACTGTCCTTATTAAGCACTGCAGGTTATTGGGAAACTGCAGCGTGGCTTGGATGGGATTCACTCACCTCTCCAAACTTAATCTTAGGGCTTATTTGATGTTCACCCAGTCCCTCACCAGCCTCACTTCCCTTCAAACTCCCCTCTTTGTTTTTGGTAGATTTTGAAACTGGCATCTTTTGAGAGACACTAGAGTGTGGTTTCTTTGATTTGGATTTTAAAGTTTTGGATTTTTTGGCTTGGGTAGGCATCTGTTGGGTCATTGACACAGATGGCATATGCACAGTCAATGGCAAAGAAACTTGAGAGGTATAAGGAGTAGGGACAGAAGTATTTACCTCACTTACCTGAGGGCCCTCCATGATAGGAAAATAAACAAGGGGCACCTCCTTGTGGCGATCAACTCTATTTAAATCTGTAATTACTCTTCTTTCTTGAACCCAACAATCCAGTTTATTGGTTGGCTTCTCAATCACAAGATCCTCACAAATATGGTTGGCAATAATCATAAAGAATCTAGCATTATAAACATGCTTAGATCTCTTTTTAATCTCCCCTAACTTGTAGCCTAACTCAAACATGATAGCATCACTAAAGTTATAGTAATTATCAGTAAGCGTCATGTAGAGCATGTTAAGCATAACAGTATTGATAGAATGAAAGTTGCTTATTTTATAAGAAAACACCTTGGTAACTACATCACACAGAAAGCTCCACTCTTTCCTAAGACCTAGCCTCCTAATTTCACTTAATTTAGTAGTAGGAAGTGCATAGCCAATAGAATTAAGTAAGTTAACTAAATCAGCATATGTGTGTGATTTAGTAGTAGTGTTTTCAGGAATTTTAAAGCATGCTTGGATAGTATCACTGTTAATAAAAAATTCCTTATCTTTAATGGAGAGAGTTATAGTTTTGTCCACATCTCCTCCACAACTTCACTGTAGATTGTGGGTGATTCCAGCATGGCATAGTTAAGCTTGCATCCCTTCACAAAATCCATCATTTTATAATAATCTTCAGAGGCTGGAATCTCTTTGTTCACAAGACCCACAAAGTTGTTCTTCTCATAAATGAATCCTGACCGAGACATAATCTTGACTCTGGTGCCATTGTTAAGCAAGGAAAGTTGTAGAAAGAAATAGGGTTTTGCTTTGAGGAAGAAGAGAGCAGTTAATTACAATAGAGAAAGATAAAAGCTAAAATGAACTTGAAATTAGGCTTTTATATATTTTCAGATAAAATGGGATAAAAATTAAAGACCCAATAAAAGTTGCCCAAAATAGCTGTTTAAAAGTAAAATAAACTGTCAAAATTCTGTCAATTATCCGTCATGATATACTTACAGACTGTAAGTAAATCCTATGGATAATGTTCAGAACTTTAACGGCTAAGATGTAGACAATTCGACGGATGAGAATAAAGCAATTATCCGTCGGCTTAAAAATAATCCAGAAAAGTAATTGACTTTTTCCAAGCTATTCTATTTCGATGGATGATCAAACTTGATGGATAATGAACAACCGTCGAGATATAGATTTTGACTTAGCCAAATTTTCATCCAAAATAGAAGAATCAATTAAGTTTTTGGTTGGATTTCAACTGCAAAATTATCAAAAAAATGATTTAAGAATAATTAAGCATACCTAACTCACTTACCAACCTAGTGAAGGTGGATTCATCAAGTGGCTTGCTAAAGATATCTGCAAGTTACTTCTCATTTGGAACAAAATGAAGTTCCACAGTACCATTCATTACATGTTCCCTAATGAAGTGGTACTTGATGCTATGTGCTTTGTTCTTGAATGCTGTACTGGATTTTCAGTAATTGCAATTGCACTTGTGTTATCACAGAAAATAGGAATTTTGTCCACTTGCAGACCATAGTCCAACAATTGGTTTTTCATCCATGGAATCTGTGCACAGCAACTACCAGCAGCAATATATTCAGCTTCAGCTGTAGAAGTAGAAACTAAATTTTGCTTTTTACTGAACCAGGATACCAGCTTGTTTCCTAGAAATTGACAGGTTCCTGTTGTACTTTCTCTATCAATTTTACAACCTGCATAATCTGTATTTGAATAACCAGTTAGATCAAAACCAGAATCTCTAGGGTACCAAATGCCAAGTTTTGGTGTTCCCTTGAGATATCTGAAAATTCTCTTAGTAGCTATTAAATGAGATTCTCTAGGATCAGCCTGAAATTTAGCACATAGACAAGTATCAAACATTATATCTGGCCTACTAGCTGTTAAGTACAAAAGTGAGCCAACCATGCCTCTATAGCTTGAAATATCCACAGACTTTTCAGTAGTGTTTAATTCAAGTTTAGTTGCAGTGGCCATAGGAGTTTTTGCAGATGCGCAATCCATTAGATCAAACTTCTTTAACAGATCATAAATATATTTGGTTTGACTAATGAATATTCCATCACTAACTTTCTTAACTTGTAAACCAAGAAAGTAAGTTAGTTCTCCTATCTTGCTCATTTCATAATTTGCATCAATTTGGCAAACGTTTTGCAAAGTTTTTCATCTGTAGAGCCAAATATAATATCATCTACATAAATTTGAACAAGTATGCTAAAGCCATTAACATTTCTAAAGAATAAAGTTTTGTCAATAGTACCTCCTGTGAAGTGATTTTCTAAGATAAACTTTGACAAAGTATCATACCAGGCTCTAGGTGCTTGCTTCAATCCATAAAGTGCTTTCAAAAGATAGTAGACATATTCTGGAAAATTTGGATCTTCAAAGCCAGAAGGCTGACTGACATAGACTTCCTCCTCTAAGTCTCCATTCAGAAAGGCACTTTTGACATCCATTTGATAAACTTTGAAATTGGCATGGGCTGTATAGGCTAAGAAAATTCTGATGGCATCAAGTCTTGCAACAAGAGTAAAAGTTTCATCAAAATCTATTCCTTCCTGTTGACAGTAGCCCTTAACAACCAATCTAGCTTTGTTCATGACAACCATGCCATTTTCATCCATCTTGTTTCTGAATACTAACTTGGTGTTAATTTGATTCTTTCCTTTAGGCTTGGTTACCAGCTTCCATACTTTGTTCCTTTCAAATTGGTTTAGCTCCTCCTGCATAGCTAGAACCCAATCAGGATCTAACAGAGCTTCTTCTACCTTTTTTGGTTCTTCCTTTGAGAGAAAACTGCTATATAGACATTCTTCTTGAGTTGCTTTTCTTGCTTGAACTCTAGAAGATGCATCACCAATAATGAGCTCAAAAGGGTGATCTCTAGTCCATTTTCTCTGTTGTGGTAGATTAGCTCTGGATGAAGAGGCCTCATCATTGTCTTGATGTGTGGATGAGTTTTGATTAGAGGAAACTCCCCCTGAGTTTGTGGATATTTGATTTGAAGGAGTTCTTATTGTAAGTGATCTATTTTGACTCTCAGCTTCTCTGATTGTTCCGACGGATGATGCACTATGTATCTCGATTGATGCTGAATTTTGTGCATCATTGGAGATGGACTTTTCTGCATTATCCTTAGCCACTATTTCTTGATCACTATCATCATCATTGTCATCACACATTATCTCCACATTGTCAAATTTGAGGCTATTATGGAAACCTTCATCCTTTAGTTCTTCAATCTTCTTATCATCAAACACAACATGTACAGATTCCATAACAATGTTTGTTCTAAAATTGTAGACTCTATATGCTTTTCCAACAGCATATCCAACAAAAATTCCTTCATCTGCTTTAGCATCAAACTTTCCATGCTGTTCAGTTTGATTCCTTAGAATGTAGTATTTGCATCCAAAGACATGAAGAAAATTTAGAGTTGGCTTCCTATTCTTGAATAATTGGTAGGGTGTCATGCATTTTGCTTGATTGACCAAAGAAATATTTTGAGTGTAGCATGCAGTATTCACAGCTTCATCCCAAAAATATGTTGGTAACTTTGATTCTTCTAGCATTATCCTTGCAGCTTCAATAAGAAACCTATTTTTCCTTTCCACCACTCCATTTTGTTGTGGATTTCTAGCTGCAGAAAACTCATGCATGATCCCATTCTCTTCACAAAATAATCCCATCACAGAATTCTTGAACTTAGTTGCATTGTTACTCTGATTCTTCTTACTTTGAAATCAGGATGATTGTTGACTTGCCTTATGTGATTGATGATGATTTCACTAGCTTCATCTTTGGATTTTAGACAATATGTCCAAGAGAACTTTGAGAAATCATCTACAATTACTAGGAAATAACTTTTCCTTGAGATGGACAACATATTGACTGGTCCAAACAAATCCATGTGCAATAGTTGCAAAGGTTCTTCAATTGTTGAATCAAGCTTCTTTTTGAATGATGCTTTAATCTGCTTTCCTTTCTGGCAGGCATCACACAATCCATCTTTTGAAAACTCCACTTGAGGTATACCTCTAACCAATTCTTTATTGACTAGCTCATTCATGGTCTTGAAGTTTAGATGGGATATCTTCTTGTGCCATAGCCAACTTTCATCTTGACTTGCTTTACTGAGAAGACAAGTTACAGATTCTGCATTTGTTGAGTTGAAATCAGCTAGATACACATTGCCTTTTCTCACTCCAGTGAGAACAACTTTGTTGCTCTTCTTGTAAGTCACAACACAGGCTTCTGCATTAAAAGTAACTGAGTTACCCCTATAAAAAAGCTGGTTGATACTCAACAGATTGTGCTTGAGACCATCCAATAGGGCAACTTCCTCAATGATGACATTATCCTTTGAAATCAAGCCATATCCCACAGTATAACCCTTGATGTCATCTCCAAAAGTAATACTTGGGCCAACTCTTTCTCTAAAACCAGTGAGCAGGGTAGAATCTCCAGTCACGTGCCTTGAGCAACCACTATCCAGATACCAAAGATTCTTTCTATTTCACTGCACACATCAAAATTAAATCAAGTTCATTTTGGTACCCAAGATTCCTTGGGTCCTGCCTTGTTAGCCTTTTTTTTGGTTTCTTAAGTTTGATCTCATTTGACTTGGGTATTTCAGATTCATCCTTTGTCATTTGAGTTGGACTTTTGAAACCATTCACTAAAGCAGAATTGTCATGAACATTTTGATTAACATGAAAATGCATGCTATGTGCAAACATGTTATTCCAGTAAGGCATGCTAAATGACATTTAAGGCATACTAAATGCAGCATAATAAGGATTAGGTGCAAATTGTATATTAGCATACTGTGCATTCAAATTATGTGTAGGCATAACATTTACATGCATTGTAGGCATGCTGGGAAATGAAGATGATGCAGACATGGGAGCAGGCATATCAAGTTTCCAATTAATATACAAATGATTAACACTACCACACTTAACACATATCTTTCTTGGTGCATATTTATCAGGTGTGTAGTTGTTCCCTACTTTCCCATTTCTATTATTTTTCCTTTTTGACTCTGCTTTCACTTTAATTTTCTCCAATATTTCATTCAATTGCTTGATAGACAGATGACCCACATTGACTCTTTTGTTCTTATTCACTTGACTTGTTTCTCCTGGAACAAAGTTCTTAGAAACTGGTCCATACTTTTCATTCAACTTAGCTAGCTTAGCTTTGCTAACTGGTTTACTTATACTCAACAGATGTGGATCATTATCTTTCGACGGATAATCCTTTTGATTATTCGACGGATAAATTTCATCATCCGTCGAATCCACATCCGTTGAATGTCCTTCAACGAGATTGGAATCAAGCTTCTCCTTGTTCTTTTTTCAGGCTGCATCACAAAAAGATTCTATACCTTGAACTTTAGTAATTTGAGCATGGACATCTCTAGATGATTTCCATGCCTTAATTACTTCCTATTCTCGTTCAAGTTACTTTCTTAAAATCACCTCTTTCTTTAAGGATTCAGTTAATTCATCCTTAGCAATCTTGCATTCTATTTTTAATTTCTCAAACTCAACAAATTGAGTTTCTAGCACATTGTTTCTTTCACTTAAAAACACATTATTCTCTTTAATTTTATTATTTTTTTAGTGAGAGACTTGAGTGTAACACGCAGGTGATATAATTCGGTAGAAATGTCATTTAGGGCATCATTACACTCAGCTTTAGATAAATGTGCTAGGTTTGTTATGATTACCTGATTGCTTGATGAACTAGTTTCTATTTCATCTGACTTGGCCATAAGTGCTAGATTGACATAGCTTGTATCTTCATCATCTTCTAATCCATCTGCAGCCCAGTCATTCTCTTGTGTGATGAAAGCCTTTTCCTTTTGTTTGAGCAACTCAAAATATTTCTGCTTATAATCAACAGGCTCAAACTTCTTTTTACCAGAATCAGGATTTCTACACTCACTAGCAAAATGACCTGCCAAGCCACGTTTGAAACACTTGAATTTAGACTTATCAACCATGTTCCTGTTTGGCTTAGCTGCTCTAAAATTCTTCTTAAATTTGAGCTTGGAAAATCTTTTGGATAGAAAAGCAAGATGCTCATTTATGTCATCCATGTCATCTTGACTAAGATGGTCTTCATGTTCAGCTACTAGCCCTTTTCCCTTGCCTTCACAAACTCTAGGGTTTGGTGCAGAATCAACAACTTTAATCTTTATCTCCTTCTCCTTTTCTTGCTCAACAACCAATGCAATGGATCCTCCATTCTTTCTTCCTTTCTCCATCTTCTCATCTTGCTCTATTTCAAGCTCATAAGTTTTTAGAATCCCATACATTCTATCCAAGGGAAATTCCTTGTAATCTTGAGAATTTCTCAGTGAGACTATCATAGGCTTCCATTCCTTTGGCAGATATCTAAGGAATTTGATGTTCGAGTCTTTTGTTTGATAGACCATTCCATGCAGTTATAGAGCATTCGGTAGTTTTTGAAATCTACTGAAAATATCAGTGAGTGACTCACCTTCTTCACTATAAAAATGCTCATATTGCTAAATCAAGAGTTGCATTTTATTTTCCCTTACTTGCTCAGTTCCATCACATATAACTTAAATTGTATCCCAGACATCCTTGGCAGTTTTGCAGTTTATGATGTTGTCAAACATATCACTGTCAACACCATTAAACAAAATGTTCATGGCCTTTTTATCCTTTTGAACTTGTTCTTTATCTGGAACTGACCATTTTGCTTGTGGCTTTGGGACTGATGCTTCATTTCCTGTAGCAGCTCTCATAGGGACATGTGGAAATTTCTCAATGCAGTCCACATATGCTTCATCTTGAGATAGGAGATGCAGGTGCATCTTCACCTTTCAATAGTGATAGTTGTCTTTGTCCAGAAATGGAATCTTTACTCTGTTGGTGAGACTACGTAGCTGTATGAACAATTACGTGATAACTCAATACGAGAACAACACTAGAACATGACAGGTTAATAATACTACGTCTACACAAGAAATCAGGAAGAATGAAGACAAGGCAAATATAAAGAATCAGAAGATTAGAAGAAGGCTTGAAGTCTGTTTACAGGTCACTGAAAGAAGTTCATTAATATGTTCATACCTTGGTGAAGAATAAAGGTTAAAGACTTTCAGGGTTTCAGAAATGATGAAGATTCAGTGTATAAAGTGCTACCAGAAGATTTCAGTGTATTGGCATTGATTTAAGAAAGACAGTGTATGAAGCATAGGACTCTGAAGATATGGTATAGACAGAGGTTAAAGAAGACAATTGCAGTCTTGAAGTTATTCACACTAACAAGAGTTCATTTATATGTTCAAACATCGGTGAAGAACAATGAATGAAGTATTAAAGATTATAATAGCAATGAAGACGTTGTCTAAAGTACCAGAAAGGATTCCAGTGAAAGTACATTTGTTTATTGATAGTCAGTGTTAGAAGCAATGGATATTCAACCAATCTGTATCAACTCAGAAACACAAGACAAATTGAATTAGGTTCTCTCAATGCTAGTTGTTTGTGAACCAGACCAGTGCACCAAACATTAGTATACAAGAAGGGATTTTAATTAAATTGCAGAAGAAGGTGTTGATACAGTGAAGAATGGCAAAACAAAAGCAAAATATTTTAAGGCAGAAGACTATTCACTGTGGTTGCCATAGAGCTCCTGTGGTCGCCATAGAGCTCCTGTGGTTTCCATAGAGCTCATGTGGTTGCCATAGAGCTCCTGTGGTCGCCATAGAGCTCCTGTGGTCGCCATAGATCTCCTCTGGTCGACATACAGCTCCCGTGATCGCTATAGAGCTCCTGTGGTCGCCATAGAGCTCCAGTGGTCCCCATAGAGCTCCTGTGGTCGCCATAGAGCTCCAGTGGTCGCCATAGAGCTCAAGTGGTCACCATAGAGCTCAATTGGTCGCCATAGAACACTTGGTTGATTTTCCAGTGAATTATACATCAGCAATTTAAGGATTTTTGTGGACACAAAGCTGCCACCTGTCCAAATGAATTGAAAGTCTACACAGAGAAGCAGAATATATAACAATCAAAATTATCATTGTTATTAGTTCTGTTCATCTTCTCTCTCATGGGAGGTGATGAAAACAAGAAGCAAAGATTTATAGAGAAGCTTTGGCACCTTGGATATCCGTTTAACTTCTCACCGGAGTAATGTTATAATGCCCGATTTAACTCTTGTATATTGATAGGGGCATTATAATCGTTACCCAGTAGTTAAATCCTTAGACAAACAAAAGCTAGATCATTGTATAGGATTTGATTTGTAAATCTTTGTAGTAGCTAGGAAATTTGTTGTTCTTAGATTGTAACCAGTTAATTTATTTACCGGAGTTTAGCAACACCCCTCGAGGATTTATATATGATTATATACTTCCCCGAATATCTTGTGTTCCTCGTTTTATGTTTCCAAACACTATTCACCTCAAGAACACGAAACCATTAACCGAGCACTAAATCTTATATCCACTAAAGATTCGAAACAATTTTTAATTTAGTGATTATCATATTCAACCCCCCCTTCTACGATAATTTGGGACCTAACAATTGGTATCAGAGCTTGTTAATCGATATACAGATCAGATCCGGTGTGTCATCCCAAATAAACAAGTTCTCATATTTTCAGATTTTTTAATTTTCAAAAATTATCAACACTTGAGATTTTTGAATTTTAAATAATTTGGACTTAGCCATAATTTTTATTTCTGATTTATTTATTTTTCCATAAAATTTAAAATTCTTAAATTTAAATTTTTCTTAAATAATAATTTACATAAATTCGAAATTCTTGAAAATTAGATTTTATGTAAATATTTATTTTTGACTATTTTATTTTCTAAGAAAATTAAAAATATTGGAAATTTAAATTGCTCTTAAATATTAAAGTAAGGGTACTCAAAGTATCGGTAGACTCAAGATTCCTTCGAGCGTTAAAGTGGATTTTAATCTTTCAAAGAAATAAAGACCATGTGCTATTCAGACGGAAAATTCCCGAATACAGAAATTGAAGATAATGGTTTTCTTACTCCGATGGAACTGATTTCAAGACCTCCAGATGAAAATTATGGAACTTCCTCAAAGGCTTACTCTATAGGATACCACTGGGTTTTCAGACGCAGGGAATGAATGAAATTTCTACGGGTATAATTTTTCTCGGAGATTTTAAGACAACTCTATGATTCCAGATTATACAGTCACACAGTGGTTTATACCAATGTTATATATATTCGGGAATCAATGAGAACATATAGGCAGGAATTGTGGAGGTCAAAGAGAATAGTGGGGACAAACAAACATCTCAGTTACATGCAGTATAGTTGGAACCTCAGGACAGAACGTAAGAGTTACTGACAGCTGAATCAAAGGAAGCTCATGTAGAAGTACTTGAGGGACTGGATATCAGGGCAGTGTTTCACTTATCAGGGAAGTTTAGTCACAACAAGGAATACATAAGCTATATCCAAGGATCAAACCTATCTATTCTGAAGCAGAGATTCTTACAGATTCAGTTCAAGAGGTGGTTACAGACTGAGGTTGGGACATAAACAAGATTTGATAGCTACAGGTTTGACAAGCAATATGTGTCAAGTAACTATCAGGGTTTTGCTACAACAGAACAAGAAGCTTGACGAACAAGGATGAGTAGGGATTTAGTTAAAGAGTTGAGACAAAGGTGGAATGTTTTCTTAGGGAAGCAGCCAGTCAAAACTTATAGTGCACAAGAAAAAGTTGGGATGGATCAGATGACGGGGATAATAAATATCTTTCTTTCACAGCAATCTCTGAAGATGATCCAACTCAAATATCTCAGGTTTCAATTTCTTGAACCACTGTAATATTTTGCTCTCAATATTCAATGCATGTTAAGATTTTAGTGTTTAAATGTTTAACACTCTCACAAGTATGATATCATCACACATAGATAATGCTGAACTAGTTCACTAGCTTATTTTTTTGGTAACTAGGATAGATGTTTAACTTGTGCATGTTACTTTAGATGATCTTAAATATGTGATTGAATATTTGTTGAACATAATTAATTGCTTTAGTGAGATATATGTTTTCCAGCACTTAAGACCTTTGTTTTTGCTTATTCTCTGTATCCTATTATAATATGATTTGCTCATATGATCTGAATTGTTTGTTAAGAAGTATTAGTTTATAATTGGATTGAGATAGCTAGATGAGATTTATCAATAAGATTGGACTAGATAGAATTAGTGATTTACTTGTTAATTCTGTTTGTTCCATATCATGCCTGTATTGCTTAACTCTTATGTGTAGTGTTTCTGAATGAATGCCATGTATTACTAAGATAATGCTTGCTTATTCTTTATGCCATGAATGCATCTCTTAGTACTTGCATCAATTATAGAAAAGCTTGTTTAGGATTACAATAGGGCAAAGACTTTATCCTTCTCCTTATGTAAGGTTGGAACAATTTTTCCCTAGCCTAGAGACAAATTTGTCAAGGGTATTAAAATGGAGAAAATGGTCAGTCAAAGATAAGAATTAGCATGATAAGGTTGTAGCTGTTGTTATCTCTATTTATAATTAAATCTCTAATTCAACTGGACCCAAACTGATAAGTTGGATACCAAGAACTGTTAATCCATTTGTGAGTGCAGGAAATAACAGATCAATTGATTCGTATGTATTCTTGGTAATTCATACTCAAGGCATATGATCAAAGAAAGAGCCTCACAATTAAATGTGATCAACAAAAGCTATTCTGTCAGTAATGTTTGGAGATGACAGCAAAGGTTTTCATTACGGGATAAGCTATGAAGAAAAGGGATGTCATCATGGACTCAACAATTTCTATCACTGATAACAATTAATTATTGGAGTCATTGATAACAATTGAAGCATCCTTCTTGCTGAAGAATCAAGGCACAAATCCTCTAATCAGATGGTTCTGCATCAAAGGACAAAATGTCAATTCAATGAAGGATTAGTGTCTCATCTGAAGCAGGAAGGTTGAGAAGTTTGCTCTCCTTAGAGTAAGGAGAGGATATGCTCGTATCTAGATTATAAGGAAAGGTGAAGTCAATGGTTTCTATTGTAAAGCTTCATCTGACAAAAGTTTAGCTATGGCATTAGAAGCTCTCACCCTTGAACATCAACTCAAGGAACTCTTGTGTGAAAAGGGATTAGTGAGAGGACTGCCTCATCTATAATTCAGAAGACGATAAATGTGAGGCATGTCGGAAAGAAAAGTCAAAGACAACATCACATCAAAGTAAAGATATACCTTAGTGATGGTGGTTGACTACTCTTATGAAACAAAGTTGTTGTTCGTACGTTCTCAAGACAAGACCACATATGATGATTGATCATATCAGAAGATCAAACTGGAAGCAACTGTATAAGAAATGATCTGGTGATTAGATAATGGGACTGAATCCAAGAAGCAGTTTTGATTAATATCTGTAACATCAAGAATATTTTGAGACATATTCAGCACTGAGAGCTTTGTGTCAGAATGGAGTGGTACAAAGGAAGAACCAGAAATTGATTAAAGCTAATCAAGACTTTCTAAATACCAAAGGGCTGGAGCAGTCAAAACAGTTTGCAACAAGTAAGATCAAGCCTTGATCTGGATGTATACATGAAGACCACTAATGAGTTAATGGCCAACAGAGGAGAGAATGTTCTACAGAAGCAAACAATTATCAATTGTTTGAGGATCTTGGCATTTGCAGCTAAGACTAGATAGGATATTTTCCATGGCTACTCAGTGGAGTCTACAACCTACAGGGCATTTGTGGTTGATCAACAGAAGATGATTGAAAGTCTAAGTGCACAGTTCAACAACTCAATGCTCCAAGCTGTTACAGGAGAAATTTATGGTATTGATGATTCATATCCAAGCAGTGGAATGACAGTGTATAACACAACTCATTATTTCAATAAAGCCGGTCAGCAAGGGTAAGGATTTTCAAGAAATCCCAGCAACAACTTAGGGGGATCAAAAGAAAGATCAACTAGTCAGACACAACACCACATTGAAAATTCAGAGGACACAACAAGAACATATCTGCTGAGACAAAGGGTTTGATGTCAAGTCTATTCCCGGAGTCTAGTTCTTAAGTGATCCAGATGGTGGAGTAATGATTAGCAGGGCTACTAAGTGTGAATGATTATTTCTCTAGTTTTCTATCTAAAGAAAAAACTAAGAAAGTTATAGAAGCTCTGATAGATCCAGATTGATTAGGTGATTGCAAAGCAAGATGAACTCAATCAATCAGCAAGCAGATTGTAGGGAAGCTAGTATCCAAACCAAGTGACAATATTGTAATTGGTAAAAGGATAACCAGAAGTCAAACTGGATGACAATGGCATTGTTACGAGGGACAAGGCCAAACTGGATGCTAGGTTATTATCAGGAAGCGATATCCAACAGAAAGCACCGGTGACGAGACTTGAGGATATTACGACATATTAGGCACCTGATGCACATTACACTTGGAATTGGACTCTAGTAGATGTGTACACGTGCACTCCTGGTTGGTGAGTCAAAAGAGGAAGTCAATGCACAATAGTTCATGGACTTTGCATTGCAGACCTATTGGACTACGTATATCTCTTCTTCACAGGCTCACTTCAGGTTGGTATAAACTAGTATACTACTCAAGCAATCGTCAAGGACATGGTATGGCACTCTAACTGAAGTTACAATTTAATATAGACTAGTAGAGTCGTTATATTAATAACTCTCGTATCACTAGGCACAAACATATTGTTTTATATGTGCAGTGATATAATGATAATGTTATATGTTGGTCTACTAACAAAGACTTGTGCAAGATTATTTGCTAAGTTATCGCAGAGTAGGCATGGGGAGCATGTTGGAAAGGTTACAATTCTTTTTGGAATTACTTCAAGCAACCCATTAGGATAATTCTTTTAGGAGCTCAAGCAAGCCAAAAGAACAATTCTTTTAGGAGCACAAGTAAACCAAAAGAATGATGGCAATACAATTAAGTTAAGGATCTTTTGAAGATGCAAAATTTGGAAGATTCTGAACATGCCAAGCCTACTTACCAACAGAAACCACTAAAGCTTGATCAGTGTAACTCAGGTAACAATGACAAGCTATAGAGGTATGACAAGCTCACTCTTTTACTCAAATGCTAATAGACAACATGTAATGTTCTCAAGATGCGAATGTGTAAGGTTCTAAGTGGATCATAAAAAATCCAATCTTATAGCTATTAACAAGATTATTAGATATCTTAAGGGACTACCAACTCTTGGAGTAAAGTACCCTAAAGATATTATGCTTAACATGTTTGGCTATATAGATACAGATTATGCAGGTTGTAAGAAAGACAAGGCACCTTCACACCAGGTATTATTTATTTCGAGAGCATGTCTTTTAGTCAATGAGTCACTTGTAGAAACACTTATTAAATCACTTGTTAAAAATTAACCTTTCAAGACTGGTTTGTAAGTGTGGGATATTATTCATGCATATTAGTTGGAAATCCCATCTGTAAGGAATTCTTCATATAAGTTCACAAGTATTAAATCTTCAATATTTAAAGGACTTGTGAATTTTTCAGTAATCCAGTTCCTCGTACTTAGTGCTACTATCTTGATTATCATGATTACAATGTCATATACATTTGTGGTAGTCAAATATTATAGCATTAAGTTTGAATACTATATTAATTGATTTAAATTATGACTGTAGACAATTCCATTCCATATCAGTCTCATAATTTGAATTGTATTAAAATAATATGCAGCATAGTTATTTGTATCTTGTATGAATAATTATGATACTTTTAGTATTAGTGATATTATTTAGAATTTTTGTTCTAAGTAATCAATGCTTATTTCTAAAATCACTGATATTGAAAGTTGAAGTATTTTTTAAGTCATGTGTATAAAACTCTCAATATTTTATATGCTTAGAAAGTATTTCTAAAATTACTAATTATCCAGAGAGTAATTACCATAAATATAAGTCATATATCCTATTGGAGATTATTCAAGGATAATTATAAAAATATTTAAGTGCTAATATCTACCTCATAGATATTTAGTATTTGTTTATTTAATATTTATTTTGGGTAGTTTGGATTATGGAAATTGAAGCAATTCAATAATTTTATTTGCTCCATAATTCAAACTAACTTAAAATAAATAAGCAGCATGATTGATTATAACTAAATTTGTCAACAATTGATATCTAATATATTGATTGTAACTTATGTGTTATAAGTTAATTATGAGACTTTGGTTTTAGTGAATTTAGCAATGTTTACATCTCAAGAATTTACTGAAATCAGAATCATGATTGTAGCATGATTAGTTGTGTGTAATTTCTTGACTTATATCAGTTAATGATATTTAGTTAAGAGTTTAAATATGAACTAATTGTGAAGTATTAGTATTTGTGACATTACTTAGAACTCCTCTAAGTAATCAATGGTTATCTTTAGTCACTTATACTAATATAAAAAGTGTAAAAATCTTTCTTAAAGTACAACTATGGTTATAATGTTTGATGCTTTATTATAAATAACCATATGTTGTCCACTTAGAATAATTTTTATACTTACTTGCAAATTCCTAAACACTTTGATATTAGATGCAATACTTAATGGATCAAAGTATATAGAACTTAGAATATCTTTCTAAGATTGCATTCAAGACAATGTTGGTTAATGTTGCTTTATTTATCAAACCAATATTGTTTGAGATACTACAGCTGTTAGGAGTTAACAATTGTATGATATATGAAATTGAATGCTGATATTTGTTTGATAGGTAATTGGTATTTAATTCATTGATATCTTATTTTAATATTTAAAATAGGATGCAACATAATTATTGGTATCTAAAGTACTTGACAAGTATCAGACAATGATATATTGTTAATATTTTGTTGCAGATAATTGTGAGATTTTGAGTTCTAGTGAATTTATATGAGTTGCTATATCTGACAGATTCACTACAATTTAAAATCAGCAGCATAGTCAGTCTTATTAAAGTTAATTATCAATAAATAATTTTGTTGATTATAATCTTATAAAGATAGATTATGGAGCTTTTGATATGAATAAAAATTGCTTAGACTTTACCCTAAGTGATCAATACTTTTACAAAAACTCATTCATAATAAAAGACAAAATCTTTCTTTCTCTCCTTAATACTGCTAGGTCATCAGTCTGTATCTTATCAAATCACTTATCTTTTTAGGCATAAAAACAGACTTGTGCACTTGAACAGTTTTAGGAGAAAATCAAACTTCTTTCTACATTGGTGATATCTTATTCATTAAAATCTTTTTGAAATCACTATTGTACATCATTTCTCTCAAAGATTAAATGCATAATTTTCATTCATTATAGATCTTAAGTGCATTTTATCTCTATATTGCCATATGTTCTGTGATGCAGGTTCAGCCTCCAATGGCCTTCTTTCATTTGATAGACAAAAACAGAAACATAACCAACCAACACTCTCTTACCAATAAAATGAAGTATGAATGAGCGTGAGGGAGAAAGTGCCTTAGTGCACCACATAAGGAAGGTTCTGAAGTCAACCCAGCAGCTCTGTCTCCTATAAAGATGAGTAGTATTTAAACAAAGACAACTGCTAGCCCCCATACATCTTCTCAAAAAGATGTAATGGCTGAAAAGGCACAAAAACAGTCACTAGATTCATCCTCTCAACAGGGTGCGTCTATTGAAATTCGCCTGGCCAAGGCATCCGATGTAGTGTCACCACCTTAAACATAAACGATTCTTGATGTACAAGGAAAGGTTACACACACAAAGGATGAGTTGACGGAAATAAGAGTTTCGACCATTTTAAGGTCAGATTCGATTGTTCAAGGTTCTTTAATGGACTAATTGCCTTTACAGGTGTTAGGAGAGGATACTGATCCAATAGCCATATGTCAGTGGTCAGTTTCTACCTCCCCAGGACTAATAAACCTGGATGCATCTGCGGATAGTGGATCTGACATAGGTGCAGATCGGCAACTTGTTGACAATGATTCAGATATTACCTGATGTGTCACAAGGAAATGTCTTCACAGACATTAGAAGGGAACTTTGATCTTTATGCTAAATTCTTTGGATCACTGTTTACCTTCCTAGAGTTCAAATCTGGAACCCTCAAAGGGAAACTAGCAACTTGTAGATTATGACTCAGATTCATCTGACGAGTCTAACAAGGATGGGGATTTGCAAACTCCCATTGCTCCACCCGTGACCTCCTTAAGGATGACTAAGGTGATTTTCCTTGTAGGTACATGTGGCGCCCCAAAATCCGGGGTCAAGAATCTTGGAGACCACGCTATCTAAACTACTACAACCACATAACTTACACCACATTATATAAATACTCACGCTTCACGACCCCACACTTATCACACCCACACACACACTTACAGGTTATTGTCTTGGAAACGAACCATTCATAACTAGAGTAATTTCAACCATCAAGTGATAATTATTACAACCCAAAAGTGATTAAGTCTTATCGGGGAGTAACCTTTAAGTAAGGCTGGTCCGCCGACCAAATATACGCTTCTTGTTTATTACCTTACATAAGTCATACTTATAAATAAGCCGAACTAAAAACAACTGAAAACTAATCCAGCTAATTCGAACTACCTGTGATATAATACCAAACAATCTATGGAACAGCTGGCCATTTCCTACCCGTTTTCTGGTTGTGGTTCTCATGGCACGCATCTTGATTCACTGTTGTGTTGTGTCAATTTATGAAAATAAGTGCGAGCTATAATGCCCAGCATAATAATGTACAGTATGAAAATGACTATATGATAACCTACGTAAAACATCATATATGATAATTATGTTTTATTCGAAAATAGTTTTCCCTTGGTGATACACACCTTCTTATGAAAACAGTTCTTTAGGGGATTTTATTATCCTGCGAATACCTTAATAGGAAACCCAGCACCTAGGCTTGGGTTACGGTATTGCATCACAATTCCAATTGGAAGAAATTAGGACACTCGTTGGAGCCACCGTATACAATGATCGGTCATAATACGATAATAATAAACTTTTCTACTAGTAGAAGGACAACACCTTCGTATCCCGGTTATCACCCTTGCCGCATTCAGGCTACGTGTCCCATTTTTGGGTATACACATACTTCACAAGTTCCTGAGTACACAGAGTACCTTCGCCTTCGGTACCTTTGGTAGTCCATCTAGCACACATAGTACCAGAGTCTACCCCTTCCTTGTCCTTTAAAAGAATTCTATCAATCTCGAGAACTCGAACCACATCGAAGTTCCCCAAGCATTTTGCTTGTTGATAGAAACAGCTTATCTCACTAAGATATAAGTGTATATATGTATATACGTACTTCCAAGATTTTCGGAGGAAGTACTAAGGATGTGAGTTGACCATTGTCAACGGATAATTAAATAAGGGGAAAAGTTTCTCCTTGAAACTATATTCAAAATATTAAATAAATCGGGATAAAATTCATCGACGATCTGAAATTATTCGAATGATGTTCCGAAATCAGGAAGTATATTTTAAATCAGGATCTATGATTTTTAAATTAATAATAAACCCTTTATGAATAATAATTAATTAAATAATAATTGATAAATAAATAAACCTTGAATGAGTTTACTCTCTAAAAGAATATTTAAAATAATATTCCTCAACTAGTTTATGTCTACGTAGTTAATAATCTTTAATGTTTAATCAGGTTTGAAATAAATAATCATTGGAGTATACTACTCCCATAATAAAGGAATAGGTATATAATATTTATTATTCAAATAATAAAATATAGTTGAGGAAATATGATCATTTTGAAATCGTTTTAATAAAAGTTCGAGGTATTTTAAATGTTTCGTAAGTGGACGTTAAGTCCCTTTAAACGTACTATTATGGACTTGTAATCGTCCTATAATATAACCGGAATGAATCCCGGGTTTTCATCTTAAAATCCCGACCGACTCTCTGTCTTATATAATACGTCACGCTTAAAGCGGAATTAAATATTTTACGATATATACTTATCGTACAACATCGCTACATTATGCGAAAATTCAACAACTACGTATCATGGCAAGAATGGTATTTATGCAATGATAGTAAAACAATCCTTTCAAAACACAACAGTAAAAATGGAGTTGGGTTCGTAAACTTGCCTGGGTATCTCGAGGTGGATGATGCTCTATGTTCCGCTCGAAAATCTATAACCATAAACACAATTCGCTTCGTTAGGTCCCGTTCTAATTTACGGCGACTCGTACTCATGTGCTACTTATTATGCACCCTCTCAACTTGTAGTACCCTTATTATTAGTCATTATTCACATCATGGTCGCTTTATTTTTCTAAGTATCTTAGGTTCATTTTCATTTTCGTCGTCGGCTCCGCTTATGGATTCTACGTTTTCTAATCGCGCGGCCTCGGCTCCGATATTTTTATAAAACTGAAAAATAATTATTTTTACTTGAAATTTTTATGGTAGTTAGGAAACTCAATATGTTACTCTCTGTAAATATTAAATGATTTATAAACACTTTTAAGTCGACCCTTTATATTTTCAAAGTTAATAATTCGTAGCTGTTTTTGTCGCGTAAATCACTTTTAATAAAACGACCATAACTTTTGATCGGTAAATCGGAATCAAGCGATTCAAGCGCCTAAACGATCCTTATAACATTTTATATCATAAACAAGGGTTATTTTTCAAGAAACTACAGTTTAAATCTCCGGGACTTTCTGCAGAAACTTAAAGTTACGATTTGTTGGTTTTAACAGAATTACGTTTATGCTAGCGTGATAGCTGTTGTTATAAGCAAATTCGATCAGGGGTAAGTGGTCATCCCAATTTCCTTTGAAATCAATGGCACATACTCGTAGCATATCTTCTAGGGTCTGAATAGTCCTTTCGCTTCGTCCATCAGTCTGGGGGTGGTAAGCGGTACTCATGTTTAGTCTGGTGCCTACGTATTCTTGGAAGCTTCTCCAAAATCAGGAATTAAACCTTGGGTCTCTATCTGACACTATGGAGACAAGAACGCCGTGTCTCACTATAATTTCCTTCAAGTAGATATCCACCAACTTGTCTACGGTGTACCTTTCGTTGATTGGTGGGAAGTGTGTGGACTTGGTAAATCTATCTATGATTACCCATATGGCATCGTGATTGGTCTTTGTCCTTGGTAAGCCTGTCACAAAATCCATGGCTATATGCTCCCATTTCCATTCCGGAATTTCCAGGGGCCGTAATAGTCCACTTGGTCGCTGATGTTCAACCTTCACTCTCTGGCATGTCAAGCACTTGCTGACCCACTCTGCCACTTCTCTTTTCATGTTAGGCCACCAATAATATGCCTTAAGGTCACGGTACATCTTCGTACTTCCTGGGTGGATTGAATATCTGGAGCTGTGCCCTTCGTGCAGTAGCTCATCCTTTAACTCTTGCATATTTGGAATCCAAATTCGGGATGCGTACCTTATGATCCCTTTCTCGTCCTTCTCACATCTCACTTCTTCAACGGTCAATGTTCCTCTTTCTTCGCTCATCTTCTTTTCCTGATATACTCGTATCTTTTCAGTCAGTTCAGGCACTAGCTTAATCTCAAATAATCCTTCTGTTCCTTTACCGGTCGTCCTCACATCAATTTCCATTTTCTCAAATTCTTTAATCAGTTCCTCAGATGTCATTATCATTTTGAGTCTTTCTTTCCTACTAAGGGCGTCAGCCACCACATTGGCTTTACCCGGCTGATACAAAATTTCACAGTCGTAGTCTTTTATCAACTCTAACCATCTCCTCTGTCTCATGTTCAGTTCTTTCTGAGTGAAAATATATTTGAGGCTTTTATGGTCTGTGTAGATCTCGCATTTCTCACCGTATAGGTAGTGTCTCCAAATTTTTAGGGCAAACACTATGGCTGCTAGTTGTAGATCGTGCGTCAGATATCTGCTCTCATACTCCTTTAATTGCTGAGAGGCATATGCTATAACTTTGCCGTGCTGCATTAGTACACATCCTAATCCTTTAAGCGACACGTCGCTGTATATCACAAACTCTCCTTTTCCATCGGGAAGAGCGAGCACTGGTACTGACACCAGCATCCTTTTCAGCTCTTGAAAACTCTCCTCACATTTCTTTGTCCATACAAACTTTTCTGTTTTCCGGGTAAGTCTAGTCAGTGGACCGGCTATCTTAGCAAAGTCTTGCACGAATCTTCGGTAATATCCTGCTAAACCCACAAAACTCCTAACCTCTGTTGGGGTAGTTGGTCTTTCCCAATTGGATACCACCTCTATTTTGGCAGGGTCAACTAAAACTCCTTTGCTACTCACCACATGTCCAAAAAACTGAACTTTTCTTAACCAAAATTCGCACTTCGAGAACTTGGCATACAATTTCTCATTCCTCAAGATTTCTAAGACTATCCTCAAATGTTCTGCATGTTCTTGCTCTGTCTTTGAGTAGATCATAATATCATCTATAAAACTATCACACATATATCCAGGTACTTTTTGAACACTCTGTTCATCAAATCCATAAAGGCTGCGGGTGCATTGGTTAACCCAAACGACATGACTAAGAACTCATAGTGCCCATACCTAGTGCGAAAAGAAGTCTTCGGTATGTTTTACGGTTCGATTTTCAACTGGTGATATCCTGTTCTCAAATCTAATTTGGAAAAATGTACAGCTCCCTTGAGTTGGTCGAATAGGTCATCAATCCTGGGGAGAGGGTACCTATTCTTAATAGTCAGCTTATTCAGCTCTCGATAGTCTATGCATAATCTCATACTGACGTCCTTTTTCTTTACAAACAGTACTGGCGCTCCCCATGGCGACACACTGGGTCTTATCATTCCATTATCTAATAACTCTTGCAGTTGAGAAGCTAGTTCCTTTATCTCAACTGGGGCTAGCCTATATGGGGCCTTGGATACTGGTGCCGTTCTTGGTGCTAATTCTTTAGCGAACTCTATTTCCCGGTCAGGTGGCAATCCTAGTAAGTTCTCTAGAAATACATCCTCGAATTCGTTTACTATGAGTATGTCCTGTATATTAGGGACTTCCTTTTTGGTATCTACCACATAAGCCAAATAGGCCTCGTTTCCTTTCCTTAACAATCTTTTTGCCTGTAATATGGTCAGAAATTCCTGGTTCTGTCATTGACCTTTAAACACTACTTCTTTTTTATTTTGCACTCTTATCTTTACCCACTTCCATTCATAATCTATTTGTGCTCCGTTTCCAGATAACCAATCCATTCCTAAGATTACATCGAATTATCCTAACGCAAATGGAATTAGGTCAACCTCGAAGACCTTCCCTTCTAATTTCAACTTGCAGTTAGGGTGTACTTGATTTACAGGAATTATTTCTTTATTTGCTATTTCCACTTGTAATATCTCACGTAAGGGTATGGCATTAAGTTTTAACTTTTTAGCAAAATCTAGAGATATAAATGACTTGGTTGCTCCAGAATCAAATAGGACATTTGCATGTTCGGAATTTAACAAAAGGGTACCTGCTATCACGTCAATGTTTCGGACATCATCCTGAACAGTCTTGTTGAAGGTCCTAGCAGCTGGGGGTCGGTTAGAGGCAGCTTTGCTCATCCCTGAGGCTGAGGGCTTTAACATCGGGCAATCCTTTCTCATGTGTTCTACCTTCCCACATTGAAAACACGTTACATTGGGTCGGGTGTAGTTGTTGGCAAGGTGTCCGATTTGGTCACACCGGTAACATCTCAGAGGGGCTCTTATCTGGGTACACACTCCAAGGTGTCTTCTCTTACAGGTTTGACACTCTGGTATTGGGGCTCGGGGTTGGCTATAAAATGTGGCCCTAGATTGTCCACCGCCCTGGCCAACACTCTCACTCGAGGCCTTTATGAATCCGGGGCCTCGTGCAGGTTGGGACGCCGCTCCTCTAACGAACCTGCTTGGAAGGCTCCTGTTCCCAGTTCCTATTCCTTGGCTTCCCATCTTTCTCTTCCTATTTTCCTTTTCCTTCACACTCTGCTCACTGCCAGCTTCAACAATCGAGGATTTCTACACTAAGGTGGCATAGTCTGTCAGCTCTAACACCGCCACTCGGTTCTGTATCCACTATTTCAGACCAAGATGAAACCTTCACTCTTTCTTCTCTTCGGTATTCACAAGCTCAGGCATAAATCTCGATAACTCAGTAAATTTGGCCTCATATTCTGCTACAGTCATCTTATCCTATTTCAACTCCAGAAACTTAATCTCCATCTGGGTCTCCATAAACCTAGAAAAATACTTGTCTAAGAGTAGTCGGGTAAATCTATCCCATGGGATCACATCATCGGTCTCTAGGTTTCGTGTGGACTCCCACCAGTAGTTAGCTTCTCCTTTCAACATGTAAGAAGCGAAAATGGTCTTGTGTCGTTCCTCAACACCTAGTATCTCGAAGGACTTTTCTATCTCTTTGAGCCAGGCCCGTGCTTCAACGCGGTCGACCGATTTTGGAAATTGTGGGTTTGAGAGATTTGAAGGCCCTAAAGGCAGTAGCTGCAGTCTGTTGGGTAGCATGTGGATGTGGTGGAATAGGCTGTTGGTTCAGATTTGCTCTTAACAGTTCCATAAATTCATTCATGGGGTTCCCTCCCTGATGGGTATCCTCAGCCTCTTCTTCTACATATTCTTCCTCATCGTATTCATTATAGTCTAGATCCTCTTCACTTTCTTCATTTACTACAGGGTCAGGTTCATTCCATTGTTGGTAAACAGATTCCGCGGGCTGTGCCCTGGTTCCTCTTCTACCGGGTGGCATTGTTCTGATAATGAAAATTGGTAAACATAGTTGCAATATTTTAGAATTTATTCATATGTAAGCATGTCATTTATTACCTAGCAGGTTTTTATAAAGTATAATAATATGAACATCATTTTCTTAATAACTGTTTAGATATATATTCATAAGATCTCCCACTTATATCTTGGGGACGAAACAACTAGCCGAGTTCATACATGCCTGATTACAATACATTACTACTTGTCCTGAATACTGAAATGAAAATACATAAGCCGTGTAACCTGAAGGGCTAGGAACGCTATCTACTACTAGCTATCCTATCGAAATTGGTGACAAGTCACCTAGCCTTCTTCAAGGTCAATATCTAGTCACTAGTCCCTTAGTCACTGTCACTGCGCATGAGGTCACGCACCCTCCTCATCGCTCCTGCCAATATCAGCTCTGCATCAACCACCGAAATGTATCCTCCAATCGCTGTCATCCTCATCTGAACCCTGGTACGGATCTCGATCCCATCAATCTCTCTGCGGGATATGGCTGGGGAAGCAGCTCTGAAATCCCCTGGGTATCCTAGTCGGGTGGCTTTCTCAGCTGTCAGTGCCTGACGTAACTCCACAATGCGAGCAGATGCCACAGTAATCTCAGCGTTAAGCTGAGCCACCATCCAGTCATGTACAGCTACATGTATGGTCGCCGGGGGTGGTAGAGGTGAATCTGGGTCACTAGAGGATATGTCATAAGCCTCGTAGATCTGTGCACGTATCCCCTCCTCCTCATCATCATCAGTATAGGGCATAGGGCTCTGAATCCCTGGGGGTGGGGTAGAAGAGCGAATAGTCGGGTGAGAGTACATCTCTACATCCTTCCAGCCTACGCCATCTTTGTTAGATATATTTGTGATGTCATGTGTAATATGATTTGTGTTTAGTTTTCAGATCTTACTTAACAGGACAAATCAGTACTTAACTAGAAATTAGTACTTATACTGAAGTCAGGACTTAAAATATCAGAACTTAAGTTATCAGAACTTAAGATATCAGAAGATATTTATCAGGAGATAATATCAGGACTTAAGGAGACTTTCAGATAAGACAGGCGGCTGATTGAAAGGAAAGAAGATCAAGACAAATGCAAGAAGAAATATGCATGAAGAAAGAATTCTATGAATAATAGAATACTTGGAAGAGAAGATAACTAATTGATATATTTTAGGAAGCAGAATTATATTCCATATCAATTAGAACATTACCTTGTAACTCTGTAGTATATAAACACAGACATAGGGTTTACACTATATATGTTATCATTATCGAAGTTATTATTCTTTATAACCCTAGCAGCTCTCGTGATAATTTGTTCATCACTGAGAGAGGACAGTTCTATATTGTAAAAGAGTTTATTGTGTTGAATAAAATCTGTGTCCTGTTACTTGTGTTCTTTAATTCGATTTGATTGTAGTAAACACTGTATTCAACCCCCTTCTACAGTGTGTGTGACCTAACAAGTGGTATCAGAGCAGATCTGTTAACACACATACAGTTTAAGATCCAAAAACAATCATGTCTGAAACAGAAACTCCAAAAAAGCCCACCAAAACTGAAGAACCTCCAAAAACCATAACCCATAGTCGATATGAGACTATAAGAGTTCCCATGTTGAAACCTCTGGAGTATTCCATTAGAAAGTGAAGATGGCTATGTTTTTGGAAGCTACCGATCCAGAATACCTCGACACCACATATGCCAACCAAACTCTCTGTGGAAGTTGCAGGTCAGCCAGCAAAGTCTGTACTAAGGAGAAAAGTGATTACACTGCTGAAGATATCTCATCGATTGCAAAGGATGCAAAGGTAAGAAACTTGCTGCATAGTGCCATTAATAATGTCATGTCAAACAGGGTAATTCAATGCAAGACTGCAAAAGAGATATGGGATGCTTTGGAAACACGGTGTCAGGGAACTGAATCAATCAAGAAGAACATGAAGACTATACTCACTCAAGAGTATGAGCACTTTGACTCAAAGCCTGATGAGTCATTAACTGATTTATATGAAAGATTTGTCAAACTCTTGAATGATTTGTCACTAGTTGACAAAGACTATGATATTGAAGATTCAAATCTTACATTTCTGTTAGCTCTTCCTGAAAGATGAGATTTGAAGGCCACAATAATAAGAGACAACTATAATCTTGATGAAACAACTTTTGATGAAACTTATGGGATGCTCAAGACTCATGAACTTGAGATGGAACAAAGAAGCAAGAGGATTGGAAGAAAGTCAAGGACATTTTCCTTTGTGGCTGAGGAGGAAAGTCCCAAAGTTGCTGCCTCAAAGAAAGGCAAGGGAAAGGCTCTCATCACAAAGTCTGATACTGAGTCATCAAGTTCTGATAGTGATGATGACTCAGAAACTGAAAGTATACCTGCGATGGACCCTGATGAAGAGATGATGAAGCTGGTGCTCTTATGGTGAAAGGAATCACAAAGATTGCATACAGGAAATTCAGGAAAGGAAAGAAGTTTTCCAGGAAAGGTGCAAGTCCTGATAAGAAAGGTTTTAGAAAATCTGAAGGCAAAGGAGGAAAGTATGACACAGGAGATTACTCAAATGTTAAATGCTACAACTGTGGTGAGAAAGGCCACATATCTCCTGATTGCAGAAAAGGGAAGAGTGACAAAGGCAAAGCTCTTGTCACAAAGAAGAAAAGCTGGTCAGATGCTTTCGATTCTGAGGATGAGGAAAACTATGCCTTGATGGTAAATGCTGATAACAGTTCTGATACTGCTGACTTAAAGGTACCTCAAACTACTTATGCCTTTCATACTGATGATATTACTGAGTTGAGAAGATATCTTAAAACCATGTTCATTAGTTATAAAGATCAAACTTTAACATGTGAAAGATTAACTTCTGAAAATCTTGCTTATAAAAAGAGGAATGATTAGTTAAGGAGAAATTAACTTCTGACAAACCTAAATAGGATAAGCCAACTGAAGTTAACATAGGCTTAATGACCAAGAAGCAGCTTAAGCATAAGCTGAAAGAGGTTAAAAATGTAAACAAGGTAAAACCACCTAGGAAAAATAGGAATGGAAAGGAAGGTGTGAACAAAAGTAACAATTATAAGCCAGTTCCTACTGCTCCTAGAAAAATATGTCATAACTATGGAAATTCTAACCATCTGACTTCTTTTTGTAGGAAGAATAAGAACATAAACTCCTTACCCTCAAAGTCAGGAGTTAAGAGTCAGTCTGTTAGATATAAGCCACAAAATCCTTGTTTTTATTGTGGTAGTTTATGGCATTCCATTTATACTTTTAAGGAAAATCATAGTTTGTACTATGATTATTATCAAATAAAACCTTCTTTAAAGAAAGTTAGCATTATTCCTTCTAGTGTAAGTTCTGATGTAAAGTCTAATATTGCAAATTCTAATAAGAAAACTGTTAACATAAACTCTGATGCTAAATCCGCTGCAAATATTAACAAACTTAATAAGGCCAAAGGATCCAAGCAAGTCTGGGTCCTTAAAACTAATCATTAGTGGTCTTTGTGATTGCAGGGCAATAGGAAGAACATCCTAGTTCTGGACAGTGGATGTTCAGGACATATGACTGGAAATAAAGCCCTGCTATCAGACTTTATGGAGAAAGCTGGCCCATGTGTTTCTTATGGAGATGGCAACATGGGAAAAACTCTGGGATATGGCAATATCAATCTTGGGAATGTCATCATTGAAAAAGTAGCTCTGGTCTCAGGACTTAAACACAATCTGCTTAGTGTGAGTCAAATCTGTGACATAGGTTATCACGTGGATTTCTTTGAAGAACTCTGTGAAGTTATAAGCAAATCTACAGGCAAAGTTGTTCTGAAAGGATACATGCATGGTAATATTTATGAAGCCAAGTTTTCAACAAGTACTGATGGTTCTGCAATCTGTCTGTTGAGTAGAGCATCAATTGAAGAAAGCTGGGATTGGCACAAGAAACTCTCTCATTTAAATTTTAACAATATAAATGAACTAGTCAAGAAAGATCTTGTGAGAGGACTGCCAAAATCAGTATTTGCTCCTGATGGCCTTTGTGATTCATGTAAGAAGGCAAAACAAAGAAAATCTTCATTCAAGAGAAAGACTGAATCATCAATTCTTGAGCCCTATCACCTACTACATGTTGATCTATTTGGTCCAGTGAATGTCATGTCTATTGCAAAGAAGAAATATGCTATGGTCATAGTGGATGAGTTCATCAGATACACATAGGTGTATTTCTTGCACACAAAAAGTGAAACTGCATCTATCTTGATGGATCTTGTCAAGCAACTAGATAAATTGGTCAAAGATTCTGTGAAGATCATAAGAAGTGATAATGGCACTGAGTTCAAGAATTTGATCATGGAAGAGTTCTGCAAAGACCATGGAATAAAGCAGGAATTTTCTGCTCCTTGAACTCTACAGCAAAATGCAGTTGTTGAAAGAAAGAATAGAACTTTTACTGAAGCTGCACGAACTATGCTTGATGAAGCAAAATTGCCAACCTAATTTTGGGCTGAAGCTGTGCAGACTGCTTGTTTTACTCAGAATGCAACACTTATCAACAAGCATGGAAAAACACCATATGAGATGGTGAAGAAAAAGAAGCCAAATCTGAAGTATTTTCATGTATTTGGATGCAAGTGTTTTGTTCTTAAGACTCATCCTGAACAGCTATCCAAATTTGATCTAAAAGCAGATGAAGGAATTTTTGTTGGATATCCACTTTCCACAAAAGCCTTTAGAGTCTACAATTTAAGAACAAGGGTTGTCATGGAATCTATCAATGTCTCTTTTGATGATTAGAAGATTACTGGACTTGAAGATTTCAATGATCATGATCAGCTGAGATTCAAAAATAAAGTTTTAAATTCTGATTTTGTAAATCCTGACAGTCTAAATCCTGACAGTCTAAATCCTGACAGTCTAAATCCTGATAGTGCAAACTCTGATGGATTAAACTCTGATGTTATTGAAAATGTGGTGACTACGCCAAAGGAAAATGCACATGTGCAGGGGGAGCATACTGAAGATCCAACTACATCTCAAGAAGCATCAGAATCTACAACAGGCTCTTTAAGTTCTGATTCATCAAGTTCTGATGAGTCAAGTTCTGGAAACTCAAATTCTGAAGGATCCAACTCAGAGAGCATAATTTCAGGGGAACATCAGAAAATGTTGATGAAGGAAAATGCTGATTGGGTGCAAGCAATGCAGGAAGAGTTAAATGAATTTGAAAGAAATAAAGTATGGACCCTAGTGCCAAGACCAAAGAATAGGTCTATTGTTGGTACAAAGTGGGTGTTCATAAATAAAACTGATAGTGATGGCATAATTAAAAGGAATAAAGCAAGGCTGGTTGCAAAAGGATACTCTCAACATGAGGGAATTGATTATGATGAAACATTTGCACCAGTTACTAGATTGGAAGCCATAAGGATATTTTTGGCTTATGCTGCTCACAAGAAGTTTAAAGTCTTTCAAATAGATGTAAAAAGTGCTTTTCTCAATGGAGAATTGGAAGAAGAGGTATATGTTGAACAACCTCCAGGCTTTGTAGATCCCAAATTTCCCAATCATGTCTACAGGCATGATAAACCACTTGATGGCCTTAAGCAAGCTCCAAGAGCATAGTATGAGACTTTAGCTCAGTTTCTTCTGGAAAGTGGATTTAACAGAGGGACTATTGACAAAACACTGTTCTACCTCAACCATGAAAAGGGCTTACTTTTGGTGCAGATATATGTTGATGATATCATTTTTGGTTCTACAAATGACATACTTTGTAAGAAGTTTGCCAAGCTGATGCAGTCAAGATATCAAATGAGTATGATGGGAGAACTTAACTATTTTCTGGGCCTTCAAGTCAAGCAGAATGAAGAAGGAACTTTTATTTGTCAATCTAAGTACACCAGAAATTGGAGAAAGATACTGATAAATCAGTAGATATTACTGATTACAGAGGTATGATTGGCTCTCTACTCTATCTAACTGCAAGTAGACCTGATATCATGTATGCTACCTGTCTTTGTGCAAGATTTCAAGCAGATCCAAGAGAACCTCACTTAACAGCTGTGAAAAGAATTTTCAAGTACCTTAAGGGTACAACTGATCTGGGATTGTGGTATCCTAGAGAATCAGACTTTAAGCTAATAGGTTACTCAGATGCAGATTTTGCAGGATGCAAAATTGACAGGAAAAGCACAAGTTGAAGCTGCCAATTTCTTGGAGACAGATTGGTTTCTTGGTTTAGCAAGAAACAGAAGTCAATTTCCACATCAACTGCAGAAAAAGAATACATTGCTGCAGGAAGTTGTTGTGCACAGATTCTTTGGATGAAGAATCAGTTACTGGATTATGGGTTAGAAATTACTAAAATCCCTATTTACTGTGATAATCAAAGTGCTATTGCTATGACAGGTAATCCTGTTCAACACTCAATGATAAAGCACATCAGCATTAGGTACCACTTCATAAAGGAACATATGGATGAAGGTACAGTGGAATTGCATTTTGTTCCAACAGATCAACAACTAGCAGATATATTCACAAAACCACTATGTGAAGTTACTTTTACAAATTGGTAAATGAACTTGGAATGGTTTCAGGTTCTTTCTCTAAATCTGCATAGTTTATGTTCTGATACATCAGACTTTATGATCAGTATTTACAGATATTACTATCCTTGTGTATTCTGTGCTTAAATTGAAATTTGCTTAAGTGTTGATTGTTGTCTGATGTGAATTTCTAAAATCTGATAGTGATATGAATGTTTATGTGACTATTCAATCCAATGAGGATAACTGTGCTAGATGCTGACCTAGTAGTCTTTAATATAATAAAGATTCCATGTTTGAAGTAATTGTTTATGTGGAAATCTTTTAACATAAGCAAATTCTGATATTGAGCTTATTTAAGTTTACTTTGTGTATCTTATTACTAAGTCTAAAACTAGAATAGTGCTTCTTATCTGTTAAGTTCTGATGTTAGTAAATTTGATGGATGTACTAAGTGCTGATAAGCCTCACTTATCAAAAGAAAAAGAAAAAGAAAAGAAATAAATATCAGGTACTCCTTTGAGATCTAGAATAAAAATGTGGAATGGATGACCCAGGTGCATTGCTGGTATTAAGTAATATGCATTAGAAAAGCAAAAAACAAATTCTTGGTGACTTTTTACACTCTATGATTACTGGAGAAATACTCTGATAGCAGCATAAATTCTGATAAGCAGTCGTGACTCACTTACACTGAGAAGCCACTGTAAAAAGGAATTTCAAAAGATGCATAAAATGAGCACAAAACAGTTGAGGTGGACTCATGCATGAACTTATTCTACAGTAGACTTCAGAATAATGACAGATTTTAAGCAAAGTTCTTAGTTATGCCTTATTTCTAAGATGTACTGAAGTGAATTAGACTTTACTCTTTGTCTGATATTTAGCTTAATGCACACACATACACTCCATATGAATGATGAAAATTACTGTGGTGATAAATGTTGTTTTAGATGAACAGTTTATATGTCAGATTGCATAAATTCTGAGGAAAAGTTCTGATGGAAGTTCTGATGATTAAGTTCTGAGGAAACTATATCAGTATTTGTGTGAAGAATTACATGAATAACCATTCACTTTTCGAGTTAAGAAGCCATATTCTGCTGACTTTTAAATCCTGATAATAATCAAGTTCTGATGCTGACGTGGCAGTATTTATTTACTTGGTTTATTTTTGGTCATGACTTGAACGACAATATTTTTACAGAATATTGGTTTATGCGAGATAAAACAGTCGTAATCATTATGGGTTAGTGGTTAGCGTGTATGTCTTGAAAAACTGCATGCGCACAGTAATTGTTATTATATCCCGTGCCCATTAACTCTGGCTTTAGATCTTTTACTGACTGTTATTATTACACATCAGTCTAGGGAGTCGGGGGGTCATTATTTTTACTTGTAATTGTTACACATTCCTCACGTCCCTTAGTATTCCATTGCCTATTTAAATGACTGATCATTCATCATTAAAACCATATCTTCATTTCTCTCAAACAATGGCATATTTTAGATGCTAATACTGTTATGGCACAGAAATTGTGACTATCTTTCGAAATGGAATTCCGATTTCATATCCTATCAATAACATTCCATTTGTCATCTGGATTCAACTTCCAGAGAACATTAAAAATGATCTGTTGTCTTTCCAAAGAGAAGCTCATCTTTGTATTCTTAAACAGCAGGAGCAAATCATTCGTCTTGATGTTCTCTTTGTTGAAAGTAGGAAGAAGAATTAATTGTCATCCATCCGTTTCTCTTCACCATCAGCTTTGTCAAGCTTCTTAGACTAGGACTAAGGCTGTTGATGTTAAGAATCGTAGAATAGGACTATCTTGTAATTTTTGCATGTAATTGATAAATTTCATGAAATATAATCATCTGATATATCAATGAAATTTTCTTTAATTGCAAGATTTGTTTTTTATTTCTCAAATTATGTGACTGTGCATGTTTAATTGCAATTTATTAATCTTTACTTCATCGATTTTTAATTTTATTTGTGATGAATGTTTTGATTAAATTATGTTGATTTGAGGAAACAATTGAGGAACAGGTTCCCATATCAGAACATGTTGTTGTAGAAGCTGGGAAGATTTCTTCTCAGAAAGATACTGTAACTGAGAGTTCTAGGCCCGTCAAAAGGCTTAGAAAGTTCAATTCTGATGATAAAGCTCCTACAATGTCTCCACCTTTGAAGAAATTGAAGAAACAGAGAGCTCACAGGGACATAGTTGAGTCAGATTCAGAGGCTGTAGTGGAAGCAGCTAAGGAAAGGGGTCAGGAATCTCTGATCCCACCAGAACCAGTTGTTACTTAATCACTTCCTTCTGCGCAACCAGAAACTGCTCAAGACAGAATACCTACACCTCCTATGTCACCTATAGTTGATCCAGTTCATACTGAAGAACCAGGTACAAGTGCTGAAATTGATATTTATAACTTGATTGTGCCTGAGGTTCTGTACTTGGAAGCTCCACCAACACAACTCACTCCACCACCAACACCAATTGTGGATGTTGATCAGAACCTGGCTGCAGATCAGAATTTAGAGGATGATGTTGAAGGCTCTATAGCCTCACATACTTCTATTTTATCAGAGGATGCTGATACTGCAGGATCTGCAAGTTCCGATGCTGCCAATGAAGAAACTACTGGTGAAGCTGCTACCAATCTAAATGCTGATGTAGCTGGTCTATCAGGACATGCACCTCCACAAACAGTTAACAAAGCTAAGTTGATAAAGAAGTTTGTTAGAGGGGAAGCACCAGTACCTTGGAGTGAAACTCCTAGAGGAAAGGAGTGGAGTAAGGAATGGAACACAATTAGTTTTGTTCCTTCTGAAAAGATTCTTGCTGAGTATTTGGCAAAAGCTGATAAAAAATGCTGTTAAATGATGATTTCAAGGCACAGCTGAGAGTTACTGCATTGAGTACTAGGCACCTTAAAGGTCAGCACTCAACAACTCATGCCAAGGTGAATAAAATTCAAGAAACCTTGATCCAGCAAGATATGAATATGAAACTTGAAAAGAACAGATTTTTCAAGCCAGCCTTTGACAGAATTGCCTACATTGAGAAAACTCAGGAGAAGCAACAAACTCAGATTGATGAAATTCTAAAGAATCAAGCTTCTCAGCAAACTCAACTCAATGAGATCCAATCCTCAGTGGAATTGCTTGTCTCTCTTCTTTTACCTGCTGATGCTAAAAAGGGGGAGAAAGTGATTAAGTCCAAATGCAAATCTATTCAGACACTGAAGGGAAAGGATGATGGAAATGATGACCAGGGAAACTCTGATAAGGGTAGAGGTCAAGGTCAAAGCAAAGGATTTTCATCAAGTAAAGCTAGAATTACAAGTCATAGAACAAGTTCTGATACTGGGAGAATAATAAGTTCTGATACTGGTAAAAGGATAAGTTCTGGTGAACATCTGGAACTTGATGAAGAAATTTCAAAGCAATTATTTCTTAAAGAAAATCCAGGAATGGACTTTGAGAGTCTAAAGGAAGAAGAAGCTAGACTCAAAGCAGAAGGTGTCAAGACAAAATATAAAGCTTCTGTTGTTGAAAAGAAATTTCCAAAGCCTAAGGGTATTGTGATAAAGGAAAGAACAAATTCTGAGGCAACCAAAGCCAAATCACAAGTGGAAATTGATCCAAGGTCCAAGGGTGAAGAAAAAGTTGATGAACCTGTAAAGGTTTATATGCTAGTCATGGATGAAGAAATAACTGAAGAAGATGCTAGTCTTACTCTGATGACAAAGAGGATTTCTCAAACAACCTCTGACATGGCTCATGTTGTTCAGAGTCAAGATGTAGTAAGTTCTGATTTGACAGTGAAGCAAGCAACCTCTGACATAGCTCAAGTTGGCTTGATATCAGAAGATAAGGAAAAAGGAAACCTCTGATATTGCTCATGTTAAACCTTCAAAGATACTCCTACCAGGATTCACCAAAGCTAAACAGACTCAACCTTTGAAGACTGCAACAAGTGGTTTTGAAGCAAGAGTTGTTACAGGAAAGGAAGCAAGAGATAAATCTGGATTGGGTAGTTCTGATGAAAGAAGAGTACACAACACTACCAATGATCCAACTTCCTTAAGTGAACCAGGTGTTGGAGCAACTCCTGAAAGATTGAATCGACTTGAATCTGTACAAATGGTTTACCATACCTTTTTGAAAGAACATATCTTGTTATATTTTATGACAGATGGAAGGGTATACCATATCAGGTAGAATGCTATTCCACTGAAGTATTTTGAAGAACTGGAACATGTTCTATTCCTACTTCAAGTGAGAAACAGATTAACAGATGCTGTAGGTTATTTAAAGTCACAAATTCAAAGACGGAAGAAACTTTATTCCGTAAAGTCTGACAGCACATACTGTCCCAAAGTACAGAGATCACAAAGGTGATATTGTTGAAATGAGGCCTAACTCTGCTAAGATTATAACTACTTTTCTCGGTTATAAGGCTGTGGAATTCAATCTAGAGTCTGACAAGGCATATCTGATCCGACTAGATCAGGAGATAAGAAAAGCTAAGATAAATGATCTCAGAGCAGCTATTTTTCAAACTGGTGAAGATACAGCTGAATTGATGAATGCTAAAAGGAGGATGGTTAATGAACTTGAATATGCTGAGAGATGTCTTTTGAAGAACTATCTCAGAACAACTCCTAACATCAAAGAGATCATAAATTGAAGCCAAGTCAAAGATCTATAACTACTTAAATTCTGAAGTGTATACAGACTGAAGCTGTTATCAGAAGTTAAAGATGGTAAAGCTGAAAGGACTATAAGTTGTAGTTATCTAGTCAAATTCTCATGCATTTGTACTTAATGTTTTCGGCATCATCAAATATCTGTTAAACTTGTATATTATGCTAATTTACAAGTTGGGGGAGATTGTTAGATATATTTGTGATGTCATGTGTAATATGATTTGTGTTTAGTTTTCAGATCTTACTTAACAGGACAAATCAATACTTAACTGGAAATCAGTACTTATACTGAAGTCAGGACTTAAGATATCAGAAGATATTTATCAGAAGATAATATCAGGACTTAAGGAGACTTTCAGATAAGGCAGGCGGCTGATTGAAAGGAAAGAAGATCAAGACAAACGTAAGAAGAAATATGCATGAAGAAAGAATTCTATGAAGAATAGAATACTTGGAAGAAAAAATAACTGATTGATATATTTTAGGAAGCGGAATTATATTCCATATCAATTAGAACATTATCTTGTAACTGTGTAGTATATAAACACAAACATAGGGTTTACACTATATGTGTTATCATTATCGAAGTTATTATTCTTTGTAACCCTAGCAGCTCTCGTGATAATTTGTTCATCACTGAGAGAGGACAGTTCCATATTATAAAAGAGTTTATTGTGTTGAATAAAATCTGTGTTCTGTTACCTGTGTTCTTTAATTCGATTTGATTGTAGTAAACACTGTATTCAACCCCCTTCTATAGTGTGTGTGACCTAACAATCTCCCTGAGTCATCTCAACGCCATTAGCTATGGGGACAGGAAGGTCAGTCTCCTTCTCTAGTACATCCTCAGTAGGGTCATCGTCTGAATCATCAATGGGTGGGTTCTCTGGCTCGGGAGTAGGATCACGCTCAGGAATCATAACATCATCTACAGGGACAACCTCCCTCATAGGCTCCACTGGTACCTGACATAATAGGCAAGGTGTTACTAACTTAGAGTCGGAATTCCCTTGAGGGTTAAACTGTCAAGACTACCCGTGTAGCCCGACGACGAACTCGACTTGAGCTCTAATTGATTATTTTATTATTCTTATGTCTACGTATTTATATCCTATCGTTTCCAAGATTTGATAACCTAAGGCTCTGATACCATTTCTGTGGCGCCCCAAAATCCGGGGTCAAGAATCTCGGAGACCACGCTATCTAAACTACTACAACCACACAACTTACACCATAATATATAAATACTCACGCTTCACGACCCCACACTTATCACACCCACACACACACTTACAGGTTATTGTCTTGGAAATGAACCATTCATAACTAGAGTAATTTCAACCATCAGGTGATAATTATTACAACCCAAAAGTGATTAAGTCTTATCGGGGAGTAACCTTTAAGTAAGGCTGGTTCACCGACCAAATATACGCTTCTTGTTTATTACCTTACATAAGTCATACTTATAAATAAGCCGAACTAAAAACAACTGAAAAGTAATCCAGCTTATTCGAACTACCTGTGGTACAATACCAAACAATCTACGGAACAGCTGGCCATTTCCTACCCATTTCCTGGCTGTGGTTCTCATGGAAGGCATCTTGATTCACTGTTATATTGTGTCAATTTAAGAAAATAAGTATGAGCTATAATGCCCAGCATAATAATGTATAGTATGAAAATGACTGTATGATAACCTACGTAATACATCATATATGATAATTATATTTTATTCGAAAATAGTTTTCCCTTGGTGATACACACCTTCTTATGAAAACAGTTCTTTAGGGGATTTTATTATCCTGCGAATACCTTAATAGGAAACCCAGCACCTAGGCTTGGATTACGGTATTGCATCACAATTCCAATTGGAAGAAATTAGGACACTCGTTGGAGCCACCGTATACGATGATCAGTCGTAATACGATAATAGTAACCTTTTCTACTAGTAGAAGGACGACACCTTCGTATCCCGATTATCACCCTTGCCGCATTTGGGCTACATGTCCCATTTTTGGGTATATACATACTTCACAAGTTCCTCAGTACACAGAGTACCTTCGCCTGCGGTACCTTTGGTAGTCCATCTAGCACACATAGTACCAGAGTCTACCCCTCCCTTGTCCTTTAAAAGAATTCTATTAATCTCGAGAACTCGAACCACATCAAAGTTTCCCAAGCATTTTGCTTGTTGATAGAAACAACTTATTTCACTAAGATATAAGTGTATATATGTATATACGTACTTCCGAGATTTTCGGAGGAAGTACTAAGGATGTGAGTTGACCGTTGTCAACAGATAATTAAATAAGGGGGAAAAGTTTCTCCTTGAAACTATATTCAAAATATTAAATAAGTTGGGATAATATTCACCGATGATCTGAAATTATTCGAATGATGTTCCGAATTCAGGAAGTATATTTTAAATCAGGATCTATGATTTTTAAATCAATAATAAACCCTTTATGAATAATAATTAATTAAATAATAATCGATAAATAAATAAACCTCAAATGAGTTTACTTTCTAAAAGAATATTTAAAATAATATTCCTCAACTAGTTTATGTCTACGTAGTTAATAATATTTAATGTTTAATCAGGTTTAAAATAAATAATCGTTGGAGTATACTACTCCCATAATAAAGGAATAGGTATATAGTATTTATTATTCGAACAATAAAATATAGTTGAGGGAATATGATCGTTGGGAAATCGTTTTACTAAAAGTTCGAGGTATTTTTAATGTTTCGTAAGTGGACGTTAAGTCCCTTTAAAACGTACTATTATGGACTTGTAATCGTCCTATAATATAACCGGAATGAATCCCGGGTTTTCATCTTAAAATCCCGACCGACTCTCGGTCTTATATAATACGTCACACTTAAAATGGAATTAAATATTTTACAATATATACTTATCGTACAACATCGCTACATTATGCGAAAATTCAACAACTACGTATCATGGCAATCATGGTATTTATGCAATGATAGTTAAACAATCCTTTTACAACACAACAGTAAAAATGGAGTTGAGTTCGTAAACTTTCCTGGGTATCTCGAGGTGGAGGATGCTCTATGTTCCGCTTGGAAATCTATAACCATAAACACAATTCGCTTCGTTAGGTCCCGTTCTAATTTACGGTGACTCGTACTCATGTGCTACTTATTATGCACCCTCTCAACTTTTATTACCCTTATTATTCCTTTAAGTCATTATTCACATCATGGTCGCTTTATTTTTCTAAGTATCTTAGGTTCATTTTCATTTTCGTCGTCGGCTCCGCTTATGGATTCTACCTTTTCTAATCGCGCGGCCTCAGCTCCGATATTTTTATAAAACTGAAAAATGATTATTTTTACTTGAATTTTTTATGAAAGTTAGGAAACTCAATATGTTACTCTCTGTAAATATTTAATGATTTATGAACACTTTTAAATCGACCCTTTATATTTTCAAAGTTCATAATTTATAGTAGTTTTTGTCGCGTAAATCACTTTTAGTAAAACGACCATAACTTTTGATCCGTAAATCGGAATCAAGCGATTCAAGCGCCTAAACGATCCTTATAACATTTTCTATCATAAACAAAGGGGAATATTTCAATAAACTACAGTTTAAATTTCCGGGACTTTCTGCAGAACCTTAAAGTTACGATTTGTTGGTTTTAACGGAATTACGTTTACGATCGGGGTTTCGTTTACGCCCTAACTCTTAACACAACCACCAACAATCATCATTTCATCATCAACACACAAACTCCTCTCAAGAACATCATGTTCTTGAGGCAACAACAATCAACCTTAAATCTACTTAACTAAATATCAAGATTTCATCACTACCACTTCTAAAACTAGGTTTATAACTACATACTAAATGGATCTTGAAAATGAATCTTAAATAAAGTTGGGCCAAAGATTTTTATCATTATTGAAATCTTGAGATGTGTTCTTGAGGATGGTGGAGTCTTGGAAGTGCTTGGTATGATGTTTGGAACCTAAAACCACCATGGAAATCAAGAAACCAAAGAGGAGTTACTATTCATACTATTCACTAGTAGCTTTCTTGATTTTATTTCACCCATCAAACTTTGATAAAAAGAGATGAAATAATTTTCTTACCTTTTTTTGATTGTTAGGAAGCTTGAAAATTAATGGGATGATTTTACCATGGCTAGATCTTGAGTTTTGATTTTGATTTCTCCCTTCTTTCTTGAAAAGCCGAATGGAAACAATGAAGGGGTGGGGGGGTTTATGCTTGCTATTCTTGGTTGATTCTAGGAAATGGGGTGGTGATATCTTTCACTTGATTTTTATTCTTCCTAGTATAGAATCCTAGGTTTATTCCTTGTTGTAAATCTTGGGGATAAATCCAAGTAGCTTTCTAGCTTACAAGCTAAACTACATGTGTTAGCTTCCTTAGCACACTATTTGGCTAGCTTGCTTGATCATCCTAAGTTTAGCTCACTATTTGATAAAGTTACCATGGTTACTTTCTTACCATGGTTAGTTAGTGCATTACGTTTATTTAATCATTTACGCGTTCGCTCGGTCGCTTAAGCGTTTTCATAATACTTACTCGTAAATGGTTCGCGACATAATTCCTTTCGTATTTATTCCTTATATTTTGAATTATCATACTTCAATATAAATCCGTAGGGTTTTAATCTTGTAATTATATTGTGATTCCCGTAATCCTTGATGAGTCGTAAATACGGTTATTTTTCAAAGTTCGTTTTCTTCGAAAACTAATAGCGTTTACATACACTCATTTGGTACGTATAATCATAATATCAACTCCGAAACTCCTTTTCTCATGCACTACATAGTGTGGGCTCAAAAGTTTTTCCCGTCCGTCAGGGTTACTATTCATTAAACATTTTACAAGGTCTCAAAAAATTGAGTTATTACAGTACAGCTGGATTTTAGAGCTATGAGAGGAGTGAAACACTTGTGAGAATGAGTGTAAACATAAGTGGAGAGAAGAGTGAAACACATGTGAGGTACACCAAACAAAATCACACACTCCAAGTGAGGAAGAAAGAGAAACACCATATACCATTCCCTATCCCTAAACATGGTTCTTGATACTTTGGGTCTCGAACCTGTTTATGATTGGAACCTAACTCTTAGGGACCTAACATTTACCGTTTGGATTAGAATACTTCAGGATCTAAAAAGTTGGGAGCTAACAATTGGTAACAATTGGTGATCTCACATTTGGGAGGTATAAGGAGTTGGGAAGATTGGTGAACATGATGATCAACAGTGAAGTCATTCTTGCAGCATTTAACGGGACATGGTTGATCAAACTCTGACTTGTTATTTCTTTTCCAACCAAGTAACATATGAGAACTCCTTCAGACAACAACATACATTCCTTCTCTAAGGGGGAGATAAAAGCTTAAGTAATAGTTTGGAGGATTCCTTAACTAAGGGGGAGAAATAGCAGGGAGGAGAAAAAAGGTAAAGCATATGTACACTATACCACACCATTGTTGTTTGTAACTACGGATCCTATTGTACGGGAGATGTGGTAAACACAAGGTGATTTCCTAGTAATCAGAAGAAGTGGTTTGGTTCATCACTATTCTTCATAAGGGGAGAAGCTATTTTCCAAAAGGGGAGTATCATTACTTCTTATCTGCGGTTCCTATTATACGGGAGAGGTGGTAGACGAATATGATCTCCTTTAAGCAGTTGATTCTCAAAGGGGGAGAAGCAAGAGAGATATGCGCTTCTCAACAAGAAATGTGGTTGTATAAAAGAAGCTGTTGTGATTACTTCAAGACTGAGAAGCGTTATCTGGCAGAGATTTGAAGAACTAAGGAAATGAAGATGAAACTACGTAAAGATCAGTTCAGTGCTAAAGGAACAAGCATCTTTCATTTCAGTTACTCAAGAAATCTGAAAATACAATATTTGATCCAGAAAACCAGTAGCATTATTTACAAGTCCTGGTACATTACTTTTTCTAGTTGTTAGTTGAGTTATCCTCTCTATTTAATTTGTTTGTTAAGTTTAACAATCAAATAGGGGGAGATTGTTGGTGAGACTGTGTAGCTGTATGAACAGTTACGTGATAACTCAACACGAGAACAATACTAGAACATGACAAATTAATAATACTAAGTCCACACAAGAAATCAGGAAGAATCAAGACAAGGCAAATACAAAGAATCAGAAGATTAGAAGAAGGCTTGAAGTCTGTTTACAGGTCACTGAAAGAAGTTCATTAATATGTTCATGCCTCGGTGAAGAATAAAAGTTAAAGACTTTCAGGGTTTTAGAAATGATGAAGATTTAGTGTGTAAAGCGCTACCAGAAGATTTCAGTTTGGCATTGATTGAAGATAGGCAGTGTATGAAGCATAGGAATCTGAAGACATGGTATAGATAGAGGTTAAAGAAGACGATTGCAGTCTTGAAGTTATACTCACAAACAGGAGTTCATTTATATGTTCAAACATCGGTGAAGAACAGTGAATGAAGTATTCAAGATTATAATAGCAATGAAGACGTTGTCTAAAGTACCAGAAAGGATTCCAGTGAAAGTACATTTGTTTTTTGATAGTCAGTGTTAGAAGCAATGGATATTCAACCAATCTGTATCAACTCAGAAACACAAGACAAGTTGAATTAGGTTCTCTCAATGCTAGTTGTTTGTGAACCAGACCAGTGCACCAAACATCAGTATACAAGAAGGTATTTTAATTCAATTACAAAAGAAGGTGTTGATACAGTGAAGAATGGCAAAATAGAAGCAAAATATTCTAAGGCAGAAGACTCTTCACTGTGGTCGCCATAGAGCTCTTGTGGTCGCCATAGAGCTCGTGTGGTCGCCATAGAGCTCCTGTGGTCGCCATAGAGCTCCTGTGGTCGTCGTAGATCTCCTGTGGTCGCCATAGAGCTCCAGTGGTCGCCATAGAGCTCAATTCGTCACCATAGAACATATGGTTGATTTTCCAGTGAATTATATAGCAGCAATTCAAGGATATTTGTGGACACAAAGCTGCCACCTGTCCAAATGAATTGAAATTCTACACAGAGAAGCAGAATATATATAACAATTAAAATTATCATTGTTATTAGTTCTGTTCATCTTCTCTCCCATGGGAGGTGATGAAAATAAGAAGCAAAGATTTATAGAGAAGCTCCGGCACCTTGGATATCCACTTAACTTCTTACCGGAGTAACGTTATAATGCCCGATTTAACTCTTGTATATACATAGGGGCATTATAATCATTACCCAGTAATTAAATCCTTAGACAAACAAAAGCTAGATCATTGTATAGGATTTGATTTGTAAATATTTGTAGTAGCTAGGAACTTTGTTGTTCTTAGATTGTAACCGGTTAATTTATTTACCGGAGTGTAGTAACACCCCTCGAGGATTTATATATGATTATATACTTCCCCGAATATCTTGTGTTCCTCATTTTATGGTTCCAAACACTATTCACCTCAAGAACACGAAACCACTAACCGAGCACTAAATCTTATATCCGCTAAAGATTCGAAAGAATTTTTAATTTAGTGATTATCGTATTCAACCCCCCCTTCTACGATAATTCGGGACCTAACATACTCCAACATCTTTTCTATTCATCTTGTTGATTATTGTGATCTTTACACTTTTTGTACTTCAAGAGCTTGCTATGATACCAATTATTATTCCCAAACAATGCAACAAGAATTACAGAAGGGGGGGGGGTTGAATTTAATTCTGGTTTCTTTTTATGATTTTAAACTATTCTTACTTAATAATATAACTGTGCAGATTTTCCTATATTGCGGAAATGATAAAGATATGAAAATCAAACACAAAGAAATAAAATACAAGGCTTTAAAACTTTCTGGTGGATTTGAACTTATCCACCATAGATATATATATATATATTAAGAAGAGAACTCTGTGATGCTTGAATAGCACACAGCTACTTACAAGTGAACTTGCAGAATTACAAAGAGATGCTTAATAGATACAACTTTTTCTATCTCTCTGAAAATAATGCTTACTTACTTGATTATTTGTTCTACTTGCTACACTTGGTTTCTTTACTATCAAGTTACATGATAAAAAGAAAAACTAGTAAAATAAAAATTGTTTCTAGTCTAATTTCATGCTACTTCATTACACTATCCAGCATCTCTGAATATCTTTAAAATTTTATGGAAATAGTAATGCTTCTTTGTTCTTTAAATCCTGCAATTAGGCTGCCACATTCCATTTACAAACACCCGACGTATGTGACTGTGTTGTGTTGAGTGGCATTTAAGACACTTTATAATGCTTTATTAAGCTTTGAATTGATGCGGTTGTACTCAAGTTGTTAAGTGTTTTAATGTGTTTTCTAATGTTTTTGCATTTCAGGCATTATCTAGGTAATCAGGTGAATTAGTGTTGTTTTGGTGCTAATTTCGTGTCAAGGTGATGTTGGAATAAAAGCTCGTGGAAAGCCGACTCGAAGCAGCAAAGAAAATCAGAAATATGAAGTTTTTCCAGAGGTACGGCGCGCCCGCGCTGGTCAAGCGCGCGACCACGCCAGGATGTCAGAAAGGCAGCGCGGGCGCGCCGATGCGAATTCAAAGAATCCTGATTCTATTATAATTACAATTGGAGGACTTCTTGATTGCATGGGGCTGCTATATATATTCAAATAAAGGATATTTTCAATAGAGGAGACATATCACAGCGCAAGGAGAGCCGTAAGAAGACCGTTTTAGCACGGATTCAACAAAGACGAAGAAGATCTTGTTTTTACTTGTGAATCTTTGTTCTGAGTTGTAACTTGGATGCTAGTTTTCTTATTTGTGAACCTTACTCTTATTTCGTACTTGGTTTTGTTTATTCGTTATAAAGACTATGTTTGTTATACCATGCTTTCATCGGAACCCACATTGATGATGAGTCCGATTATGGGCTAATCGTTATCGTGGGGTTCTAACGGATTTATTTATGGATTTCTTTAGTTAATTTGTTTCGATGCCTTAGTGTGTGATGATTGTATGATAACCTAGTATTGGTTGTGCGTATTCGTCTTATGAGCATCGCGAACTTATAAGATAGCGTGTTAATCTTTAATGAAGTGATAGTGAATTTAAGGATTTAGAACTTGTCATGCTAGCATAGGTTCATATGTTATTGTTATACATGATGTGGCGCCCTCCAAACCCGGGTCAGAAGTTTGGGGTCCACAACACATACACAATATATAAACATGTATAAGAAATATTATTTAAAATGACCCTGCTTTACATAACCACGGATCACAATAGGTTATAGTATGAAAACAAGCCACAACCTTAACTTTTATTACAACGTACCAAATCCCAACCAATTTAACTTACAACTGATAATGAAATTATTTTTACAATCTTACTATCTCACTTCCAATATAAGCTCCTGCTAGCTCGATCCAACTCAATCTGGAATCCTAGCTCGTACTATGGATTGAGGAACCTCGCTATCAACCATATCCTTTTTAACTGTAGAATACATAAAAAGATTCGCAAGGGTGAGCTAACTAGCTCAGCAAGTCATAATAACGATAACTGAGGTTAAGCAATGTTCAAATGGAAATGATTCAGAAGAATCCAGTTTCTTGTTAAATAATCATTAGAATTGGACATTCATTTTAAATTTTAAAACCAAGGTTAGGCTGCTGATCAGTCACGCACTAACTCCGAGAAAGGCACACAGCTCTGCTCTATAATATGGATCCAAGGCACACATTGGCCTAATTCGACCACGAATCTGGTCTGACCACGAATCTGGTCCACATAAAGAAAACTATCCAATTCTAAAGCAGTTCCGTATGATAAACAATATAATTCAATAGAACAGGATCATAATCAATGATGATAAAACACTTAAATAAAAGCGTAAATGCAATTTATGGGTATCACAAGGGTATATCCGGGTATGTATGAGAAATGGTTTTCAGCCTGTAAGAGGATCAGGTATTAGACGAATAATGATTTTTCAAGGTTTAATTCTTTGATGTTATAAAGAATGGTTGGGGTATAAAAGTTTATGTGTTTTCAAACAATTCTGTTCCAGTGTTTGGTGTTTGGTAGTTATACATTTGGGGAGTAGTATCATATTTGTGTGGTTTGGTATCTGAAAATCAACAAAGGATGGTTTACAAAGAATAAGGCTTACAGCTCAAAGTTCAAATGATGTGATCCGGTTTCAAGGCTGTATGGTTTCAAGTACTCACAATATAAAACAACGCTATTTGAATATTAACAATTTGTCACAAGAGAATTTAGAAATATTTGCAATATATCTCGAGAAAAATTTAGAAGTACTTGCCTTGCAAGGCTTTACAACTATTACTGATCGACTTTGAGCAGACTCTGACGCTCAAGCTTTATTGTCTATCCACTAAATCACCCTGGATCCGACCTCAACACTTAAGTCCTTTGATTGGAATCCTACTGAGATTTTCGACTGACCACTAGGTTATCTTTAGTCCAACGTCCACTTTCGGTTGCCCGACTTGAACCTACAGGGTCAAAATACCCTATGTTAGACGTCCAGGTATGCTTGACATATCCTCAATACCAATCCTACCCAACCGATAACAATCCCGACTCGTACTTATATGTACTATTATAATACAACAACACACCCAAAAGTCAGGGTTCACATTCTCGAGAAATCGGGTTGGTGTTCGTTTTCAGAGTCCTCATTTTATAAAATTAGGGTTACTGGGTTTTGACAGAACATTCACCATAACATACAATCAGGTTTCGCACAAAATATATGTATATACTTATATATACTCGCTCGACGTTCCGATAATTACAGGGTATGTCCCGTATTTTAGAATTTAATTTCCAAAAATTCGGGCAGCACCTCCTCTATTTATCGGCCTACCGGTCGAACAACTCGACGTCAACAATCACAACAAGTCACACCTTCATCACAATGTCAATTCCACAATCTCATAACTATTTTCGTATAATTCCCAAAATACAATTTATTTTCTAAAACATTTTATTTATACAATTTAGGACTCAGAACAACGTCATACCGTCCACCGTCGACTCGCCGAGGCTCATCGTAGACGCGGCAAATTTTCGAGACTTCCCAAATAAACCGGGCGTCAAACGCAAAATCTACCGATTAAATAAAATTTGTTCCCACACGAAACATTTATTTCATGAAATCCATCAACTAATTTATGCAAAAAACAATCAAACAAAACTCCCTAACAACAAGCAACAAATCACAGTAGAACAGAGAAACAACAAAACATGCACGAACACCCGCCCGGCCGCCTGGCCGGAAAATCGACCGGCGGCAACCGGGTAAACCACAACGGACCCAACAACAACATCCTAGACTGAATACACATATACACGACAATAAGAATATATACATACACCGGAGCCACCACGCCAATCGGCGGCAACTCGCCAGAAACCGAACAGGAAACCGCAACAGAGAACCGGGGAGAACACATGAGCATAATGGAAGGGAAGATGGAGAGAAAACAGAGAGATTAATCGGGAGAACCACAAGAGACTTGAGAGAAATCGAGAGTGATAGAGATAAATGAGAGAGATGAGAGTGAAATGGGGTGGAAGAAACTGTGGTTTTGTTGCCTAATAATTTTTATTTTTGCTTTTAACCTCCTGCTAACACGTATTGTTTGGGTGGACACGTGTCCCTGAATATCAAATATCCCGTCTTTCTGGCTCGCTTTCGCAATTAAATGTACCGAGGCGCCCTTAAATCAGTTTCAGAAATTTACAAAAATAATCTTAAAATAATAGAAATATCCCGAAGTTTATAGAAACATAATTTTCAAAACTTTAAAACAATTTTAAGGTGCACTTTATACCCGTTTTTATCAAATAAATGAAACAACGCGCGGGTAAAAGTAATCCCAAAAATTTCCAAGATAATTTTAAAATTCTCGGAATATTCCAAATTTAAATAAATATGAGTTTCATAATTTTTGAAAAATTCTAGAATTAAATATGGATTTTACAAGTAAAAGCAATCAGAAAATCGTTTAAAGATAAATAATTAATAAAATATAGATTTCTCAATTTTATAAAATCCTAAAAATAATTATTGTAATTATAAAACCATAAAAACAATTTTAGAGATACTTCAAATATTTATACAAATAAAATATGCATTAAATCCACTTTTAAAACTGAAAACAATTCAATACAATTCCTTAATTAATTACGGGAACAACCCGGTACATCATAAATCACACATACATAATAATAAAATAAAACCGAGCTGACAAAACTATACACATACTTTATTTATTTAATACTTCCATAATTACCTATTTAAATAATTCAAAAATACACGAGTCGTTATACATGATTCGTGGGTAATTTTAACCATCTTACTTGCCTTATGTAATCATGATAAATAACTTGTGCTTAAACTGTTATGTTGTCAAATTCTATAGACATATATGGTCTCAATATAATTGGTGTCTATTCAGCTTCTATCTCTTTTGTGGATGTCTGATAGTATGTTATTCGTGTAATGAAAGTTGGCATTTAGTAGTTCCGTGTTATCTGATTAGTGTCATCACCATTGCATGCTAAATTTAAGAATGATAAGGCTATTGAATGAAGTATTTAATGAAGTTAGAATTCCATATTTGTCATATATATTAATTCAATCATTCTTATTCTCTTAGTTATAATTGTTAGTTTAATTCTTAGTTATAAACAACCTCAATTCGTTATCGTCTTAGCATTGAATAATAACCATACATTGTTGCTTAAGTGCATAAATTAATTAGTTAACCAAAGCCAGTCTCTGTGGGAACGAATCTGATTTATATCTTATACTACTTGCGAACTCGTATACTTGCGTGTAATTTAGCGCGTGTTTAGCGACTAACAAGTTTTTGGCGCCACTGCCGGGGACTGCATGTAATATCCGGGGCATGACGTGTAATTATTCTTATCAATAAATGATTTTTATGTAATTATTATGTGATTTTTGGTGAATTATTTGATGATTGGTATGGTTATGTGGATGTTTATATATGGTAAAGTCTAGGTATGTTATTTTTATTATGTTCAGAATAAAATATAGATAATTAAGGTATTTTTCTGGTAATTCTTGGAGTATTATATGATATTATATTGATTTATGAATTTATTAATTATTTTCTGAATAATTACAAAATTATTTTATAAAGACGGGAATCATCCAACCTCAACCGTTTTTATGTTTTTACAACCCGAAACTCTTCCAAAAACTCCTTCCTAACCTAATTTGGTAATTCTGGACATTTTCCGTATTTTGACTTTTTCGATCCGGATTACGGTTTGACCCGTACGCGTCTCGGTGTATAATTTTCGATACGATAATTGTTTCGATATATCAACAAAACCCGTATTCTCGAAAGACGGGTTAATATTACATTATTTTCGTATAAAGTGTTTTACAAAAAGCCCGGTTGGGATAATTATCCAATACGGGTATTAAATCGGATCATTTTTGCAGTTACTTAGCGGCTAAGTAACTAATTTATCGATCCAAAATGATCTAACACGAACCAATATTCCATAAATATATATAGCCCTTTTATTATTTCATTTTATTTGTAAAAATCATAATCAATCAGTAAACATATAAGAAATACAGAGAAAAACCCTAAAAACGTTACGTTCTTGGGAATCAATCGTATAAACGAAGGCGTTCTCGAACTCCAATTCAAGCGTGCAACATATCAAAACGAAGCTCTCGAAAAACTCTTTCTGAATCAACCATCTATTTGTGTGCAGAAATTATGGTATTTTTCCTATTTAATTAATTTATTTCGAATTATTTATGGATTAAATTATGAAAATTTGTTCTTGATGTTGTTGATATGATTTGGTGATTCCATCATGTAGATAATCTTTTTCTGGTCATTTTGGTATATTATATGTCAAAAACCGAGTTCAATAACATAAAGAAAAGGGTGTTTGATTCTGAAAATTGAAATTAGGGTTCTAATGGGTTGAATGTTATTAATCCAAAATTGGGGGTTTTATTTTTAATGAATCTGGGTTTGATTGAATGAAACCAGTGAATAGATTGTGCAAAAATAGTTCGATTGGTGTGTATAACATGAACTGAGGAGACCTGGAAGCTGCTCGCCGAAAAAACATCCCGTGGCGGCGTCGGAAAACTTCGACGAGGTTTTCCGGCCAAACCACAGGTTGATTAATTTGTTGGAGGGCAGTAACGTGTTCTTGGAGATTAATACTGCAAATCTGCTATATTTGGTGCTGTTCTAAGCAAGAAAAAGCCGACCGGCGACAGCCAGTGGCGGCGCGGCGGAACTCCGGCCGGCCAAACCCGCTGGGGAAGATGACAGGGTGCCAAAGTGCTGTTTGGCCCCTAAAGTTTGCCCTGGCTTGCAAAATTAGTACTATAGTTTTGAAAATTTACAAATTTCAGATTTCTGTTTATAAAATTTATAAAAACTATATTTCTGTTAAATTTTATTTTCAGAAAATTGTTTAAATTATTTAAAAATCCCAAAAAATTCATTATCTAATTTTCAAAAATTATTTTTAATTTAAAAATAAATTTTAATTATTTAATTAATTAACTTTAGTTGATAATGTTAGGTCACACAACACTGTAGAAGGGGGTTGAATACATTATTTTCACAATCAAATCGATTTAACACAAGTATGTAACAAAGATCAAGTATATTGAATAAACTCTGTTACAATAAGAACTGTTGTTCTCTCTCAGTGATGAACAAATATCACTAAGAGCTGCTAGGTTACAATGTATAAACTTCTCGATAATGATAACACATATAGTGTAAACCCAAAGTCTGTGTTTATATGGTACACAGTTACAAGATAACTTCTAATTGATATGGAATATAATTCTGTCTCCTAAAATAAATCAATCAGATATCTTCTACAAGTCTTCCAGTCTTCTAACTCTTTCCATGCATATCTTCTTTTAATTTAGTCTCAATCTTCTACTATAAATCAACTTCCTTCCTTATATGAAAGTCTTCCCGCACTTAAGTTCTGATTGACCTTAAGTTCTGATATTAAGTTCTAACTTCCAGTAAGTCCTGATTTCAGTAAGTCCTGATATGACCTGTTTGTTAAGATCTGAAAACTAAACATGAATCATATTAGACATGACATCTCAAATATATCTAACAATCTCCCTCAACTTGTAAATTATGCAAAATATACAAGTTAATAGATTTGATGATGTCAAAAAACATTTAAGTACAAATGCGAATAAGAGTTTAACTAGATAACTAACTACAACTTACAATCCTTGTAGCTTTTACCAATCTCACTGAGTCAATCTGAATTCATAATGATTCTTGACAAAGCTTGATATCAGCTTTTCTTCTTTATTCCTCAGGACTTGAGAGAGTGTAATCTTGACTTGCTTCATCTCTTCATTTTGACTTCCAATCTGGTAGATTGCAGTCCTTAAAGCAGAGATATGGTTTCTTTCTAAACCATCATTCAGTCTTATTACCCTAGGATGAGAATAATCTTCATTGTAGCACAAAAATTTCTCATTCAGTAACACTTCAAGCTTAATAGAATTCTTCTTCATTAAAGTTTCACTTCCATCATTTTCAACAATAATAGGAATGGATTATGTAACTCTTGAACCAGAAATTCTTGCTTTATCTCTGATGGTCTTCAATATGAAGTTTGACCATCTCCTGGTAATATCAGACTTTACCTCTAAAAGGTAATGAAAGAATTGAAGTTCTTTCAATGATTTGTTTAACATATCTGATTATGACATTTGATATGTCCTTCCATCTTCAAGAAATAGAATCAGATTTTCCTTAGCATTGTGCTTATCATGAGCATCCAGTACCACTTGAACAGAGATAACCTTATCAAGGTGTTTCTGTGTAACATCTTCAAGAGGTTTGTCAGTCAATAGAAATGGATCTCTAGTAGCAACTTCAACTCATGTTTTAATCTTAGCTTCATCAGAACCTAGTCCAGCCCTGTCTCTTGGTTCTCTAGCATTTAACCTAATAGTCATGAAAGTAGACAGCAATTGGCTTTTCTTTGGATCTGATGGTTTGACATTTTTCCACAGAAGTTTCTTTTTATCAACTACTTCCATCTTGTCTGAATCAACTTGAGCACTGTCAGAGGTTGTTGTCTTGATGACTTTATCAGAACTTGCTGTTTCTGTTATAGCTTGCTGTTCTTGACTCTGAATAACTTGAGTCTTGTCAGAGGTTGTCTTTGATTCTTCAGAAATCTTCTTCCTTTTCAGAGTTTGAACATCTTTATCTTCAGCAAGAATATCATCAGTAACTTGAACCATTTTCCACATTGGCTTTATCAGAATTTGAGGAATTTTCATCTCCAGCGGCTTGGTTGGTTCATCAACTTTTTTTCCCTTTGTCTTTGGGATCAATCTCAGATTGTGATCTTATCTTGGCTTTAGATGCTTCATAAATTGACTTCTCCTTGATCACAATGCCTTTTACCTTACGCCTTGGAGGTTTCTTTGCAACATAAGCTTTTGGCTTTAGATTTGTCTTTTCAGCTTTGAATCTAGCTTCTTCCTCCTTTAGATTTTCTAAATCCATTCCTGGATTATGCTTCAGAAATAATCTTCTAGCAATTTCCTCATCAAGTGTCTGAATCTTGGGATCCTTGTAGTAGACAGTAGTCTGCTTTCCCTTGAGCTTCAGAGTTTGCATTTACTTTTGAGAATCTTGACTTCCACCTTGTATCAGAACATCAGGCTTTGTCATCAGATTTTGCTTATCAGAACTTGATATTAGATTTTGAGTTTCAGTACTTGCTATCAGATTTTGAGTTTGAGCAGCTTCAGAACTTGTCTTTTTTTGAGTAGATGATTTGGGGCATCAGTAATTAGTTTCCTTGAAGAAACCTTGTTGCTCTGCTCTTTTCCTTGAACTTGACCTTTACCCTTACTAAGGTTTCCCTGGTCATCAACTTCATTATCTTTCTTCTTTAGTATTGGATCATTAGAGCATTTGGACTTAACTATCTTATCCCCCTTTTTGGCATCATCTGATAATAGGAGTGAGAGAAGAAGTTCCACTGAAGATTGAATTGTTGGATTTTAAACGCAGCGGAGGCATGGCAAAACACTTTTACACATATAAAATCCAAATAAAAGCATACAGATCATGAATAAAAATTCGAGGGATCGAATCTAACCTTTAAAATAATTCGGAGACAATAATCAGAGATCCTTAGCAGTTGCTCCTCAAGTGTGAAGCACTCCACCGGTATCCACCAAGAAAACGATGTTAAGGAGGAGGAAGGAGGTGGAGAGAATTGGGTTTTCCAAAGTTTTTGGGTTTTCCAAACTTTTTGGGTTTTGGGGTTAGGGGTTAGAATAAAATATAGGGTCTATAATAGTATATTTATAGGCAAAATTTTCAGCTGAAATTTTCCCATAAATATTATTATTATTATCCCATTTATTATTCTTATTAATAATTAAAACACCTTTTAATTATTAATCCTTTTTCTAAACACTTTAGAAATAATTCTCTCTCTTAATTTAATTTCCAAAAATTAAATCCTTAATTAATAATATTAAGAACTTTTCTTAATTAATTTATAATCAATTAAATCTTATTTAATCAATTATTAAATTTGCCAATTAATTATTTATTTCATAAATAAATAATTATTAGCCATTATTAATTAATTCCTCCACCATTAAATTATTCTCTTTTTATGGTGGGACCCTGTAGGTTCAATATTAAGCCGGTAGTAGAAATAAATAATAATAAAACTATTTTATCATTATTTATATAAATTCTCTAATTTATTAAATATGATTAATTAATTAATCACATTTATTCTACATCGTGAGGGATACTTCTCAGCATATCGCGACTATCCGGATAATATGAATTCACTGCTTAGAATACCAAGAACCTATTCAGTGAATAGTTACCGTACAATAAACTCCTTCTACCCTACAATGTCCCGATTAAATACAAGGCATGGATCTCGTGTCAAGCCTATCTAATTTAATCACTTGCTTACCATTTACTATGCTTAGTTCTATGCAAATTAGAAACTCCTTTCTAATTTCATTTACTCTGGCCAGAGATTCCTGAACTAGCATAAGTGGATCAGCCTTGAACATTCGCTTCCTTCACCGGAAGGGGTAGATCCTTTATTGATCATACACTATCTTCGTGTACAAATTCCTATACCCAGTAGAGCCCTAATAATTGTACCTGGAGACTAAGAACTAAACCAAAGCATAGTTCAGTGTACACAAGATGACTATGATGACCTCAAGTCTAAGGATACTTGTACAACTATCACTATGTGAACAACTGCTGACACGTGAGTGAACTCCATCAGTTGTTCAGCTGTGCGAGTCATGTTCAGTGAACTTATTCCATAATAAGCACCTACATACTAGCTATAGTCTCACCACACAAATGTCTATGAGAACAGACATCCTTCATAATGAAGCAAGCATAGTATGTACCGATCTCTGCGGATTATTAATTACCAGTTAGTAATCCTACGACCAGGAACTATTTAAGTTTAGAGTTATCATCTTTTTAGGTCTCACTATTATGATCTCATCATAATCCATAAAAAGCTTTACTCTAAACTATGGTATATCTTATTTAAACACTTAAATAGATAAAGCCCGTAATAAAAACAAAACAGGTCTTTTATTAATATCAATGAAATCAAAATAGATTACACAGGAAGTTATTCCTAAATCCTAATACATGATTGGACTTAGGACATATTCCTTTCATGAATATCATTCAATTGAGCCTGTTGAGAAGCTTGATTTGCCAGAACCTCTGAAATTTGGGCCTGTTGCTTCTCTTGAGCTTTCTCAATTGCTTCTACCTTTTCAGAAATAGGTCAGGATATATCGATTCAAATTTAACATTTGTTTGTCAAATCATCTTATTAGTAACCACAATTTTAATCAAAACATTCATCAAGAAATACAGTTCAAGTGGATGAAGTAAAGATTAATAGGTTTCAATGAGAATATTCACATGCATATAATGCGAGATAAACAAAGACTAAATCTTGCAATCAAAAGAAATTTAATTAAAATATCAAAAGAGTACATTTTATGAAATTTGTAGATTACATGCAAAAGATTACAAGATAATCCTAGTCTAAGATTAGTTCCTGTTGCTGCTGACAAATAGCACTGCAAGACGGATGATCCATTCTTGCTGAAGAAGAGCCTCTCTCCGTTCTTCTTCCAAGCGATCAAGATGGAGTTGATAGTCCATCTGAAAGAACAAGAGATTTGTCTGAACCTCTTATGGAACTAAGTTCCATATCTCATCAGGAATGGCAGTGACGTGCCATTCCTGTTCCCAGTCACCATAACTGAACTCAACGTTGAAGTTTTCATAGTTCATAAACATGTTTACAAGAACCATTTTCATGAAGGAAGAAAATGGTGAGAATCAAAAGAGAGAGAATGATTTTGTGTGAGAATAGAAGATGATTTGTCTTAGATGAAATGTCGGTTAAATAGCCAATGGAATATCAAGGGACTAGAGGACTGATTAATGATGAAGTGTAGAGTTAACTTAATGAGCGTCTCCCTAGACCGATGTGTAATAATTTAGGCAAAATGTGAACAGTCAATAGTTAAAGCAGGAATTAATGGGCACGGGAAATAATTACTGTACGCATGCAGTTTTTCAAGAAAAATACATTTACCACTAACCCAAATGATTATGACTGTTTTTATCTCACCTAATTATATTCTGATTAAATGTGACCGTTACAGTATTTACCACAAATAAGTCAAGTAAAGAATAATGCCACGTAAGCATCAGAGTTTCCATCAGAATTTAATATCAGAACTTGACTTTTATCATATTTTAACAGTCATCAGAACATGGCTTCTTAACTTAAAAAGTGAATGTCTGTTTCTGTGATTCTTCATACAAATACTGACTTGTTTCTTCAGAGTTTAATCATCAGAATTTCCATCAGAACTTGTCCTCAGAATTTATGCATGTTAGATTTATTTGATAATGTCATGACTAATATGATTTGTGTTTAGTTTTCAGATCTTACTTAACAGGACAGATTAGTACTTAACTGGAAATCAGTACTTATATTGAAGTCAGAACTTAAGTTGTCAGAACTTAAGTTATCAGGAGATATTTATCAAGAGATATTATCAGGACTTAAGGAGACTTTCAGATAAGGAAGGCGGCTGATTGAAAGGAAAGAAGATCAAGACAAACGCAAAAAGAGATATGCATGAAGAAGGAATTCTATGAAGAATAGAATACTTGGAAGAAAAGATAACTAGTTGATATATTTTAGGAAGCATAATTATATTCCATATCAATTAGAATTTATCTTATAACTATGTAGTATATATTTACACTATATGTGTTATCATAATCGAAGTTATTATTTGTTGTAACCCTAGCAGCTCTCGTGATAAGTTGTTCATCACTGAGAGAGGACATTTCCATATTGTAACAAAGTTTATTGTGTTAAATAAAATCTGTTTTCTGTGTTCTTATATTCGATTTGATTGTGATAAACACTATATTCAACCCCCTTCTACAGTGTGTGAGACCTAACAAGTGGTATCAGAGCAGATCTGTTAATACACAAACAGTTTAAGATCCAAAAACAATCATGTCTGAAGAAAAACAAACTCCAACCAAGCCCACCAAAACTGAAGAAACTCCAAAGACTCAAATCCATAATCGATATGAGACTATTAGAGTTCCCATACTGAAACCATCTGAATATCCCATATGGAAGGTGAGGATGTCTATGTTTCTGTTGTAGTTACAGGTGAACCAGCAAAGTCTGTTCCAAAGGAGAAGAGTGATTACACTGCTGAAGATATCTCATCGATTGCTAAGGATGCTAAGGTACGACACTTGCTGCATAGTGCCATTAATAAAGTCATGTCAAATAGGGTAATTAACTGCAAGACTGAAAAGGAGATATGGGATGCCTTGGAGACAAGATGCCAGGGAACTGATTCAATTAAGAAGAACAGGAAGACTATACTCACTCAAGAGTATGAGCACTTTGACTCAAAACCAGATGAGTCATTGACTGGTTTATATGACAGATTTGTCAAACTCTTGAATGATTTATCACTAGTTGACAAGGAATATGATCTTGAAGATTCAAATCTTAAATTCCTGTTAGCTCTTCCTGAAAGGTGGGATTTGAAGGCCACCACTATAAGAGACAAATATAATCTTGAAGAAACAACTCTTGATGAAATTTATGGGATGCTCAAGACTCATGAACTTGAGATGGAACAAAGAAGCAAGAGGAATGGAAGAAAATCAAGGACAGTTGCTCTAAAGGCTGAGGAGGAATCTCCCAAAGCAGCCGCCTCAAGAAAAGGCAAAGGAAAATCTCTCATTACAAAGTCTGATACTGAGTCATCAAGTTCTGATAGTGATGATGACTCAGAAACTGAAAGCTTACCTGAGATGGATCCTGATGAAGAGATGATGAAGCTATGTGCTCTTATGGTGAAAGGAATCACAAGGATTGCATACAAGAAATTTAGAAAGGGAAAGAAATTTTCTAGGAAAGGTGCAAGTTCTGATAAGAAGGGTTTCAGAAAATCTGAAGGCAAAGGAGGAAAGTCTGACAGAGGAGATTACTCAAATGTCAAGTGCTACAACTGTGGTGAGAAAGGCCACATATCTCCTGATTGCAAGAAAGTGAAGAGTGACAAAGGCAAAGCTCTTGTCACAAAGAAGAAAAGCTGGACAGATACTTCAGATTCTGAAAGTGAGGTGAACTATGCCTTGATGGCAAATGCTGATAGCAGTTCTGATAATGCTGAGTTAAAGGTACCTTAAACTACTTATGCCTTTCATACTGATGATATTACTGAGTTGAGAAGATATCTTAAAACCATGTTCATTACTTATAGAGATCAAACTTTAACATGTGAAAGATTAACTTCTGAAAATCTTGCTTATAAAAAGAGGAATGATTATTTAGAAAAAGAGTTAGTCATGTTCCATCAAACTCAGAAAGATAGAGATGATGCCTTTTATGTTAGGGATAAAGTACTTAAAATAAATGAATCTCTAAAAACTGAGTTAGAAAAGGAAAGAGAGACTATCAGGACTTGGACTAACTCTGGCAGAACAACTCAGAATTTGTTAAGTAGTGGAAACTGGAAAGAAGGCTTAGGTTATGGAGACGATAAGAATGATAAGGGAACTGTAGAAATTGAGCCTATAGTTGTTAAACAAAAGACAAAGGTAAATCCTGTTAAGTTTGTAGCTGTAAAGTCTGATATTGATAAATCAAAAGTTAAAGAAAAATTAACTTATGACAAACCAAAACAGGATAAGCCAACTGAAGTTAACATAGGCTTAATGACAAACCAAAACAGGATAAGCCAACTAAAGTTAACATAAACTCTGATTCTAAATCCACTGCAAATGTTAACAAACTTAATAAGGCCAAAGGATCCAAGAAAGTCTGGGTCCTTAAAACTAATCATTAGCGGTCTTTGTGATTGCAGGGCAACAGGAAAAACATCCTAGTTCTGGACAGTGGATGTTCAGGACATATGACTGGAAATAAAGCCCTGCTATCAGACTTTGTGGAGAAAGCTGGCCCAAGTGTTTCTTATGAAGATGGCAACATGGGAAAAACTTTGGGATATGTAAATATCAATCTGGGGAATGTCATCATGTGGATTTCTTTGAAGAACACTGTGAAGCTGTAAGCAAATCTACATGCAAAGTTGTTGTGAAAGGATACATGCATGGTAACATTTATGAAGCCAAGCTTTCAATAAGTACTGATGGTTCTGCAATCTATCTGTTAAGTAGAGCATCAATTGAAGAAAACTGGAATTGGCACAAGAAACTCTCTCATTTAAATTTTAACAATATAAATGTAGTCAAGAAAGATCTTGTGAGAGGTTTGCCAAAATCAGTATTTGCTCCTGATGGCCTTTGTGATTCCTGTCAAAAGGCAAAACAAAGAAAATCTTCATTCAAGAGCAATACTGAATCTTCAATTCTTGAGCCTTATCACCTACTACATGTTGATCTATTTGGTCCAATGAATGTCATGTCTATTGCAAAGAAGAAATATGCTATGGTCATAGTGGATGAGTTCACCAGATACACATGGGTGTATTTCTTGCACACAAAAAGTGAAACTGCATCTATTTTGATTGATCATGTCAAACAACTGGATAAAGTGGTTAAAGACTCTGTGAAAATCATAAGAAGTGATAATGGCACTGAGTTCAAGAATTTGATTATGGAAGAGTTCTGCAAAGACCAAGGAATCAAGCAGGAATTCTATGCTCCTGGAACTCCATATGAAAATGGAGTGGTTGAAAGAAAAAATAGAACTCTCATTAAAGCTGCACGAACTATGCTTGATAAAGCAAAGTTACCAACCTATTTTTGGGCTGAAGCTGTGCAGACTGCTTGTTTTACTCAAAATGCAACACTCATTAACAAGCATGGAAAGACACCATATGAGATGGTGAAGAAAAAGAAGCCAAATATGAAGTATTTTCATGTATTTGGATGCAAGTGTTTTGTTCTTAAGACTAATCCTGAACAGCTATCCAAATTTGATCTAAAAGCCGATGAAGGAATTTTTGTTGGATATCCAATTTCCACAAAAGCCTTCAGAGTCTACAATTTAAGAACAAGGGTTGTCATGGAATCTATCAATATCTCTTTTGATGATAAGAAGATTACAGGACTTGAAGATTTCAATGGTCATGATCAGCTGAGATTTGAGAATAAAGTTTTAAATTCTGATACTGTAAATCCTGACGGTCTAAATCCTGATACTACAAACTCTGATGGATTAAACTCTGATGTTATTGAAACTGTGGTGACTACGCCAAAGGAAGATGCACCTGTGTAGGGGGAGCATACTGAAGATACAACCACAACTCACGAAGCATCAGAACCTACAACTGGCTCTTGAAGTTCTGATTCATCAAGTTCGGATTCATCAATTTCTGATGGGCCAAGTTCTGATAATTCTGGGAACTCCAATTTTGAAGGATCAGAGAGCATAATTTCAGGGGGAGCATCAGAAAAGGTTGATGAAGACAACATGGATCATGGGGGAACATCCAGTTCTAGAGAAAACCTTCCATCTGCAAGGAATTGGACTAAAGCACATACACCTGACTTAATTATTGGAATCCCGATGCAGGTGTCAGAACTAGAACAGCTACATCAAATGAATGTCTCTATCACTCTTTTCTTTCTCAGACTAAACCAAAGAAAGTGGAAGAAGCTCTTTAAGATGCTGATTAGGTGCAAGCAATGCAGGAAGAGTTAAATGAATTTGAAAGAAATAAAGTGTGGACCCTAGTGCGAAGACCAAAGAACAGATCTGTAGTTGGTACAAAGTGGGTGTTCAGAAACAAAACTGATAGTGATGGCATAATTACAAGGAATAAAGCAAGACTGGTTGCAAAAGGATATTCTCAACAAGAGGGAATTGATTATGATGAAATATTTGCACCAGTTGCTAGATTAGAAGCCATAAGAATATTTTTGGCTTATGCTGCTCACAAAAAGTTTACAGTCTTTCAAATGGATATAAAAAGTGCTTTTCTTAATGGAGAATTGGAAGAAGAAGTATATGTTGAACAACCTCCAGGTTTTGTAGATTCAAAATTTCCTAATCATGTCTACAGACTTGACAAAGCACTTTATGGCCTTAAGCAAGCTCCAAGAGCATGGTATGAGACATTAGCTCAGTTTCTTCTGGAAAGTGGATTTAACAGAGGGACTATTGACAAAACACTGTTTTATCTCAACCATGGAAAGGACTTACTTTTGGTGTAGATATATGTTGATGATATCATTTTTGGTTCTACAAATGACAGACTTTGTAAAAGGTTTGCCAAGCTAATGCAGTCAAGATATCAAATGAGTATGATGGGAGAACTTAGCTATTTTCTGGGCCTTCAAGTCAAGAAGAATGAAGAAGGAACTTTTATTTGTCAATCTAAGTACACCAGAAATTTTTTGAAGAAATTTGGAATGCAAGATTGTTCAAGTGCATCCACTCCTATGGCCACTGCAACAAAATTGGATAAGGATAGTGGTACATCAGTAGATATTACTGATTACAGAGGTATGATTGGCTCACTACTCTATCTAATTGCAAGTAGACCTGATATCATGTATGCTACCTGTCTTTGTGCAAGATTTCAAGCAGATCCAAGAGAACCTCACTTAATAGCTGTGAAAAAAATTTTCAAATACCTTAAGGGTACAGCTGATCTGGGATTGTGGTATCCTAGAGAATCAGACTTTAAGCTAATAGGGTACTCAGATGCAGATTATGCAGGATGCAAAATTGACAGGAAAAGCACAAGTGGAAGCTGCCAATTTCTTGGAGGCAGATTAGTTTCTTGGTTTAGCAGGAAACAGAAGTCAATTTCCACATCAACTGCAGAAGCAGAGTATATTGCTGCAGGAAGCTGTTGTGCACAGATTCTTTGGATGAAGAATCAGTTACTGGATTATGGGTTAATATATTCTAAAATCCCTATTTATTATGATAATCAAAGTGCTATTTCTATGAAAGGTAATCCAGTTCAACACTCAATGACAAAGCACATCAGCATTAGGTACCACTTCATAAGGGAACATGTGGATGAAGGTACAGTGGAATTGCATTTTGTTCCAACAGATCAACAACTAGCAGATATCTTCACAAAACCACTATGTGAAGCAACCTTTACAAGATTGGTAAATGAACTTGGAATGGTTTCAGGTTCTTTCTCTAAATCTGCTTAGTTTATGTTTAGATACATCAGACTTTATGATCAGTATTTACTGATATTACTATCTTTGTGAATTATGTGCCTAAATTGAAAATTTGCTTAAATGCTGATTTTTGTCTGATGTGAATTTCTAAACTATGATAGTGATATGAATGTTTCTGTGACTATTCAATCTAATGAGGATAATTGTGCTAGATGCTGAACTAGTAGTCTTTAATATACTAAAGATCCCATGTCTGAAGTAATTGTTTATGTGGAAATCTCTTAACACAAGCAAATTCTGATATTTAGCTTAGTTGAAGTTTACTTTGTGTATCTTATTACTAAGTCAAAAACTAGAATAGTGCTTCTTATCTGTTAAGTTCTGATGTTAGTAAATCTGATGGATGTACTAAGTGCTGATAAGCCTCACTTATCAATAGAAAAGAAATAAAAATCAGGCACTCCTTTGAGATCTAGAGTAAAAAATGTGGAAGGGAAGACCCAAGTGCATTGCTGGTATTAAGTAATAAGCATTAAAAAAGCAAAAATGAAGTTTTCTTGGTGACTTTTCACATTCTCTGATTACTGGAGAAATACTCTGATAATAGCATAAATTCTGATAAGCAGTTGTGACTCACTTACACTGAGAAGCCACTGTAAAAAGGAATTTCAAAAGATGCATAAAATGAGCACAAAATAATTGAGGTGGACTCAGCATGAACTCATTCTATAGTAGACTTCAGAATAATGACAGATTTTAAGCAAAGTTCTTAGTTATGCCTTACTTCTAAGATGTACTAAAGTGAATCAGACTTTACTCTTTGTCTGATATTTAGCTTAATGTACATACATACACTCCATATGAATGATGAAAATTACTGTGGTGATAAATGTTATTTTGGATGAACTGTTTAAGTGTTAGTTGCATAAATTCTGAGGACAAGTTCTGATAAAAGTTCTGATGATTAAGTTCTGATGTACCCATATCTGTATTTGTGTGAAGAATTACAGGAATAAACTGTAACACCCCCAAATCCGGGGTCGGGGATCCGGGTTGTCACGAGTTCCATTTCCCTTAACAACACCCAATCTTAATAAATAATCAACTACTCTGTACTGTGACCCCACAATAAACACACACACCACAAGTTATAGTCTCAGAGATAAATATCCAAAAATAATCACAAGTCGTTTTATTCCACAATTATATGCCAATACACCTTAAACAGGTTTCTGAATAAATTTACATTTCTTTGCCATTATTACAATTCATAAATATACATAATCTGATACATCAAAAGTTGAAAGCCTAGCCTATTGGTAGTTCCTACCTCAGCTATGGCGGCATCAGTGCTTCTAGAAAACTGCGGAACGTCTCCTAACCTCTTGCGAATCGGGAGCTTAGTCCGGTTCATCTTGTCTATCTGATGTTGTGTGATGAAAGAAGAAAGCAAGGGTGAGCAGCAAGCCCACCAAAATAATATGTATAATGATTAACAATATATGAGCCTTCTCATAGTACTCATGAAAGTCTTGGTCAAAAGAAATGAACCAAGTTGATATCTTAATACGATGAAGTCGCAAAATATTCAGTATATATATATACATATATACTTTTCAAAATATTGGAAGTCCTCTTCCATGCACAATATACACAAAGTCCCAGTGTATAACTGTATAAAAAAAAATATCGTTGCAAGGTGATCTCATATATCTAACCTTGTCTCAACGTTTTTCTGAAAATCTTTGTCATTCATAAGACAATTATTAATTAGATATAAGTTTAAAAGATGAAGTTACAAGATACCCCAATATACTTATATCTTTCCCAAATACTACTTGAACTACCACCGTTCAAGTTATAATTAGCTTCAAAAGTTCATCACATAGATGAGACTATAAGGCAAGATTTGAATAGATTAAATCTTTAAAATATTATCAAAATAAAATGAAGTTACGAGATACTTCATTTGATGTAAACATCATTTTGAAAACTTGACCCTGCCAACACTCAACAATCGCCCAACCGTAGCCTTTCTATCGAAGTGCTCTGGGTAGTGTTGCAGAAATTATCCAATTGGATGATGAACTCATTACGGGAGTTTGCCGCGCCAGGAAGACCACTTACGATGATCAGTCGTAGTAGTACAACCCCACCATTTTCTACATGTAGAGGAGAACCTGTCGGATTTACTTGTCAACCGAACACTGAACTCCTAAGGAATGGACCGCCTTAGCGGAACTTCCAGGCCATTTGGGCCAATATAATAAGGCTGGGCCGGCGCTACTCGGCCACTTACGCCACTCCTAGTTCAGATGAAATCCATGACTCTGAAACGTAAAGCTTGTCCCCACTTTCCCCAAGTAGAAACTTGTTGATACGGCTCCACCAAGAAGTCGTATCTATTTGGAAAGGAGAACTCACCGATATTTCCCCGGCGATGCCTGTTAATGGATTAGCTTGTTCCAAGAATTTTACTTCCCGAGTGTTGGGTAAGTAATCAATTCATTTATCAAAACAGCAACCTTGTTGCGAATATAAAACACACCACAGAGCCGAATCCCTCAGGTTTTGAGCGAGTATTTAAATCCCCTTCGAAAGGAGGATCTTAAAAAAAATGAGTTTTGGGATCCGCTCTAACTTTTAAAAAAATCATTTTGAAGACTCGCAAAACATTTTTAAGAATGTTTGGAGTGAAGCTGATTTAATGAAGTAAATCAGTCCCCAGAATATTTAGAAAATGTCTGAATATTATTATTTAAATAATATTCCCATAAAGAATAATCTTTATAAAATAATTGAAGTAGAAGTATTAAAACTTATACTTGAAATGAATAGCAAATAATCAAAGATATACTTATACGAAAGTAATATCTTTATTTGAATAATCAAAAGTAAGTTTGATTATCGACACCTTATTCTTTAATACAATAAAGAATATTATTAAGTAATAAGCGGAGTCATAATACCTCGAATGAATACTATAAATAATATTCATAAAATAAAGGAGTCATACATCCTCAAATGAATATCCAAGTAATATTCAATAATAATATAAACTGAGTCATAAGCCCTCGAATGAATATTCAAATAATATTCAAATAATAAAATAAACTGAGTCATAAGCCCTCGAATGAATACTCAAATTAATATTCAATTAAGTAAAATAAAGGTATCGAATAAACCTTATTCGATCCATAGTTTTAAAAACTATATCCATATATATATAAATATATATATATATAATATACTCGGGAACATCGACTCCCGGTTTAGAAATATGTTCACCTTTTATCCCCTATACTAAGGGTATACGCAACTACTTGCTTATTTCTAGCATAGGTATTATGCAACTATAAGCATTGAAATCAACAGATAGATAACCAGATTACGAAACAGACATGCATATATACCATATCAGCATGCTCCAATATATCGCAAAATTTGCTAATAACAATCATGCACTATCACAAGATAATGCATATACATATATTTACATCACAACAACAGTATATCGGGTAGAAAACTTGCCTGAGCGACTGGGGGTTACGAATGGCTCGGGACGAGTCTGGTAACCTATAAACAACAAGTAAGTTGGAATTAAACTAAGGTCACTTGTAAATCTATACTCTAACCAACTCAGACTCTAACGCTCGTTTTGCGCTTACTGATTCTCTTAAGTCACTCGAGTACCCTCGGCTCCACCATTTTTAATAATTTAACCTTTACGAGTTTTAAGGCGATTCCTTCGCGAGTATCTTACCAACTGCCTAACACACTTACCATAAATGTTTCATGCATTAATTAACCCTTTTTGGTCTTTAACCTATGTTTCAAAGTAAGGCGAGGGGAAAAGTTTCGTTCGCGAAACGCCGTTACTTGAAACGGTCGTTTCTCCTAAACCGTGCATCGGAATCGAACGAACTACATATCAAAACGAAGCTCATAACATGAGCTATCTAAACATGGAAGTGGTCATAATCTAGCAGGGGGTTCCCGGGTCCTAATGTTATGCACAAAAACAGTCCAAAGAAAATCGGACGTTACGACGGCTATGTTTACGCGATTACCAATGTTTAAACTACTCCAATTAACCACCAACCAACTCATAACCATCAATACAACAAAACTTCACCTAAACCATACCACATCAGTCCATAATATCCAAGGTTTTCAACTCAAACAACCACAATCACGACCTATGAACTATAATCAAGCTTCAATTACCAAAAACACTTCCAAATCAAACCAAACTACTAATAATCACAATCCATGCTTCTCATTTCACAACACCAACCATTAAACTTACTAACAAATAAAGTAAAGGCTAGGGTTTGAAGTTTATACATTTCTTGGGAGGTGTTAAGTTGCTAGGAAGCCTTAGGGAGCCTCCTACAAACTTGATCTTTCCAAAGAAATCAAGAACACAAAGTTAGGCTTTGAAGTTTCTAAAAGTCCGATTTAAAGAACTGTAAAAATGAGGGTCTTACCATGATTATTTGGACGAGACTTGTGAACAAGAGTTGTAGGCCATCTCAATACCTTTCCAATGAGCTATAGAACACAATATTTGAGTGAGAAATGAAGGAGATACAGCAGTTTTAGTGTTCTGGTTCTGTTTTGGCCGAGAGCATGAAGAACAATGCCTTGGTTTCTTTTTGATTTTGATGAAAATGATTTGTTTGGCTTGGTTGGTTTGATTTTTGTGTTTGTTTTAGTAAATTACCTAGTTGCCCTTGATTTTGTGTGGTTAAAAAGCCACCACATCTCCTTCCTTCCCATGTCATGCTTGTGTCATCCTCATGATGTCATCCTCCCCTCCTTGTCCTCTTCTCATTGGTTGGGTGACATCATCCTCTCTAATCCCTTTGATTAACTTCCTAATTGTTTGCCTAATGACCGCTGATCTGTTATACGGTTCGCTTAACTTTCGTTTGCGTTTATCGTTTGAAGGATCATACCCGGGATCTTATTACTTAGGTTCCCTTAACCTTTCTCAATATATTATATTCCTTTTATGATCCTCTCCTATAATCCTTTAATTTAAATACTTTTTATCCTGTTACCTTTTTCTCAAATCTTTCCGTATCTAGTGTATTTCCGGGAAAAATCAAAGTGTTCGGATTTGGATTCTGACGATCTTTACATACACTTATATCCCATATAAAGTACTAATAAAATCTCAGAATATCCATATCAGAACCCTTACATAGTGTGGCATGAAAAGTTTTCTCATTCAGCAAAAACACTATTCATAAGGGTTTCAAAAATTTCCCAAAAATTGGGGTTATTACAGTCTCCCCTCCTTAAAAGGATTCCGTCCCAGAATTAGATAGAAAATGAATAGGGATACTCTCTTAGCATTGCACTTTCTAACTCTCGAGTAAATTTTCCCACATTGTGGTTCTACCATCAAACTCTTACTAGTTTGATAACCCTTCTCCTAAGCACTCGTTCCTTTTTACTCTATACCCTTCCTGGTTGCTCCATATAGGTTACGTCTGGTTGCATGTCTATGCGCTCATATGCCCCTATTTGTCTGGCATCCGAATTACACTTCCTTAACATTGATACGTGGAACACGTTATGAACTTGCTACAGGTTCGGGGGTAGGGCTAGCTCATATGCTAACTTCCCAAACGTCTTAATATATCCAAGGGTCCAACAATTCGTGGGCTTAGCTTTCCTTTCTTTCCGAACCTCATCCATCCTTTCTAAGGGAATACCTATAACAGCACTAGGTCCCCTACTTCCTATTCTTTGTCCTTTCATGTCAAATCAACATACTTCTTATGTCCATCTTGGGCTACTACCAGCCGTCCTCTGATTAGATCTATTATATCCCTGGTCCTTTGGACTACTGCGGGTCCGAGCATCTTGCGCTCTACAACTTCATCCTAACATAAGGGAGATCGACATTATCTTCCCTCAAGGATCTCATAAGGTGACACCTCGATAATAACATATGATCTATTGTCGTGATATAACTAAATCCGCGTTAAGTGATCATTCCAAATTTTTTCAAGTCTATTGCACAAACTCTCATTATAGCGTCTAGCATTAGAGCTTTTGCTTCTCAATACCCATTCTTTTCGAGTTCGTAATCGCTACTACCTTCCGTTCCTAATATTATACTGGTTATACTTTTGCTCGTTACCGTTCTATAACCTTTTAATAACCACGTCAACCTTAGTATTACGAATGTGTTCCCATTCTGAATACCACCATAACTTTACTACTCCTTTTTCAGCTGTTTCTATTTTCGAAAGCTTAATCCTTCATATAGAAGTAAAAGAATTTATTGAGAGATCACTATGATCATGAACACTTGTTATCTCGCATAGTTAGTACAGAAGGTGGCCAGCCTTTAGTACTTGACAAGCAATTAAACAATAGTTGGTATCCTACTAGGCTTCTATCACACAGATAGACAGTCATTCGGCAATACCTCCCCTTCTGGAAGGGTTGTTCTTCTCAACTTACATGAAATGAAAAGAAGAGAAAAGAACGAACTGAAGAGAATTGTATATATAAAAAAAATATACTGCCACAAAATATCTGGCTTGGAACCTACCTCTGAACTATAGAGGTTTGTCATAGGAGAACAAAACATATACGTATTTATATCAGCATCAAGTATTATAGCATCGTATTTCCCATGCCTAAATATTTCTATTCCGTCCATCATTCTATGGACCCATGCTCTTCCTCGAGCTTAGACACAATCACCTTTGAAACTCCCTCGATTTCGAAAATCGAACCTGGGATCTCATTTTAGACATCACCGTTACTAGAGTTCTATGCTTGCACCGCAACCTTCCTCATATAGTAATACGACTCTCTTTTCATAAGAGGGAATAAATATTCAATAGGTAGATACTCTACTTAATTAGTCTATCAATGATAACTTATACACTACCACTTTAGTGGTACTCAATCTCAACATCCATTCCAATACAACTCTCACGGTTGTAATCAGCTCGTTACTCGCAGAATCATTGCTGCCTTACTATGGTCCACCACTGACCCACTGTCATCATTCACTTTCCATGAAATCTTAATAGCTAACCATACGGAGTCCATACATGTCGTATCAAATCCTTCTAAGGAGGTAACATAATCACCATTTCTGATTCATGAAGAACACTCCTGATCTCAAAGGTTCGTTTAGTCCTTTTGAAACATGGTCCAGGCTCATTCTCAAGATAGTACCTTCTAAGATAGATAGCCTGCTCATGGCGATTACACGAATTAAACCTTTACCAACTACTATTACGGCTGGGTATTGCACAGTCATCAGAAGGAATGTCAATCTTCCAAACCATAATACAACCTTCACAGTTTTAACCATCATCACTGTATTCTTTTGGCACAAGCGCCTATAATTATCCTCTTACCTTTAAAGTGTCGGCCACCTCTTTGGCCTTTCCTGATAGTAAAATTTCCTTACAGTCAATGTCACTTTAACCATCTCCAAATAAATTTTCTACCTTATTTCAATCATAGCTTATGTGAAAATGCTTTCCTTAAAATCTGATGAGTAAAAAAAAAATCTCCATTTTTCCATAAGTTATTGCCTCAGTCTTTAGAGGTTAATCACTGTCATGACTGACTCTCAATCATAATTAGAACATCTTTTATCTTAAGTCCTAATTGCCCTGAATAATTTCGACCATTACTGGTTCGATCCATACTTTCTCGTGGTTTAACACGTGCCCCACTTGGCAACATTATAATTACGTCATATTTCCTTTATCAACATTTCTATTCTTGAAAATTTTGAATATTACCTTTCTCCTTGTAAAACCTCTAAGGTTATCCTTCAATCGTTCCTCCTGTATTCCCTAGATACAGGGCATATTAAAATACCATTTACTATTACTAGAACCATTGTCTATATACTTCTGAAAAATTTCTCCACTAATTCTTAAAGGTTGTTGCTACATTAACCCTTTCCAAATCATACTGTCAAAACTCATACTGTCCCTATTAAGGGTGAAATTCCAACCTTTATGCATTCCCCTAGGATTCATTTTAAGTTACCGATGTTCTATCCTTAATTCCACCTTTAAAAGGTACCTGCATCCTTCCATGGATAAATCAAGTCATATATCCCTGATAAGGGTGTCTTATTCAATCATTCCCACCTCGATAGTCTATACCTAACTTCATAATAGCATCCTTATTCAAATTGAGGTCAATCCATATGGCCTCCAAAAGATAACAATGGTCATCCACTTTTCTTTCTTGATTTGGTAATGATAACATGGATGTTCTGGAAGATATTGGTCATGTTCAACGTGAACTTCTTCTTAATAATTCCTTATTTACTTTTGTTGTTTATCTCAACAGTCATCTCAATGTTGGGATATCTTTCATATCTGGCGTCTCCCTTTCTGGGTATCATGCCACCGGTCTTACACTTTACCTTCTTGAAGGTCACTTCCTTCACCCAATTTTCTTAATTTCTTACTTTCTTGTCTCCTCAGTCTATCCGCGTCTCATTATTTATCCTTCGAATTATCTCAAGGTTTCCTCGAATCTTCCCAACTTACAGGGGATAAAATATATGTATCTCTTATACCTTCAACCATCAATTTAACTCATGGTGAATCACTCTCATCCGGACGATTACCTACTTTTCTATTTCTATTTCTACGAGTCTTTAGGGTTTCCTCATACTCAACTCCCTTATCATTCCTCAAACTCTCTTGCCTTTATATTCCTTTCTCTTATCGTTATTTCATGAACCAACACAACATAAGCATTGATTTCAAACATCCCGTCATTCTGGATTCGTGTCTTCAGAACGAATCTTGATAACTTTTACAACTTAGATTCATAATTCATCATACTCGTGTGCCTTTGTTCTGGCTCTTAAGCTTTTACACTATCTCCATAACCTTGGGAAGTACTTTTCTGAAAACAATTAACTGAACTTAAATCAGTTTATTATAATCTCTTGCTCCGTGCCTTCCTTGGCCTTTCACCAGCGGGTGGTCTCTCTCTTAGGAGGGTAAGTGACAAAACAGTCTTTTGTAGTTCGTCAATCATTTAGAATCTCAAATGATTCATCTATTTCCTTTAGCCAGGCTCTTGCCTCGACTGGGTCAGCTTGTTCCTTGGAACTCTGAGAGCTTAGCGACTTAAAGGTCATGAAAGAATTTCCCACCGCACTGTCTCCTCAGGGTGGTGGTTGGGGATAATAGTCTAAGTTCTCTTTAGACAGGTCCATGAATTGCCGTATAGGGGTACCATCTCGGGTCTCCTGTCCTTACTCGACTTTTGTTTCCTCAGTCTAAATATTTCTTCCTACTCCCCATAATTGGGGTCATCTTACATAATTTAAATCCTCATTTTCCACTTCATCATGTTATGGGTTCCTTTTGTCTTGGTGGCAACCTCCCTGACTATCACGTTCAGGGTTTGCTCTAACTCTTATTCCTCAAACTAGCTTTCATCTAAGATTTCATCTTTAAGCTCTTAAACCTTTGGAACCCAAATTCTATAGGAATACCTCATTATTCCCTTATCATCACTCTCGGTATTAATCTCATACCTATTTGTTGGCTCTCTGCCTTCATTCATCACTTTTACTGGCACAATATGTTCTTTTCCAATACTTCGGGCTGTATTGCTATCTCAAACAGCTTTTCGGTACCGGCTCCGGTTACCTTCACTACTATTTCCATTTTCTCAAAATCTCTTATAAACTCTCCAAAAGACATTATCATCTTGAGTCTCTCCTTTTTACTAAGGGCATCAGCCACCATATTGGCTTTCCCCGAATGATAAAGAATCTCCCAATCATAATTCTTGATTAGCTCTAACCGCCTCCTCTGGCGTATGTTGAGCTCTTTCTACGTAAGAATGTACTAGAGCTCCTATGGTTTGTGAATCTCACACTTCTCTCCATACAAGTAGTGCCTCAAATCTTTAGGGCAAAACTATTGCCACGAGCCCAAGCTCATGGGTGGGGATATCGAATTTTAAATTCCCTTAATTGTCTTGACGCAGACGCGATTATCTTGCTGTGCTATATAAGAAGCACCCTAATTCCTTATGCGAAGCGTCACTTACAAATCACAAAATCTCATTTTCCATCCGGCAACGCCAACATAGGGAACATCACCAACCTTTGCTTCGGTTCTTAAAAGTTGTTCTCGCATTTCTCTGTCCATTCGAACTTCTCAGTCTTACGAGTAAGCCGCGTTAAAGGGGCTACTATCTTTACAAACTTGAACGATCCTCTGGTAGTGACCGGCCAATCCTACCTCTGGTAGTCGACCCAACCAGGGTCATCAATTCATCAGTGGTCCTTTACCCAATCTCGTCAGGATCCTCCATGGGATCCTCCTCAGCAACTATCCCTTCTAGGACAACATCCTCAACCGCTACATCCTCAATATCAACATCATCCGGTCCTGCGTTAGGACGCTCTATTGGATCCACAATCTGATCTCCAATTAGTAATAAAACATTATCGCGTTGATGTTCCTCAACTTCAGGGTTCGGAGTCCCGCTACCATATACGATAATGAACTACGCTTCTATGGCTACATTTATAAGGGTTCCCATAAGGGTTTTAACTGTCAGTACTACGTTAGGTAGTCCGACTATGAACTTGGCAAGAGTTCTTATTATCTTAGTGAACTTATTATCTTAACGTCCCATCATCTCTGAGGTTTATAACGCTTGGCTCTGATACCATTTCTGTAACACCCCCAAATCCGGGGTCGGGGATCCGGGTTGTCACGAGTTCCATTTCCCTTAACAACACCCAATCTTAATAAATAATCAACTACTCTGTACTGTGACCCCACAATAAACACACACACCACAAGTTATAGTCTCAGAGATGAATATCCAAAAATAATCATAAGTCGTTTTATTCCACAATTATATGCCAATACACCTTAAACAGGTTTCTGAATAAATTTACATTTCTTTGCCATTATTACAATTCATAAATATACATAATCTGATACATCAAAGTTGAAAGCCTAGCCTATTGGTAGTTCCTACCTCAGCTATGGCGGCATCAGTGCTTCTAGAAAACTGCGGAACGTCTCCTAACCTCTTGCGAATCGGGAGCTTAGTCCGGTTCATCTTGTCTATCTGATGTTGTGTGATGAAAGAAGAAAGCAAGGGTGAGCAGCAAGCCCACCAAAATAATATGTATAATGATTAACAATATATGAGCCTTCTCATAGTACTCATGAAAGTCTTGGTCAAAAGAAATGAACCAAGTTGATATCTTAATGCGATGAAGTCGCAAAATATTCAGTATATATATATACATATATACTTTTCAAAATATTGGAAGTCCTCTTCCATGCACAATATACACAAAGTCCCAGTGTATAACTGTATAAAAAAAAATATCGTTGCAAGGTGATCTCATATATCTAACCTTGTCTCAACGTTTTTCTGAAAATCTTTGTCATTCATAAGACAATTATTAATTAGATATAAGTTTAAAAGATGAAGTTACAAGATACCCCAATATACTTATATCTTTCCCAAATACTACTTGAACTACCACCGTTCAAGTTATAATTAGCTTCAAAAGTTCATCACATAGATGAGACTATAAGGCAAGATTTGAATAGATTAAATCTTTAAAATATTATCAAAATAAAATGAAGTTACGAGATACTTCATTTGATGTAAACATCATTTTGAAAACTTGACCCTGCCAACACTCAACAATCGCCCAACCGTAGCCTTTCTATCGAAGTGCTCTGGGTAGTGTTGCAGAAATTATCCAATTGGATGATGAACTCATTACGGGAGTTTGCCGCGCCAGGAAGACCACTTACGATGATCAGTCGTAGTAGTACAACCCCACCATTTTCTACATGTAGAGGAGAACCTGTCGGATTTACTTGTCAACCGAACACTGAACTCCTAAGGAATGGACCGCCTTAGCGGAACTTCCAGGCCATTTGGGCCAATATAATAAGGCTGGGCCGGCGCTACTCGGCCACTTACGCCACTCCTAGTTCAGATGAAATCCATGACTCTGAAACGTAAAGCTTGTCCCCACTTTCCCCAAGTAGAAACTTGTTGATACGGCTCCACCAAGAAGTCGTATCTATTTGGAAAGGAGAACTCACCGATATTTCCCCGGCGATGCCTGTTAATGGATTAACTTGTTCCAAGAATTTTACTTCCCGAGTGTTGGGTAAGTAATCAATTCATTTATCAAAACAGCAACCTTGTTGCGAATATAAAACACACCACAAAGCCGGATCCCTCAGGTTTTGAGCGAGTATTTAAATCCCCTTCGAAAGGAGGATCTTAAAAAAAATGAGTTTTGGGATCCGCTCTAACTTTTAAAAAAATCATTTTGAAGACTCGCAAAACATTTTTAAGAATGTTTGGAGTGAAGCTGATTTAATGAAGTAAATCAGTCCCCAGAATATTTAGAAAATGTCTGAATATTATTATTTAAATAATATTCCCATAAAGAATAATCTTTATAAAATAATTGAAGTAGAAGTATTAAAACTTATACTTGAAATGAATAGCAAATAATCAAAGATATACTTATACGAAAGTAATATCTTTATTTGAATAATCAAAAGTAAGTTTGATTATCGACACCTTATTCTTTAATACAATAAAGAATATTATTAAGTAATAAGCGGAGTCATAATACCTCGAATGAATACTATAAATAATATTCATAAAATAAAGGAGTCATACATCCTCAAATGAATATCCAAGTAATATTCAATAATAATATAAACTGAGTCATAAGCCCTCGAATGAATATTCAAATAATATTCAAATAATAAAATAAACTGAGTCATAAGCCCTCGAATGAATACTCAAATTAATATTCAATTAAGTAAAATAAAGGTATCGAATAAACCTTATTCGATCCATAGTTTTAAAAACTATATCCATATATATATAAATATATATATATAATATACTCGGGAACATCGACTCCCGGTTTAGAAATATGTTCACCTTTTATCCCCTATACTAAGGGTATACGCAACTACTTGCTTATTTCTAGCATAGGTATTATGCAACTATAAGCATTGAAATCAACAGATAGATAACCAGATTACGAAACAGACATGCATATATACCATATCAGCATGCTCCAATATATCGCAAAATTTGCTAATAACAATCATGCACTATCACAAGATAATGCATATACATATATTTACATCACAACAACAGTATATCGGGTAGAAAACTTGCCTGAGCGACTGGGGGTTACGAATGGCTCGGGACGAGTCTGGTAACCTATAAACAACAAGTAAGTTGGAATTAAACTAAGGTCACTTGTAAATCTATACTCTAACCAACTCAGACTCTAACGCTCGTTTTGCGCTTACTGATTCTCTTAAGTCACTCGAGTACCCTCGGCTCCACCATTTTTAATAATTTAACCTTTACGAGTTTTAAGGCGATTCCTTCGCGAGTGTCTTACCAACTGCCTAACACACTTACCATAAATGTTTCATGCATTAATTAACCCTTTTTGGTCTTTAACCTATGTTTCAAAGTAAGGCGAGGGGAAAAGTTTCGTTCGCGAAACGCCGTTACTTGAAACGGTCGTTTCTCCTAAACCGTGCATCGGAATCGAACGAACTACATATCAAAACGAAGCTCATAACATGAGCTATCTAAAAATGGCAGTGGTCATAATCTAGCAGGGGGTTCTCGGGTCCTAATGTTATGCACAAAAATAGTCCAAAGAAAATCGGACGTTACGACGGCTATGTTTACGCGATTACCAATGTTTAAACTACTCCAATTAACAACCAACCAACTCATAACCATCAATACAACAAAACTTCACCTAAACCATACCACATCAGTCCATAATATCCAAGGTTTTCAACTCAAAAAACCACAATCACGACCTATGAACTATAATCAAGCTTCAATTATCAAAAACACTTCCAAATCAAACCAAACTACTAATAATCACAATCCATGCTTCTCATTTCACAACACCAACCATTAAACTTACTAACAAATAAAGTAAAGGCTAGGGTTTGAATTTTATACCTTCCTTGGGAGGTGTTAAGTTGCTAGGAAGCCTTAGGGGGCCTCCTACAAGCTTGATCTTTCCAAAGAAATCAAGAACACAAAGTTAGGCTTTGAAGTTTCTAAAAGTCCGATTTAAAGAACTGTAAAAATGAGGGTCTTACCATGATTATTTGGACGAGACTTGTGAACAAGAGTTGTAGACCATCTCAATACCTTTCCAATGAGTTATAGAACACAATATTTGAGTGAGAAATGAAGGAGATACAGCAGTTTTAGTGTTCTGGTTCTGTTTTGGCCGAGAGCATGAAGAACAATGCCTTGGTTTCTTTTTGATTTTGATGAAAATGATTTGTTTTGCTTGGTTGGTTTGATTTTTGTGTTTGTTTTAGTAAATTACCTAGTTGCCCTTGATTTTGTGTGATTAAAAAGCCACCACATCTCCTTCCTTCCCATGTCATGCTTGTGACATCCTCATGATGTCATCCTCCCCTCCTTGTCCTCTTCTCATTGGTTGGGTGACATCATCCTCTCTAATCCCTTTGATTAACTTCCTAATTGTTTGCCTAATGACCGCTGATCTGTTATACGGTTCGCTTAACTTTCGTTTTCGTTTATCGTTTGAAGGATCATACCCGGGATCTTATTACTTAGGTTCCCTTAACCTTTCTCAATATATTATATTCCTTTTATGATCCTCTCCTATAATCCTTTAATTTAAATACTTTTTATCCTGTTACCTTTTTCTCAAATCTTTTCGTATCTAGTGTATTTCCGGGAAAAATCAAAGTGTTCGGATTTGGATTCTGACGATCTTTACATACACTTATATCCCATATAAAGTACTAATAAAATCTCAGAATATCCATATCAGAACCCCTACATAGTGTGGCATGAAAAGTTTTCTCATTCAGCAAAAACACTATTCATAAGGGTTTCAAAAATTTCCCAAAAATTGGGGTTATTACATAAACATTCACTTTTCGAGTTAAGAAGCCATATTCTGATGACTTTTAAATTCTGATAATAATCAAGTTCTGATGCTGACGTGGCAGTATTTATTTACTTGGTTTATTTTTGGTCATTACCTCAACAGTCACATTTTTTTCAGAATATTGGTTTATGTGAGATAAAGCAGTAATAATCATTTATTTAGTGGGAACAGTTTTTTTTAAAAACTGAACGTGCAAAGTCATAATTGCTTATTTACCATGCCCATTAACTTTTGCCTTAACTGCTGCATGTTTGACAAGTGTAAAGGTCTGTTCCACTCCTCATTAACTGCTGTAATGTGGGTTGTCTAAGTAAAAGAGATAAAAGATTTTCAAATCTTTTATTCATATTTTTATTCTATTTCACTCTCTCTCTCTTTTCTTATTCTCTCACATTTTCTAATGGTTCACTATACAGACATTTCAACAAACACCTTTTGGGAAAACAAGTTTCTCACTTACTTCTGATGGCGCCCAAGGATTTAATTGTTAATGGAGCCAAGTTTGTACCAAATAACTATGCTGCAATCTTGAACAAGGTTGTAGCTCCATCAGATTTGCACTTTGTGCAAGATTTCTTAGCAAATTGTGAGATTGGGTATGCTTTGACCCGACCTCAAACCATTTCAAGCCAACAAGTACTGACATTTTGGCGGACTAGGATTTTTGATGATGGTGGTGCTACTGGTACTCCAAGCATTGTATTTGAAGTAAATGATATTGAACATGTAGTTACTCCTGGGGCAGTTCACAAAGCTCTCCACTTACCAGAAGGCTGTACATTCTCAATAGTGGAGGACCCTGTTCTACAACATCTTATGGCCAGTTTGTGTTATGTGAAAAGTTTGGGAAAGCTTGGACAACTGAAAAGAGCAAATATCAGGAAAGAATGGAGTTTTTTCTTTGATTGCATCACTAAGGCATTCACCAATAAATGCTCCAACTTTGATGATATTCTAATCATGAGTCAGCAAATCGGGTATGCTCTTATTCATCAAACTCACTTTGATTTTGCAAGTGCTGTGCTAGGTTTCATAGGGGATAGGATGACAGAGGATAGGAATGTAGTATACTTTGCTAGATTCTGTCAGCTTATATATACTTTTTGTTGTGCTGATTAACCCCAACCTACCACTGATTTAATTCCACCCTTTAAGCTTGCAAAAAGGGCCTTTAATGATGTGTTAAATGCTGACATTAAGAAATAAGTGGTTAGACCCTTACAAATACCTACAGTGGTTAGACTGTAACTGGGAGTTCTAGGCCTCTCAAAAGGCTTAGAAAGCTAAATCCTGATGATAAAGCTCCTACAGTGTCTCCACCCTTAAAGAAAATGAAAAAGCAAAGAGCTCACAGGGACACAGTTGAGTCAGCATCAGAAGACGAGGAAGCAGCTAAGGAAGGGGGTCAGGAATCTCTGATCCCAACAGAACCAATTGTTATTGAATTACTTCCTTCAGCACAACCAGAAACTGCTCAAGATAGAGTGCCTACTCCTCATGTGTCACCTATAATTGAACAAGTGCATACTGATGACCCAGGTACAAGTGCTGAGATTGATATTCATAACTTGATTGTGCCTGAGGTTTTGTACTTAGAAGCTCCACCAAATCAAATCACTCCACCAACAACACCAATTCTAGAAGCTGATTTTAATGAAGATATTCCTACTACACCAATTCTGAATCTGGATGATGAAAATCAGATTTTAGGTGGGCATCAAGGTTTGGCTGTTGATCAGAACTTAGTTGGAGATCAGCACTTAGGGGATGATGTTGAAGCCTCAATACCCTCTCATACTATTCTTTTGTCGGAGGATGCTGATGATGCTGATTCTATAAGTTCTGATGCTGCTAATGCTGAACTTACTGGTGAAGCTGCTGCCAATATAGATGCTGATGCAGCTGGTCCATTAGGACATGCACCTCAACAAGCTCCAAACAAAGCTGAATTAATCAAAAAGTTTGTTAGAGAAGATGCATCAGTACCTTGGAGTGAAACTCCTAGAGGAAGGGAGTGGACTAAGGAATGGAACAAAGTTGATTTTGTTCCTTCTTCAACCATACTTGCTGAGCACTTGACCAAAGCTGATGAGATGCTAGTCAATGATGATTTCAAGACACAGCTCAGAGTTACTGCACTAAGTACAAGGCACCTTCAAGGTCAACAATCTGTAACTCAGGCCAAGATAGACAAGATTCAAGAATCCATAAATCAGCAAGATATGCTTGTCAAGCTGGACAAGAAAAGGTTTTTCAAACCTACCTTTGACAGAATTGAGTACATTGAGAAAACTCAGGAGAAGCAACAGACTCAGATTGATGAAATTTTGAAGAATCAAGCTTCTCATCAAAACCAACTCAATGAGATCCAATCCTCAGTGGATTTGCTTGTCTATCTTCTTTTACCTGCTGATGCCAAAAAGGGGGAGAAAGTAATTAAGTCCAAATGCAAAACTGTTAAGACACTGAATGGAAAGGATGTTGAAAAAGATGACCAGGGAAACTCTGGAATGGGTGGAGGTCATGGTCAAGGTAAAGGTTTTTCATTAAGTAAAGCTGGAACTACAAGTCAAAGAACAAGTTCTGATACTGGGAGAAGAATAAGTTCTGATACTGGTAAAAGGATAAGTTCTGATAAACATCTGGAACTTGATGAGGAAATTTCAAGACAGTTATTTCTGAAAGAAAATCCAGGAATAGACTTTGAGAGTCTAAAGGAAGAAGAAGCTAGACTTAAGTTAGAAAAAGTTAACTCCAAATCTAAAGCTTCTGTTGTTGAAAAGAAACTTCCTAAGGCTAAAGGCATTGTGATAAAAGAAAGGACAAATCCTGAGGAAACTAAAGCCAAATCAGAAGTGAAGATAGATCCAAGGTCCAAGGGCAAAGAAAAAGTTGATAAACCTGTAAAGGTTTATGTGCCATTTGTGGATGAAGAAATATCTGATGAAGATGCTAGTCTTACTCTGATAAAAAGGAAGATTTCTCAAACAACCTCTGACATGGCTCATGTTGTTCAGAGTCAAGATATAGTAAGTCCTGATATGACAGTGAAGCAAGTAACCTCTGACTTAGCTCAAGTTGGCTTGATATCAGAAGATAAGGAAAGGGAAACCTCAGACATTGCTCATGTTAAACCTTCAAAGTTACTCCTACCAGGATTCACCAAAGCTAAACAGACTCAATCTTCGAAGACTGCAACAAGTGGTTTTGAAGCAAGAGTTGTTACAGGAAAGGAAGCCAGAGATAAATCTGGATTGGGTAGTGCTGATGAAAAAAGAATACAGAACACAACCAATGATCCAACTTCTTTAAGTGAACCAAGTGCTGGAGCAACTCCTGAAAGATTGAATCAGCTTGAATCTGTACATATGGTTTACCATACATTTTTGAAAGAACACATCTTGTTATATTTTATGACAGATGGAAGGGTATACCATATTAGGCTAAATGCTATACCACTGAAGTATTTTGAGGAATTGGAACATGTTCTATTCTTACTTCAAGTGAAGAACAGATTAACAGATGGTGCTGCAAATTATTTGAAAACTCAAATTCAAAGACATAAGAAGCTTTACTCTGTAAAGTCTGACAGCACATACTGTCCCAAGTACAGAGATCACAAAGGTGATATTATCGAGATGAAGTCTAACTCTGCTAAGATTATAACTACTTTTCTGGGTTATAAGGCTGTGGAATTCAATCTTGAGTCTGACAAGGCATATTTAATCAGACTAGATCAGGATATAAGTAAAGCTAGAATAAATGATCTCAGGGCTGCTATCTTTCAAATTGGTGAAGATATAGTTGAAGTGAAAAATGCTAAAAGGAGGATGGTTAATGAACTTGAATATGCTGAGAGATGTTTATTAAAGAAATATCTCAGAACAACTCCTGATATCAAAGAGATCAGTAATTGAAGCCAAGTCAAAGATCTACAACTGCTTAAATTTTGATGTGTATACAGACTGAAGCTGTTATCAGACCTTGAGGATGGTAAAGCTACAAGGACTGTAAGTTGTAGTTATCTAGTTAAATTTTCATGCATTTGTACTTAATGTTTTTGACATCATCAAATATCTATTAAACTTGTATATTATGCTAATTTACAAGTTGGGGGAGATTGTTAGATATATTTAATAATGTCATGACTAATATAATTTGTGTTTAGTTTTCAGATCTTACTTAACAGGACAAATCAGTACTTAACTGGAAATCAGTACTTATACTGAAGTCAGAACTTAAGTTGTCAGAACTTAAGTTATCAGGAGATATTTATCAGGAGATAATATTAGGACTTAAGGAGACTTTCAAGTAAGGAAGGCGGCTGATTGAAAGGAAAGAAGATCAAGACAAACGCAAGAAGAGATATGCATGAAGAAGGAATTCTATGAAGAATAAAATACTTGGAAGAAAAGATAACTAGTTGATATATTTTAGGAAGCAGAATTATATTCCATATCAATTAGAATTTATCTTGTAACTGTGTAGTATATAAACACAGACATAGGGTTTACACTATATGTGTTATCATAATCGAAGTTATTATTTGTTGTAACCCTAGCAGCTCTCGTGATAAGTTGTTCATCACTGAGAGAGGACAGTTCCATATTGTAACAAAGTTTATTGTGTAAAATAAAATCTACTTTCTGTGTTCTTATATTCGATTTGATTGTGATAAATACTGTATTCAACCCCCTTCTACAGTGTGTGAGACCTAACAATGCATATGACACTTAAATGTTTATCTGAAATAACTTGATCACCACAGTAATTTTCATCACTCATATGGAATGAGAGTGTGTGCATTAGAAAAATATCAGATAAAGACTAAAGTATGATATACTTCAGTACATCTTAGAAATAAGGCATAACTAAGAAAAGTGCTTAAAATCTGTCATTAATAATGAAGTCTTATAATGACTCGTGTATTTTTGAATTATTTAAATATGTAACTATATAAATTATTAAATAAATAAAATATGTGTATTGGTTTTGACCGCTATGTGTTATTTGACTAATAGCTATGTGTGAGTTATGGTGTACCGGGTTGTCCGCATGATTAATTATGGAGTTGTATTGATTTATTTCTAATTTCAAAAGTGGATTTAGTGCAAAGTTATTTGCATAAATATTTGGAATGTCTCTAAAATTGTTTTTGTGATTTTATAATTACATTAATTATTTTTAGGGTTTTATAAAATTGAGAAATCAATATTTTATCAATTATTTATCTTTAAACGATTTTCTGATTATATTTAATTGTAAAATCTGTATTTAATTCTAGAATTTTTCAAAAATTATGAAAATCATAGTTATTCACGTTTGAAATATTCCGAGAATTTTAAAATTATTTTGGAAATTTTTGGGATTAATTTTACCCGCGCGTTGTTTCGTTTATTTGTTAAAAGCGGGTATAAGTGCATTTTAGAAATTATTTTAAAATTATAAAAGTTACGTTTTTATTTACTTCGGGATATTTGTAATATTTTAAAGCTATTTTCGTAATTTTCGGAGGCTGTTTTATTCGCACCTTATTCCGTTAATTTTGAATTTCGGGACAAAAACCGGGTCGCGGGAAGTTCGTGTCAATCCTTATTGCTACGTGTTATAATTCTGTTAATTTGCAGACACGTAGTAGCTGTTGGTTTACAAAAAAAAAAAGATAAACACAGACTCAATTGAGCCTGTGTTCACCCCTCCCCTGTTTTGTTTACTTCCTCGGCTCATTTTTCTTCCATTGCTTCTCTGTTCCATAGCTTCCTTGTTCCCAATTCCCCTGTTACTTTTGTTTCTCGGTGGAATTATTTCCGCCGCCTATTATCTCCGATCATTTTGTCGGTATTGCTCCGGTTTGCTCCTGTATTGGTGCGTGTATATGCATATGGTTGTGTATATATATCCGCTATGTTGTGTAGTTACTATGTGTGCGGTATTTCTGTTTGCCGCCCCTGTTCCTTCGGATTTTCGGTTGCCGCCAGAGTTTTCCGGTGAGGCGGCCTTGTGTTGTGATGTATGCGTATAGGCTGACCCTGTTTGTTTAATCGATCCCGATGTTAATTTCTTTTAATTAATTCAACAATATTTTATAGATTATTCGATGAGATAAATTGTGGTATGTACGGGAAATAATTATTTATCGGTAGAATACGCGTTGGAAACCCGAATGGGTCGGGTACCCGCGAATTTTACCGCCATCGGCGATGAGCCTCGGCGAGCCGGCGGTGGACGGTGATGAATTTAATCTGAGTCCTAAAATTTTTAAAATAAAATTTAGTGCGTGAAATTAATTTTGAAGCGAAAACCTTATGTTATATCGAAGTTGGGTAGATAATTGGATTGTGATTGGATTATTGGATGGTGGTTATTGTGAATTTGATTATTGTTGGTTTGACGTTGAATTATTTCGACGGGTAGTCCGATAAACAAAGGAAACGCTGCCCGATTTCCGGAAAACTTACCTACGAAAATACGGGAGCGTATCCGATGATTATCAGAACGTCGAGTGGTTATATAAATACATATGTGTTTTATATGGAACTTGATTGAACGATGTAATGAAATAATTTGCTAAAATCCATAACCCTGATTTTGTGAAATTACAAATATACGTATTTTCGGAAAGCGAACACCAAACTGATTTCTCGAGAATGTGAACCCTCATTGTTGGGTGTGTTGTTATATTATAATAATCCATATAGTTACGAGTCGGGTTTGAATATCGTTGAGTAAAAATTAGTATTGAGGATATGTCAAGCATACCTAGACGTCTAACGTAGGGTATTTTCAACCCTGTAGGTTATAGTCGGGAACCTGAAAGTGGACGATGGACTAAAGATAACCTAGTGGTCAGTTGACGAGCTCAGTAGAGTTTCAACAGAAAGACCTAAGTGTCGGAGTCGAATCCAATGGGATCTAGTGGTTGGACGTAAAAGCCTAAGCGGCAGAGTTGGCCCAGAATTGATCAGTAGTAGTTGTAAAGCCTTGTAAGGCAAGTACTTCCAAACTTTTCCTCAAGTTGTATCGCAATTATTTTCGAACTGTTTCATAAAATGTCGCTCTTATTCATAATAACTCTTGTTTACATTGCAAGTGCATTAAACTATTTACCCTTGAATCCCTGATTTTCTTGATTTTGAGCCGTAAGCCTTGTTCTTTATAAACCATCCTTTGTTGATCCTCAGACACTAAACCACACAAATATTATAATATTTCCCAAATGTTTAACTACCAAACACCAGAAGAAAATGGTTTGAAAACACAGAAACTTTTATACTCCAATCATTCTTAGTAACATCAAAGAACCATATCCTGAAAAACATCATTACTGGTTTGATATCTGACCCTTGTGCAAACTGAAAACCGTTTCTTATACATACCCTGATATACCCTTGAGATATCCATGAGTTTTCTTACGTTTTTATGCAAATGTTTAACATCATCGATTATGATCTTGTGTTATTGATTCATATTGTTATCATATTGAACTGCTTTAGGATTGGATAGTTTTTATATATATGGACCAGATTCGTGGTCAGACCATACCAATGGTCAATTTAGGCCAATGTGTGCCTTGGATCCAGTAATTAGAGCAGTGCTGTGTGCTTTGCTCGGGGTTAGTGCGTGACTGATCAGCAGCCTAACCTTAGTTTTATAACTTAAAATGAATATCCAATTCTAATGATTAGTTAAAAAGAAACTTGATTCCTTTGAATCATCTTATTTGGTCATTGGTTAACCTCAGTTATCACTATTATGACTTGCTGAGCTAGTTAGCTCACCCTTGCGATTCTTTTATATATTTTACAGTTGAAAAGAATATGGATGATAGTAAAGTTCCTCGGTCCAAAGTGCGGGCTAAGGTTCCAGTTGAGTTGAATTGAGCTAGCAGAAGCGTCATGCGGTATAGAGATAGTCAGATTGTAAGAATGATTTTATTATCAATTGTAAGTTAAATTCGTTGGAATTTGGTATGTTGTAATAAAGGTTAGGATTGTGGCTTGTTTTCATACTTTAACCTGTTGCGATCCGTAGTTATGTAAAGCAGGGTCATTGCAAATAATATTTCTTATCCAGGTTTATATATTGTATATGTGTTGTGGACCCCAAACTTCTGACCCGGGTTTGGAGGGCGCCACAGGTTGGTATCAGAGCTACAGGTTATAAGTCACTGAAACAAGCCTAGATTGTCGGGATTGGGTAGAGGGTTAGGATTAGGAATAGGAAACAGAAAGATAAGAAGTTGTGAGGATGAGTGCGACTATATAGCAAGTCTTCGGCACGGTTCGTGTTGTGATTCGGGATTCTCAGCTTGCGACGTGATTTTCAGACAAAGGCAATGGTAGATCATGATTTCCCGGTGTCATTTGATCATTTGGAGCTTTCCGTTCGAGGATCGTCATCTTCTCCCAGATTGGAATTGCACCTTGTTCCTCCACCAGTATTAGTGGCATTACCTTATGTTATAACGGTTGCACTTCTTCAAGCTATTCTATGCTACTTTTGCACCTTTTGATATGAGATCACCTATTCAAGAAGCTTCATCTGTTTATTCTTGTTTCACTGGACATTTGGTTGTGAGCGTATCTCTTCAGTTTACCCTATATCCTGTTCTATACCCCCAGTTTAGAACTTGTCCTATGAAGCGATTGTATCTACAAGGATGGATTCGAGAGTTATAGTAAATGGGGAGCGCTTGAGGGATAAATAAAGGTGAGAAGAAGTTTAGAGAGAAGATTTAAGTGTTTCAGAGGATAGTTGTTATCGGGTTAAAAGAAGCCATTAGTGACTAAGCCACCCGTGAATAAGTATGGGATGAACTAGATGAATTTTGAAAGAGTAAGAGAGAAAAGTATAAACCTGGGATTTTTGTAAAAATAAATGATGATGATATGATAAATGCGATATGTAAAGTAGTAATGTGATGTGATACGAGCAACCTTTGTTCTATGAAATAGACTTATTGACTATTGGATAGCCTGTTTTACTTAACTATTGCAACAGTAATGTCGGGAGTATTACCAGTATGGAAGCTTTGACATGAAGCTACGAATAAGATATCATGCAACGACAATTAAAGTTTCGTCAATTAAGGAAGGCAAATGGACCCGATGAAGGAGAAAAAGTAGATTGGAGTGAATGAATTTTTATGTAATTATTTCTTTAATATGGTATCTTGCTATAGGTTGGAAGGACAACAACCAACTCATATAGTAAGGACAACCAGGTTTGTGATTTTCCAAACTTTTAAATAAGTTTTCGAAAAAGATTTCCCTTTATAAATTTCTAAAAGCCTTTTCGAATAAAATGATTTTTAAACATTGGTTGTCAAATTACTCCTTGAGTTTCTTGTTTGTTAGAAAGCCCGGATTACCTGGAAGGATGTTGTTTTAGACTTAGTATTGCTAATTTCGAGAACGAAGTAACCTATGATTATGAAGAAGTTGATTATTCCTAACAGTAAAGTGCAAGTATTGTTTGATAAAATTTACAACAGAATCAGCGTACGGAGTAACTATACATTCAATTACTAGGACTATCAGAGTTCGAAGAATTCATTGATTTAACAAAAGTCGGAGCGTGATCGAAGAAGATTGGAAAGATTTCCAGACCTCTCTCAAAACAGAATATTATTAACAAAAGGATCGTTATGTCGAATGGTACGTAGTTATTCTAAATTAAAAAGAGAAATCTTGAAGTTACCTGGTAGGAACACCATTAAGATCGAATTGTTAAAGTATTATCAGTGTGGGTGCGATATTAAAGACGCAAGACGTGACAAGTAGGAATCTACCATAATGCTTAATTTGCAAAAGCATTTCAGTGTACCCTCTAAAGTTGCTATATGATGCAATTGGAATATGATCGAACAAGCTCAAAAGATGAATACAAGTGAAATATGGATGGTGACCAATGGTGTCGTTCTTGTCTTCAATGTTACAGCGTATATTCCTCTTTAATTTCTAAAAATATATGAACTTCTTCTCTTAATAAACTCCTTATGATGATATCAAAAAGGAGGATATGGCATTCCTTTCAAATTTAATTGTTCCCCTCAAGTTTTACTCTCTGATTGGGATAAACAGTGTTATGGTGAGACGCTTTGTCAGGATGACGAAGAGTCGGGTGGGACGCCACCTAATCATGTGCTGTATGCCATATGGTACGAAAGATTGGTCATCTTAAGTACCAATGTGGTTGTCTCATTCATATTCAAATCCTTGTTTCTTCTTTCTTTTTAACTCTAATTTTTGTTGACTTATGAATTCTAGTTGTTTCGTCGTATTCTCGTTCTTTGCAAGAGTTTTTCTAACAGAAATCAACATATTATGGACCAAGCGGGCAAAGTTCCATCTACCTCTTACGCATGGAAAACAAACAAGGACATATGGCGAGAATTGTAAATCACTAACCCATTCAGGGATACACTAAGGATCAAGGTAATCTACTCCCATAAGGAATACGTCTCCAAGAACGAGAGTTTACGATTTGTCTGTGAAATGTGTTGTTCAGAATACGGATGTGATGATGGGAATGATTATTGCGGATACCTTACGCGTTAAGGTATGGAAAGATGTGGGAGCAACTTGATCAATTATCTCTCAAGGTTGTGTTGATAAGATGAGTTACCCTGTTGAATTGATAAGATTATAACTAAAGGATTAGCAAATCAAGAATGTGTAATTATTAAATAAGTACCAATGGTGGAATTGAGATTTCTGGCAATAAGTTGTGAAAATTTGATATCATTTGATGTAAGAGGACTTGACGTTATTCTAAGGAATGAATTAATTATTTAAGTGTAATGCCCAGACAAACCAACGTGATGAAGAGATAATCCCGAAGACGTCAAATGGAAAAAAAAATGATGAGGTATAAAGGAAGAAGGAGGGTAAAGAATTTGTTAACGATAATTACGGTGATCAAGATGTGAGCATTATGGTGATTAGGAGATAAATAAAAGTCAGAAGCAAACAAAATTTGAATATTTTATAGCAATTAAAGAGTTTCAAGATATATTTCCAGATGAGTTTTCAATATTTCCTCCTGATAGAGAAATGAAGCTCGCGATTGAATTAGCACCTGAGACGAAGCCAGTGACCAAGGTCTTACATAAAATGGTACCAGCTAAAATGAGGAAGCTAGCAAAGCAGATGCAAGAGACGTTCGAAAAAGAAGCGATTAGACCTAGTGTATCCCATGAGGTGCACCGGTACTAATTACTAATAAGAAAAGGGAAGTATGAGATTATGCGTCAACTAAAGAAAGCTCAACAAGTTTACTATAAAGAATAAGTACATGTTACCTCGAACTACTGATTTGTTTGATCTAACAGGAGAAGCAAAGTATTTTCTAAAATTGATTTAAAATTTGGGCGTTACCAATTGGAGATTGAACCTATGCACATAATCTTTAAGGAATATCTGGATGAGTTGTAATTATGTTACTTAAAGTCAACGGAGGACCACGTGAAGCATTTAATGACAACTGAGGAGTCGGAGATGAAAGAAGTTGTATATAAAGTTTGCAAGGTGAAAGTTTTGATGATAGAAAGCATAAGTAATCAGTGAGGAGGAGACCAAAGGAGATCCAGTAGAAATTAAAGTTACTACGAATAAAGAAAGGTTAAAAGTACCAACAAAAGTAAGAAGTTTTACCATGGACCGGTTATACTGCAAATTTGCGTAAGATTTCTTGAAAGCTGCGATACCTTTGATGAAGCTAATCAAGAAAAGCAAGAAGTTTTGTGAAGCGGAGAAGGGTGAAGGAAAGTTTTGCGAAGTTAAATGAAAGGATGGTTACAACACCTGTTTTATCAATTTAAAAGTATCAAAGAGGTTTGGTAGTTATAGTGATGCTTCTCATTAGGAAATAGGATGTGTGTTGATGCAGCACAATAAAGCTACTGTATATACATTCGGACAACCGAAACCTTATGAGCAGAAGTATCATACTCATAATGTGGGATTAACAGTAATAATATTCGCTTTGAAAGATTGGGAAACATGAGATGTATGGAGAAAGGTGTAAGATCTATACGGGCCATAAGAGGTTGAAGTATATATTCATGAGGAAAAACAAAGATAGAGGAAAGTGATAAGCAAAAAGGAGAAAACGAACATAGAAACTGTACCAGAAGAATTATCTATGGAATTTTAGAAGTTGGAATTGGAAGTCAGAGTTTATAATCCAAAAAGGAGCAAGGATGGATAGTATGACCTTTCAGTCAAAGTTGTTAAGGGAAAGATAAGGAGATGTCAAGAGAAGATAATGGATCACGATGTTAGCAGTTAATAAAAGGAAATTTATGCGCCCAGGAGAACAAGCACGATATCCCCAGGTTTTCGTCCAGCACTTGAATGCTACAAGTAAAAGGATTAAGAAATGAGATCCCACAGGGAATTTACAATATAAAGTATTTAATCTATTGAAGGGATGCCAAGATATGCGGAAATTTAAAGAAAAATAGTGATAATAAGGTATAAGAAGGAAATTTCAAGATGAATTAGGAAGTGTTGGATATGTCGAAGTATTAAGACGAAGTATTGGAAGGCCTAGTGGATAAGGCAGACCCAGGAAGTGACTTTACAAGAGGCGAATCGTAAAGCGTACAAGTGATGTTAAGAGAGAAAAGGAATGAAATTATAAGGGTATGTACTGATTATCGGGAGTTTAATAAAACAACGAATAAGAATAAGTGACCCCTACAAAGAATTAATTTCCTACGAGACCTAATTCAGGAAGTGTGTTATGTTTCGGGGATTAACTTAAGTTCCGACCTGAGAACATATCAGAGATTATGGTTAAAGTGAGTTATGAACACTGCAAGCTCCGGTGATGTTATGCGAGATAACAAGTGTATCAGTTGTCTATAAGGAATTAATGAACATTTTATATAAGGAGTACTCTATTAAAAAAAATGTATTTATTGATAACATCCTCAGCCATTCGAGGAATAAGAAAGTCTGTGTGGAATGCCCAAAGATTTCTCTTCATAGATCTGAAGGAAAGCAACTATAGGTTGAGTCTTCAAGAATAAAATTATGACTAAGGTTAACAAAAGATTTTGAATTAATCCTTTAACAACTACCTAAGCAAAGCCGTATGGTAACAGATGCCTTAGGCCGACATAAAGGATTGGATGTAATTAAGACCACCGAGGAGTTAATAAACGTATTGGAAAGAGTGGAATCTAAAGTTCAAATACTTAAAGATGATAATACGTGAATATATGAGATTACTTTTCAGCCTTAACTAATGGAAAAGAGTAAGAGATGTTTTAAAGTTTGGAAACCAAGTTGAAAACGAGCACTGCCTATCATCCTTAAACGGAAAGTCAAAGTACAGAAGTGATTCAGGAAATGTAAAATATGTTGAGAGGTTGAGTTTTAAAGAAACACTGGAATGATCATTTATCATCAATGTCAGCTTTGGAATGCCACTTTATCAAGCTTCATGTGAACGCAAGTGTAGTTCCCCATTTCTATTAAAATAAAGTGGGAGAAAGAAAGTTATCAAATTCTAAGTTAAATCGGAACACCAAGAGCATAGTAATATTGATTAAAGCAGCTCGGAGTAGACAAAGAAAGAAGACAAAATTGTATTGAGAGAAAGTTTGAGTATAGAAATAGGACCAATAGTGTTAGTAAAAGTGTCGTCTTGAAAGAGACTGGGTAAGTCTAAGTAGAAGGGACATGTTAAGTCCTAAAATTAGTAAACCAGTCTCAAAGTATTGATAAATATAGATAAAGTTGTTCATGAGTTGATGTTATTGTCACAACTTTGTGTACATATACTGTGTTTGTCCTGTCAAAGTTAAAGCGATAAGTATTTGATTTGAATCAAGTGATTGATCAGGAGCCAATGGGGCTCTTGTCCAAGTTATTTTGGATATAGTGAGTAATCCAAACTCTTGATCGTTAAAAGTGAGTCATTGGAAATGAGTATATATCTATAGTAAGTACATTCGAAATCCTCGAGTAGAAGAGTCTACATGGAATCTAGAGTCAGATATGCTTGACAAATATCCTCACTTGTTTAGTTAAACCAGATTCTGAGGACAGAATCTTTTTAAGGGGGGAAGGATATAACGACTCGTGTATTTTTGAATTATTTAAATATGTAACTATATAAATTATTAAATAAATAAAATATGTGTATTGGTTTTGACCGCTATATGTTATTTGACTAATAGCTATGTGTGAGTTATGGTGTACCGGGTTGTCCGCATGATTAATTATGGAGTTGTATTGATTTATTTCTAATTTCAAAAGTGGATTTAGTGCAAAGTTATTTGCATAAATATTTGGAATGTCTCTAAAATTGTTTTTGTGATTTTATAATTACATTAATTATTTTTAGGGTTTTATAAAATTGAGAAATCAATATTTTATCAATTATTTATCTTTAAACGATTTTCTGATTATATTTAATTGTAAAATCTGTATTTAATTCTAGAATTTTTCAAAAATTATGAAACTCATAGTTATTCACGTTTGAAATATTCCGAGAATTTTAAAATTATTTTGGAAATTTTTGGGATTAATTTTACCCGCGCGTTGTTTCGTTTATTTGTTAAAAGCGGGTATAAGTGCATTTTAGAAATTATTTTAAAATTATAAAAGTTACGTTTTTATTTACTTCGGGATATTTGTAATATTTTAAAGCTATTTTCGTAATTTTCGGAGGCTGTTTTATTCGCACCTTATTCCGTTAATTTTGAATTTCGGGACAAAAACCGGGTCGCGGGAAGTTCGTGTCAATCCTTATTGCTACGTGTTATAATTCTGTTAATTTGCAGACACGTGGTAGCTGTTGGTTTACAAAAAAAAAAATAAGATAAACACAGACTCAATTGAGCCTGTGTTCACCCCTCCCCTGTTTTGTTTACTTCCTCGGCTCCTTTTTCTTCCATTGCTTCTCTGTTCCATAGCTTCCTTGTTCCCATTTCCCCTGTTACTTTTGTTTCTCGGTGGAATTATTTCCGTCGCCTGTTATCTCCGATCATTTTGTCGGTATTGCTCCGGTTTGCTCCTGTATTGGTGCGTGTATATGCATATGGTTGTGTATATATATCCGCTATGTTGTGTAGTTACTATGTGTACGGTATTTCTGTTTGCCGCCCCTGTTCCTTCGGATTTTTGGTTGCCGCCAGAGTTTTCCGGTGAGGCGGCCTTGTGTTGTGATGTATGCGTATAGGCTAACCCTGTTTGTTTAATCGATCCCGATGTTAATTTCTTTTAATTAATTCAACAATATTTTATAGATTATTCGATGAGATAAATTGTGGTATGTACGGGAAATAATTATTTATCGGTAGAATACGCGTTGGAAACTCGAATGGGTCGGGTACCCGCGAATTTTACCGCCATCGGCGATGAGCCTCGGCGAGCCGACGGTGGACGGTGATGAATTTAATCTGAGTCCTAAAATTTTTAAAATAAAATTTAGTGCGTGAAATTAATTTTGAAGCGAAAACCTTATGTTATATCGAAGTTGGGTAGATAATTGGATTGTGATTGGATTATTGGATGGTGGTTATTGTGAATTTGATTATTGTTGGTTTGACGTCGAATTATTTCGACGGGTAGTCCGATAAACAAAGGAAACGCTGCCCGATTTCCGGAAAACTTACCTACGAAAATACGGGAGCGTATCCGATGATTATCAGAACGTCGAGTGGTTATATAAATACATATGTGTTTTATATGAAACTTGATTGAACGATGTAATGAAATAATTTGCTAAAATCCATAACCCTGATTTTGTGAAATTACAAATATACGTATTTTCGGAAAGCGAACACCAAACCGATTTCTCGAGAATGTGAACCCTCACTGTTGGGTGTGTTTTATATTATAATAATCCATATAATTACGAGTCGGGTTTGAATATCGTTGAGTAAAAATTAGTATTGAGGATATGTCAAGCATACCTAGACGTCTAACGTAGGGTATTTTCAACCCTGTAGGTTATAGTCGGGAACCTGAAAGTGGACGATGGACTAAAGATAACCTAGTGGTCAGTTGACGAGCTCAGTAGAGTTTCAACAGAAAGACCTAAGTGTCGGAGTCGAATCCAATGGGATCTAGTGGTTGGACGTAAAAGTCTAAGTGGCAGAGTTGGCCCAGAATTGATCAGTAGTAGTTGTAAAGCCTTGTAAGGCAAGTACTTCCAAACTTTTCCTCAAGTTATATCGTAATTATTTTCGAACTGTTTCATAAAATGTCGCTCTTATTCATAATAACTCTTGTTTACATTGCAAGTGCATTAAACTATTTACCCTTGAATCCCTGATTTTCTTGATTTTGAGCCGTAAGCCTTGTTCTTTATAAACCATCCTTTGTTGATCCTCAGACACTAAACCACATAAATATTATACTATTTCCCAAATGTTTAACTACCAAACACCAGAAGAAAATGGTTTGATAACACAGAAACTTTTATACTCCAATCATTCTTAGTAACATCAAAGAACCATATCCTGAAAAAAATCATTACTGGTTTGATATCTGACCCTTGTGCAAACTGAAAACCGTTTCTTATACATACCCTGATATACCCTTGAGATATCCATGAGTTTTCTTACGTTTTTATGCAAATGTTTAACATCATCGATTATGATCTTGTGTTATTGATTCATATTGTTATCATATTGAACTGCTTTAGGATTGGATAGTTTTTATATATGTGGACCAGATTCGTGGTCAGACCATACCAATGGTCAATTTAGGCCAATGTGTGCCTTGGATCCAGTAATTAGAGCAGTGCTGTGTGCTTTGCTCGGGGTTAGTGCGTGACTGATCAGCAGCCTAACCTTGGTTTTATAACTTAAAATGAATATCCAATTCTAATGATTAGTTAAAAAGAAACTTGATTCCTTTGAATCATCTTATTTGGTCATTGTTTAACCTCAGTTATCACTATTATGACTTGCTGAGCTAGTTAGCTCACCCTTGCGATTCTTTTATATATTTTACAGTTGAAAAGAATATGGATGATAGTAAAGTTCCTCGGTCCAATGTGCGGGCTAAGGTTCCAGTTGAGTTGAATTGAGCTAGCAGAAGCGTCATGCGGTATAGAGATAGTCAGATTGTAAGAATGATTTTATTATCAATTGTAAGTTAAATTCGTTGGAATTTGGTATGTTGTAATAAAGGTTAGGATTGTGGCTTGTTTTCATACTTTAACCTGTTGCGATCCGTAGTTATGTAAAGCAGGGTCATTGCAAATAATATTTCTTATCCAGGTTTATATATTGTATATGTGTTGTGGACCCCAAACTTCTGACCCGGGTTTGGAGGGCGCCACAAGTCTACTATAGGATAAATTTGTGCATGAGTCCACCTCAACTGTTTGTGCTCATTTTATGCATCTTTTAGAATTCTTTTTCATAGTGGCTCCTCAGTGTAAATGAGTCACAACTGCTTATCAGAATTTATGCTATTATCATAGTATTTCTCCAGTAATCAGAGAAAGTGAAAAGTCACCAAGAAAAATTATTTGCTTTTCTAATGCATATTACTTAATACCAGCAATGCACTTGGGTATTCCCTTTCACATATTTACTCTAGATCTCAAAGGAGTACCTGATTTTAATTTTTCTTTTCTTTTTTTTTTCTTCAGATAAGTGAGGCTTATCAGCATTTAGTTCATCCTTAAGATTTACTGACATCAGAATTTGACAGATAAGAAGCAAGAATCTAGTTTGTGACTTAGTAATATGATACACAAAGTAAATTTGACTAAGCTCAAAATCAAAATTTGCTTGTGTTAATGAATTTCCACATAAACAACTAATTCAAACATGGGATTTCTAGTATGTTAAAGACTACCAGGTCAACATCTAGCACAGTAATCCTCATTGGATTGAATAGTCACAAAACATTCAAATCACTATCAGAGTATATAGATCCACATCAGATAACAATCAGCATTTAATATATTTCAATTTAAGTACAGATTACATGAAGATAAGACAATCTGTAAATACTGATTATAAAGTCTGATGCATGAGAACAAAAACTAAGCAGATTTAGAGAAAGAACCTGAAACCATTCCAAGTTTATTTACCAGTCTTGTAAAAGTAGCTTCACATAGTGGTTTTGTGAAGATTTATGCTAGTTGTTGATCTGTTGGAACAAAATGCAATTCCACTGTACCTTCCATCACATGTTCCCTTATGAAATGGTACCTTATGCTGATGTGCTTTGTCATTGAGTGTTGAACTGTATTACCTGTCATAGCAATAGCACTTTGATTATCACAGTAAATAGGTATTTTAGAAAATTCTAACCCATAATCCAGTAACTGATTCTTCATCCAAAGAATCTGTGCACAACAGCTTCCTGCAACAATATATTTTGCTTTTATAGTTGATGTGGAAATTGACTTCTGTTTCTTGCTAAACCAAGAAACTAATCTGCCTCCAAGAAATTGGCAGCTTCCACTAGTGCTCTTCCTGTCTATTTTGCATCCTGCAAAATCTGCATCTGAGTAACCTATTAGCTTAAAATCTGATTCTCTAGGATACCACAATCCTAGATCAGTTGTACCTTTGAGGTACTTGAAAATTCTTTTCACAACTATTAGATGAGGTTCTTTTGGATCAGCCTGAAATCTTGCACAAAGACAGGTAGCATACATGATATCAGGTCTACTTGAAGTTAAATAGAGTAAAGAGCCAATCATACCTCTGTAGTTAGTAATTTCTAATGATGAACCAGTATCTTTATCTAACTTGGTTGTGGTGGCCATGGGAGTGGATGCAGTTGAACAGTCTTGCATTCCAAATTTCTTCAGTAAATTTCTGGTGTACTTGGATTGACAGATAAAAGTACCTTTTTCATTTTGCTTGACTTGAAGTCCCAGAAAATAACTAAGTTCTCCCATCATACTCATTTGATATCTTGACTGCATTAGCTTTATAAACCTTTCACAGAGTTTGGCATTTGTAGAACCAAATATGATATCATCAACATATATATGTACCAAAAGTAAGTCATTTCCATGGTTAAGGTAGAACAGAGTTTTATCAATTGTGCCTCTATAAAATCCACTTTCCAGAAAAAATTGAGCTAAAGTCTCATACCATGCTCTTGGAGCTTGCTTAAGGCCATAAAGTCCTTTGTCAAGCCTGTAGACATGATTTAGAAATTTTGAATCTACAAAGCTTGGAGGTTGTTCAACATAAACCTCTTCTTCCAATTCTACATTGAGAAAAGCACTTTTCACATCCATTTGAAAGACTTTAAACTTTTGTGAGCAGCATAAGCCAAAAATATTCTTATGGCTTCCAATCTAGCAACTGGTGCAAATGGTTCATCATAATCAATACCCTCTTGTTGAGAGTAGCCCTTAGCAACCAACCTTGCTTTGTTCCTTGTAATTATGCAATCACTGTCAATTTTATTTCTGAACACCCATTTTGTGCCAATAATGGATCTGTTCTTTGGTCTTGGCACTAGGGTCCAGACTTTATTTCTTTCAAATTCATTTAACTCTTCCTGCATTGCTTGCACCCAATCAGCATCTTGATGAGCTTCTTCCACTTTCTTTGGTTCAGTCTGAGATATAAAAGAATGATAGAGACATTCATTTGAAGTTGCAGTTCTAGTTCTGACACCTGCTTCAGGATCTCCCATGATTAAATCAGGTGTATGTGCTTTAGTCCACTTCCTTGCAGATGGAAGTTGATCTCTAGAACTGGATCCTCCCCCATGATCCATGCCGTCTCCATCAGCATTTTCTGATGCTCCCCCCGTATTTATGCTCTCTGAGACTTCAGAATTTGAGTTTGATTTTTCAGGAGTTGAAGAATGAGAGCTTCCAAAATTATCAGAATTTGGCTCATCAGAACTAGATGAATCAGAACTTGAAGAGCTAGTGACAGGTTTTGATGCTTCTTGAGAGTCTTGAGTTGTGGTAGGATCTTCAGCTTGCTCCCCCCGGATATGTGCATTTTCCTTTGGAGTTGTTACCACAGATTCAATGACATCAAAACTTAACCTGTTAGAATTTATAGTATCAGAGTTTAAATCTTCATTTTCAAATCTCAGCTGATCATGATCATTGAAATCTTCAAGTCCAGTAATATTCTTATCATCAAAAGATACATTGATAGATTCCATGAGAACCCTTGTTCTTAAATTGTAGACTCTGAAGGCTTTTGTGGAAAGTGGATATCCAACAAAAATTCCTTTATCAGCTTTTATATCAAATTTTGACAGCTGTTCAGGATGAGTCTTAAAAACAAAACACTTACAACCAAGTACATGAAAGTATTTCAGATTTGGCTTCTTTTTCTTCACCATCTCATATGGTTTTTTTCCATGCTTGTTTATGAGTGTAGCATTCTGTGTAAAACAAGCAGTCTGTACAGCTTCAGCCCAAAAGTAGGTTGGTAGCTTTGCTTCATCAAGCATTGTTCGTGCAGCTTCAATGAGAGTCCTGTTCTTTCTTTCTACAACTCCATTTTGCTGTGGAGTTCCAGGTGCAGAAAATTCCTGTTTGATTCCATGCTCTCTGCAGAACTCTTCCATGATTGAATTCTTGAACTCAGTGCCATTATCACTTCTTATAATTTTAATAGAATCTTTGACCAACTTATCCAGCTGTCTAACGTGATCAGTTAGAGAAGATGCAGTTTCATTTTTCTTGTGCAAGAAATACACCAAAGTGTATCTTGTGAACTCATCCACTATAACCATAACATATTTCTTCTTTTAAATAGACATGACATTGACTGGACCAAATAGATCAACATGCAGTATGTGATAAGGCTCAAGAATTGAGGATTCAGTTTTGCTCTTGAAAGAAGATTTTCTTTATTTTGCCTTTTGACATGAATCACAAAGGCCATCAGGAGAAAATAATAATTTTGGCAGTCCTCTCACAAGATCTTTCTTTACAAGCTCATTTATGTTATTGAAATTTAAATGAGAGAGTCTTTTGTGCCAATTTCAGCTTTCTTCAATTGATGCTCTACTCAACAGACAGATTGCAGAACCATTAGAACTTGTTGAAAGTCTGGCTTCATAAATGTTACCATTCCTGTAACCTTTCAGACCCACTTTGCCTGTAGAATTACTTACAACTTCACAGTGTTCTTCAAAGAATGCCACATGATAACCTCTGTCACAGATTTGACTCACACTTAGCAGATTGTGTTTAAGTCTTGAGACAAGAGCTACTGATTCAATGATGACATTCCCAAGATTGATATTTCCATATCCCAGAGTATTTTCCATGTTGCCATCTCCATAAGAAACTCCCGGGCCAGCTTTCTCCACAAAGTCTGATAACATGGCTTTATTTCTAGTCATATGTCTTGAACATCCACTTTCCAGAACTAGGATGTTTTTCCTGTTGTCCTGCAATCACAAAGACCACTATTGGTTAGTTTTAAGAACCCAGACTTGCTTGGATCCTTTGGCCTTTTTAAGTTTGTTAGCATTTGCAGCGGATTTAGTTTCAGAGTTTATGCTAACATGCTGTTTATCAGAACTTATATCAGACTTTGCATCAGACTTTACACTAGAAGGAATAATACTAAATTTCTTTAAAGAAGGTTTTATTTGATAATAATCATAGTACAAACTATGATATTCCTTACAAGTATAAATGGAATGCCATAATTACATTTTACGGATCGAGATTCCAGCTTATCTGGGTCAACTTTCTTGACATAAGCTGAACATCCCCAAATCTTAACGTGTTTAAGACTCGGTTTCCTTTCTTTCCATATCTCATATGGAGCTTGAGGAACAGATTTGGAAGGCACCTTATTCAGTAAATATGCTGAGGTTTCCAATGCATAACCCCATATGAATACTGGAAGATTCGTATAGCTCATCATGGACCGAACCATGTCTAACAAAGTTCGATTTCTCCTTTCAGATACCCCATTAAACTGTGGAGTATATGGAGGAGTCCACTGAGAGACTATACCATTTTCTTTGAGATAATCTAGAAACTCTCCATTCAAGTATTCACCACCTCGATCTGATCGAAGAGTTATAATACTGTGTTTGGTTTGTTTCTCCACTTCATGTTTATATTCTTTGAACTTTTCAAAGGCTTCAGACTTGTGTTTCATCAAATACATATATCCGAATCTAGATCTATCATCTATGAAAGTAATGAAGTATGAAAATCCACCCATGGCTTGCGTAGACATTGGTCCACATACATCTGTGTGTACCAATCCTAGCAAATCTGCAGCCCTCTCTCCATGTCCACTAAATGGAAATTTGGTCATTTTACCCAATAGACAAGACTCGCATGTAGGATATGATTCAAAATCAAAGGGGTCAAGTAACCCTTCCTTATGCAATGTCCGCAGTCTATGTTTACTAATATGACCTAGCCTACAATGCCATAAATAGGTCAGATTTTCATCATCTCGTTTTCTTTTGTGAGTTTGTTCAATCTGAAGTAAATCATGCTCTACGTCACATACATACAGACCATTATTTAAAATACCACGTCCATAAAGAACATTATCTCTAAGAATGGAATATTCATTATTCTTAATAATAAATGAAAAACCATCCAAATCCAACATAGGAATTATTCAAAATAATAGTCTTTCCCGTAGGCATATGTAAACTAAATGATCCTACAGATATGGCCGCAACCCTTGCTCCATTACCCATACGTAGAATCACCTCATCTTTTTCAAGAGTCCTACTTCCCTTTAATCCTTGCAACGAATTGCAAATATGAGAACAGCAGGCGGTATCTAATACCCAAGTAGAATTTTTGACCTAGTGACATATTAACTTCGATCATGAACATGCCTGAATCAGAAGCGGTAGTCTCACTACCCTTCCTCTTCTTCAATTCTGCAAGGTAAACCTTGCAGTTCCTCTTCCAGTGCCCCAACTTGTTACAGTGAAAACAAACAGCTAAATTAGTGAAAGAGATATGTCCTAAGTCCAATCACGTATGAGGATTTAGGAATAACTTTTATGTAATCTGTTTTGATTTCATTGATAATTAATAAAAGACTTGTTTTGTTTTTATTACGGGCTCTCTCTATTTAAATGTTTAAACAAGATATACCATAGTTTAGAGTAAAGCTCTTTATGGATTATGATGAGATCATAATAGTGAGACCTAAAAGATGATAACTCTAAACTTAAATAGTTCCCGGTCATAGGATTACTAACTGGTAATTAATAATCCGCAAAGATCGGTACATACTATGCTTGCTTCATTCTGAAGGATGTCTGTTCTCATAGATATTTGTGTGGTGACACTATAGATAGTATGTAGGTGCTTATTATAGAATAAGTTCACTGAACATGACTCGCACAGCTGAACAACTGATGGAGTTCACTCACGTGTCAGCAGTTGTTCACATAGTGATAGTTGTACAAGTATCCTTAGACTTGAGGTCATCATATTCATCTTGTGTACACTGAACTATGCTTTGGTTTAGTTCTTAGTCTCCAGGGACAATTATTAGGGCTCTACTGGGTATAGGAATTTGTACACGAAGATAGTGTATGATCAATAAAGGATCTACCCCTTCCAGTGAAGGAAGAGAATGTTCAAAGCTGATCCACTTATGCTCAGGAATCTCTGGCCAGAGTGAATGAAATTAGAAAGGAGTTTCTAATTTACATAGAACTGAGCATAGTGAATGGTAAAGCAAATGATTAAATTAGATAGGCTTGACACAAGATCCATGCCTTGTATTTAATCAAGACATTGGAGGGTAGAAGGAGTTAATTGTACGGTAACTATTCACTGAATAGGTTCTTGGTATTCTAAGTAGTGAATTCATATTATCCGGATAGTCGCGATATGTTGAGAAACATCACTCACGATGTAGAATAAATATAATTAATCAGTTAATTATATTTAGTGAATTTTAGTATTCATGTAAATAATTAATAAAAGTTTATTATTATTTATTTCTACTACCGACATAATATTGAACCTACAGGGTCACACCATAAAAGAATATTTTCTTTGATGAAATAATGAGAGAGAGAATTATTTTCTAAATAGTTAAGAAAAGAAATAATGATTAAAATAGTTTTAATTATTATTAAAGCATTTTATGAAGATAAAATGTGGGGGTTAATATATATAAAGATATATTATAAAACCCTAGGAGAGCCCTATAAATAGAATGAGATGGATGGCTCATTTGATAAAACACACAATTTTGGTTTTGTGAAAACCCTAGCCTCCATCTTCTTCTTTTCTCTCTCTCTCCCAAAAACTCCATTTTTATAAAAGCTCAGTTTTATAAAAAGGTTCATCGAAGAGGATCGTTCGTGGTGGATACCGGTAGAGTGCTTCACACACTGAGGAGCAACTGCTAGCACTCCATTTTTATAAAGCTTCGATTCACAAGGTATGGTTACGATTCCTCAGTTTTTCCCTTTTATACATTTTTCTATATGTGCGGTATATGGTTTTTACGGAATAAATGTTATTTCACGTTTGCCCTCATCCGTAAATTCCATCATTGGCATCAGAGCTAGGTTCTGCATATAGAGATTCATATAAAAATTTCAGATTTTTTAATGCATGTATGTATTTGTTATGATTTTTGCAAGTTTATTTGGATTTAATTATGAATTAATTCGAAATAATTTTTGCATGAGATTTTGACTACTGATCTGGGTTCTATAAGTGTTATAGATCATCTAGGTATTTTTTTCATAATTTTGTGATGTGTAGATTATCTGTTATGAATTTTTAAAAATTGTTTTAATTAAAATTCATGAAATAATTATGCATGTGAATAATTATGATTAAAATTTGCACAAGGACCCATGGCTGATATGGTATTTTTCTGCTACTCCCTGATTTGAGAAATCATATTATTTTGATTTTTATTAATTTATTAATTTATTAATTAAATGTTAATTAATTTATTAATAATAAAATTAAAATTATAAATTAATAAAGAGTTATTAATAAGGGAGTAAAGGGAAAGGGGGGTTACATCTCCTAATTGTAACAGCAGAAAAAGAAACGATAGAAGCTGACAGCACACAAAACAGATTTTTTTTTCTGCAGAGTCGGCTGTGCCAGGCGCGTGGAGCGCACGCGCGGGGAAAAGGGGGTCACGCATTTACGGGATGCGTTACACACTTAAAGACTCAAAAGTGTTGTAACGCATTACCGGAATGCGTTACAGCCCTTGTAACGCGTTCCTGTAATGCGTTACAGCCCATCTGTCTTTTTAAAATTTGATTTTGGGAGTTTCGTAACTCCGTTTTGGGCGTGCAATATATCGTTGGATTCATTTTTCCGAGACGGATCTAATGGAGTGGTCAAATATTTTTTATATAAAAGTTTTGAACTGTTTATATTCCCAAAAGTGTTTTAAAGCATGTTTTAATTGTTTTAATTGCTTTTAAATGCTATAATAAATCCATACATCATTATATCAATGTGTGACATGATATTAATTGCATGCTTACTTGTATATTTATTTTTATATATGAGATATATGCCTGTGTTTACCAAACGATGATAGATTTAGGTGAACTTAAATCAATATAAGGCGTGCTCTAGAAAATCTAGAATAGGAATCGTTTCTTGCCTTGACAATAATATTATGAATACAATCATGAGATTCTTGTGTTTGTGAAACACGTAATTAAATATGAATTTTCAATTTTGAGAGAAAGGATGATTCTGTCAACAACAGATTTCTATCTGTAAGAAAGGGTTATTAAGTGACGCCTCTTGACAATGCTCCACCCGATCTGGGAATCATCTGATTATCGATTATTGATTTGAAATATTTAATTTAAAAGGAAAATTCTCTTTATAATATGATTATGATTGTAACATAATATAATCCCTCTAAAATTAAATAATATCAAGCAGTAATTGGCCAATGACACAACGGGCTTGTGTCGGTCATAGCCTTCCAACATGATAGAAAGTGGTTCTTATTTTTAAATCATTGTCGTTTCGTGCTACAACCGAGGGCTTTGATTTCGAAATAAGAAATACTTGTCTATTACATAGAGATATGTACATTGAATTAGAATCTAAAGGTCGTTACGTGCTACAGCCGTGGGCCGTTGGAGACTGATTCAATTGTATGAAATGTTGGGTTAGACTTGACTTAGAATATTGAGTTTGTCGTGCTACAGCCGTGACTCAATTATTCAAGAGGCTAAAATTATATTAGGGAATAACATAAGATGTAATTGACAAGAGTTGTCTGCCTATTGAACATCACATGACATTTCGTGCTACAGCCGAGGTTGTGTAATGGAATGTAGGATCCCAATTCCCACTAGCATTATGAATGCCTAATTTTGACTTAGGGGGTGTATAAATTAGATAATCTAGTGGGAGCCACTTATGAATAAAGACCCGATTCATATAGTGTTTTAAAATGAAATTGAATATTTGCTAAGTGTTGTTATATGTTTATCATTTACAGATTTACTATATTCGTTATGTCTTCTGCACTATCAATCCGGAGTATACTAGATGCTCACAAGTTGACTGGTCCTAATTTTGCTGACTGGCTTCGAAACTTGAGAATTATTCTCAGGGTTGAGAAGCTGAAATATGTGCTTGACTCACCTAAGCCTACTGAACCTGCTAACGATGCACATAATGATGAACATGTTGTGTATCGTAAGTGGATAGATGATGCAAATGTTGCTCAATACATCATGTTAGCTTCCATGAACATTGAGCTACAGAAGCAGCATGAGCATATGGATGCTCACACTATCCTTATGCATCTACAAGAGTTGTATGATGTGGCAGGGAGGACAGCTCGATATGAGATATCGAAGGAGCTGTTCGGTTGTAGGATGTCTGAGGGATCATCTGTGAATGACCATGTACTTAAGATGATCAATTTGATTGAACGTCTTGGACAACTTGGTTTTGCCATGGATGGGGAGCTGAGCCAAGACTTGGTCTTGCAATCGCTTCCGAGTTCGTTCTCGCAATTTGCTGTGAAATTTCACATGAATAAGTTGGATGTCAGCCTGCCTGAACTCCACAACATGTTGAAGACTGCGGAATCGAATTTTCCCCTTAAGAAGAGTTCTGTTCTTCTAATTGGTGTAGGTTCCAATCCTAAGAAAAGGAAGAGGAACTCTTCCAAGAATAAGAAAGTAGGTGAAGAAAAGCCGGTTCCACCGAAAGCTGAAGACCCCAAGAGCAAAGTTGTTTGCTTTCACTGTAACAAGGTGGGGCACTGGAAGAGGAACTGCAAGGTTTACCTTGCAGAGTTGAAGAAGAAGGGGAGTGAGACTACTAGAGGTGGCCAAATGTGCGAGCTTGAACCGCACATTCGGGACCAATTCATACGGAAACCCGTAATTATTCGGCCCGAAACGGGCCGGTTCAAACCCGCACAATTCGTTAAATTAACCGAGCCGATTACGAATCCAATATTGGAAAACCGAGCCCGGACCGCACAACACTGACCCGGCACGGTTGCAACCCGCGCGAGCTGCACAAGCCGCACAACCCGCACAACCCGCACAGCCCGCACGGCCCGCGGGTGAGCACACACAGATTGCATAGCAACAGGTCTGAAAATTAGCTTATAAATACATACATATATTTACAAATCTTCACTGACTCTCTTACTCTCTATTTTGTTTCTCTCTAATCTATCTCTAACTCTCGACTCTCGAGTCTGCCTCTCTCAATCTATCAAGTCTCAATTAACTTATATTTTTTTCTTTTGTTTCCGAAATTCACAGACACACACTCATCACAATTTACACACACAGACAGTGACAAGGGTCAGTGGCAGTTAGGCTATGAAGAAAAAAAGAAGAAAAACAATTAAACACGGAGCCCGCATCAACCGGCCAGCAGCCCGCATCAATCCGCCCTCATCAACCCGCGGCCCGTACAGCTCGCTCACGAGCTCAGTGTCGGGTACGAGTTTGCTTCTGGCGGTTCAAGCCCAGCCCGGCCCGATTCGTTTAATTAACGTGCCGGTTCAGTGTTCATTGTTTCCGGGTTCAACCCGCTTCCGGCCCGGCCCGGACCGCACGGCCCGCACTATTGGCCACCTCTAGAGACTACCGCTTCTGATTCAGGTATGTTCATGATATAAATGAATATGTCATTAAGTCAAATTTCTACTTGGGTATTAGATACCGCCTGTGGTTCTTACATCTGCAATTCGTTGCAGGGACTAAGGAGAAGTATGACTCTTGAGGAAGAGGAGGTGATTCTACTGATGGGAAATGGAGCAAGAGTTGCTGCTGAAGATGTAGGATCATTTCATTTACATATGCCTACGGGCAAGACTATTGTTTGAAATAATTGTAATTTTGTTTCCTCGATTGTAAGGAATATTGTTTCTATTCCTATGTTGGATTTGGATGGTTTTTCATTTTATTATTAAGAATAATGAATGTTCTATCCTTAGAGATAATATTCTTTATTGACGTGGTATTTTAAATAATGGTCTGTATGTATGTGACATAATTTACTTCAGATTGAACAAACTAATAAAAGAAAAGGGATGATGAAAATCTCATTTTCTTTTGGCACTGCAGACTTGGTCATATTAGTGAAAATAGACTGCGGACATTGCATAAGGAAAGGTTACTTGACCCCTTTTGATTTTGAATCATATCATACATGCGAGTCTTGTCTATTGAGTAAAATGACCAAATCTCCATTTAGTGGACATGGAGAGAGTGCTGCAGATTTGCTAGGATTGGTACACACAGATGTATGTGGACCAATGTCTACGCAAGCCATGGGTGGATTTTTATACTTCATTACTTTCATAGATGATAGATCTAGATTCGGATATGTGTTTGATGAAACACAAGTCTGATGCCTTTGAAAAGTTCAAAGAGTATAAGTATGAAGTGGAGAAATAAACCAAAAATGGTATTATAACTCTTCGATCAGATCGAGGTGGTGAATACTTGAATGGAGAGTTTCTGGATTATCTCAAAGAAAAGGGTATAGTCTCCCAGTGGACTCCTCCAGATTGGTATTTGAAAGGAGAAATCGAACTTTGTTAGACATGGTTCGGTCCATGATGAGCTATGCAAATCTTCCAGTATTCCTATGAGGTTATGCATTGGAAACCTTAGCATATTTACTGAATAAGGTGCCTTCCAAATCTGTTCCTCAAACTCCATATGAGATATGGAAAGAAAGGAAACCGAGTCTTAAACACGTTAAGATTTGGGGATGTCCAGCTTATGTCAAGAAAGTTGACCCAGATAAGCTGGAATCGCGATCCGTAAAATGTAGTTTTGTGGGATATCCTAAAGAGACTTTAGGGTATTACTTTTACACCGATCATAGGGTGTTTGTCTCCAGACATGCTACTTTCTTGGAAAAGCAGTTTATCCTTGAAGGAAACAGTGGGAGCAAAATTGAACTTGATGAAGTTCAAGAAGCACAAACTACTACGGATCAAGTGGAAACACCTGTTCAGACTGAACAACCTTCTGTGGAACAGCCCATTTGTAGGTTAGAGAGAGTGTCTCGCCAACCTGAGAGGTATTATGGCCTTGTCATTGAGAATGACAATGAGTTGTCAATCATTGATGATGACAACCCTATGACCTATAATGAGGCTATGAGTAGTGTTGACTCAGAGAAATGGCAAAGTGCCATGAAATCTGAAATGGAATCTATGTATACGGTATACAAAAGAAAGATTAGAGCAGATGGCCAGGTGGAGACCTTTAAAGCCAGGCTTGTGGCAAAAGGATTCAAACAAAGGCAATGGATTGACTTTGATGAAACCTTTTACCTGTAGCCCTGTTAAAATCAGTTCGGATTTTGCTTGCGATTGCTGCTTACTACGATTATGAGATCTGGCAAATGGCCAGATGGTTTTCTCTCCAAGGGAAATGAAAACCTAGTGTGTAAGCTGCTGCGAACTATATGTGGTTTAAAGCAAGCTTCTCGTAGATGGAACATCCGTTTTGATGAGACAATCAAAGAGTTTGGTTTTATCAAAAACGTAGATGAACCATGTGTCTACAAAAGGGTTAGTGGGAGCGCGGTAACATTTCTTGTATTGTATTGAAAGAGAGTTGACACACATAACAACATAGCAAACCCACTCACAAAGCCACTTTCTGAAAGTCACATTGATCGTCATAAAGACAAGATGGGTATTAGATACCAGAGTGATTGGTTTTAGTACAAGTGGGAGATTGAAAGAGATATGTCCTAAGTCCAATCACGTATGAGGATTTAGGAATAACTTTTATGTAATCTGTTTTGATTTCATTGATAATTAATAAAAGACTTGTTTTGTTTTTATTACGGGCTCTATCTATTTAAATGTTTAAATAAGATATACCATAGTTTAGAGTAAAGCTATTTATGGGTTATGATGAGATCATAATAGTGAGACCTAAAAGATGATAACTCTAAACTTAAATAGTTCCCGGTCATAGAATTACTAACTGGTAATTAATAATCCGCAAAGATCGGTACATACTATGCTTGCTTCATTCTGAAGGATGTCTGTTCTCATAGATATTTGTGTGGTGACACTATAGCTAGTATGTAGGTGATTATTATAGAATAAGTTCACTGAACATGACTCGCACAACTGAACAACTGATGGAGTTCACTCACGTGTCAGCAGTTGTTCACATAGTGATAGTTGTACAAGTATCCTTAGACTTGAGGTCATCATATTCATCTTGTGTATACTGAACTATGCTTTGGTTTAGTTCTTAGTCTCCAGGGACAATTATTAGGGCTCTACTGGGTATAGGAATTTGTACACGAAGATAGTGTATGATCAATAAAGGATCTACCCCTTCCAGTGAAGGAAGAGAATGTTCAAAGCTGATCCACTTATACAAGTTCAAGAATCTCTGGCCAGAGTGAATGAAATTAGAAAGGAGTTTCTATTTTACATAGAACTGAGCATAGTGAATGGGAAAGCAAATGATTAAATTAGATAGGCTTGACACAAGATCCATGCCTTGTATTTAATCAGGACATTGGAGGGTAGAAGGAGTTAATTGTACGGTAACTATTCACTGAATAGGTTCTTGGTATTCTAAGTAGTGAATTCATATTATGCGGATAGTCGCGATATGTTGAGAAGCATCACTCACGATGTAGAATAAATATAATTAATCAGTTAATTATATTTAGTGAATTTTAGTATTCATGTAAATAATTAATAAAAGTTTATTATTATTTATTTCTACTACCGGCATAATATTGAACCTATAGGGTCACACCATAAAAGAATATTTTCTTTGATGAAATAATGAGAGAGAGAATTATTTTCTAAATAGTTAAGAAAAGAAATAATGATTAAAATAGTTTTAAATTATTATTAAAGCATTTTATGAACATAAAATGTGGGGGTTAATATATATAAAGATATATTATAAAACCCTAGGAGAGCCCTATAAATAGAATGAGATGGATGGCTCATTTGATAAAACACACAATTTTGGTTTTGTGAAAACCCTAGCCTCCATCTTCTTCTTCTCTCTCTCTCTCTCCCAAAAACTCCAATTTTATAAAAGCTCAGTTTTATAAAAAGGTTCATCGAAGAGGATCGTTCGTGGTGGATACCGGTAGAGTGCTTCACACACTGAGGAGCAACTGCTAGCACTCCATTTTTATAAAGCTTCGATTCACAAGGTATGGTTACGATTCCTCAGTTTTTCCCTTTTATACGTTTTTCTATATGTGCGGTATATGGTTTGTACGGAATAAATGTTATTTCACGCTTTCGCTCATCCGTAAATTCCATCAATTAGGACCAGTCAACTTGTGAGCATCTAGTATGCTCCGGAGTGATAGTGCAGAAGACATGACGAATATAGTAAATCTGTAAATGATAAACACATAACAACACTTAGCAAATATTCAATTTCATTTCAAAAAACTATATGAATCGGATCTTTATTCATAAGTGTCTCCCACTAGTTTATCTAATTTATTCAACCCCCTAAGTGAAAATTAAGCATTCATAATGCTAGTGGGAATAGGGGTCCTACATTCCATCACACAACCTCGGCTGTAGCACGAAACGTCATGTGATGTTCAATAGGCAGATAACTCTTGTCAATTACATCTTATGTTATTCCCTAATATAACTTTAGCCTCTTGAATAATTGAGTCACGGCTGTGGCACGACAAACTCAATATTCTAAGTCAAGTCTAACCCAACATTTCGTACAATTGAATCAGTCTCCAACGGCCCATGGCTGTAGCACGTAACGACCTTTAGATTATAATTCAATGTACACATCTCTATGTAATAGACAAGTATTTCTTATCACGAAATCAAAGTCCTCGGCTGTAGCATGAAACGACAATGATTTAAAAATAAGAACAACTTTCTACCATGTTGGAAGGCTATGACCAACACAAGCCCGTTGTGTCATTGGCCAATTACTACTTGATATTATTTAATTACATATTATAAAGAGATTCTTCCTTTTAAATTAAATATTTGAAATCAATAATCGATAATCAGATGATTCCCAGATCAGGTGGAGCATTGTCAAGAGGCGTCACTTAATAACCCTTTCTTACAGATAGAAATCTGTTGTTGACAGAATCATCATTTCTCTCAATATTGAAAATTCGTATTCAATTACGTGTTTCATAAACACAAGAATCTCATGATTGTATTCATAATATTATTGTTAAGGTCCTGAAACAATTTCACTATACTAGATTGTCTAACAAACGCCTTATGTTAATTAAGTTCACCTAAATCTATCATCGCATGATAAACTAAGCATATATCACATATATAAGCATGAATAAATGTAAAGGTAGGCATGTTAAATCATGTAGCATATTGGTCTAAGCATTATACATCTCTATGTATCACATGAGGCATTGAAAAGCAATTAAAACAGTCAAAACTAGCTTTAAAACACTAATGTAAGCTCTAAACAGTTCGAAACTATTTCAAAAAATATCATATAATATACCATTAGATGCGTCTCGAAAAGACGAATCCAACGGCACCAAAAACGCCTCATTCTGACAAAGCACGCGCCCGCACGCGCCAAAAGAAGCATATCCACGCGCCCCTATGCGCACACACGCTGTCAGGCGCGTGTGTGACTGTCCTCCACCCGCCCCACGCGCGCACGCGCTTCACGCGCCCTAAACCCTAAGCTGACGTCAGCATGACGTCATCTGCTGACGTCAGCATGACATCAGCAATACGCTGACCATTGACCCGCGCGTGTCTGACACGCGCCGCGCGTGACACACGAGCGCGTGTGCCCCTCGCGGGCATGCCAGATGCGCGCTCCTCTGCCCGTTTCAGACTGTTGCCGCCGCCGCTCCTCAAACAATGTGCCACCGTACCCTGTTCTTTCTTCGAGCTCCGTGCCCTCACAATAACAGCACAGCAGCCAGAAAATATATATATGTATACTAATAGATTATATATATATATATATATTTAATTACGAATTTAATTGAAACAACTTCAAAAATTCATAACAATTAATCCATACATCATAAAATTATGAAAAAAATACCCAGACGATCTACAACACTTGTAGAACCCAGATCTACAGTCAAAATAATTCTGAGAAATGATTTCTAATCAGTCATAATTAATCCATGATATAACTTGTAAAAATCATAATTAATTCATACAAGCACATAAAATTCTGAAATTTTTACCACAGATCTATATGCATATAACCTATGCTCTGATACCATTGTAGGATTTTATCTATCACGGAAGTATGGTAAAAAAAATTTACACATATAAAATCCATATAATATGCATAAAGATCGTAAATAAAATCGAGGGATCGATTTCTAACCTTTAAAAGCGATCCAAGAACAACGAGCGGAGATCCTTAGCAGCTGCTCCTCAAGTGTGAAGCACTCCACCGGTATCCACCAAGAAAATGATGTAATGAAGGAGGAGGAGGTGGAGAGAATTAGGGTTTTGTATATCTTTAAGTTGAGGCAAAAATAGGGTTTGTAATGTTATATTTATAGGCATAATTTTCAGGTGAAAATTTCCCATAAAATATTATTATTATTATTAACCCTTTATTATTCTCACTAATAATTAAAACACCTTTTAATTATTAATTCTTTTTCTAAACACTTTAGAAATAATTCTCTCTCTTGATTTAATTTCCAAAAATTAAATTCTTAATTAATAATATTAAGAACTTTTCTTAATTAATTTATAATTAATTAAATCTCATTTAATCAATTATTAAATTTGCCAATTAATTATTTATTTCATAAATAAATAATTATCAGCCATTATTAATTAATTCCTCCACCATCAAATCATTCTCTTTTATGGTGTGACCCTGTAGGTTCAATATTAAGCCAGTAGTAGAAATAAATAAAATAAAATTATTTTATCATTATTTATATAAATTCTCTAAACCATTAAATATGATTAATTAATTAATCATATTTATTCTACATCGTGAGGGATACTTCTCAGCATATCGCGACTATCCGGATAATACGAATTCACTGCTTAGAATATCAAGAACCTATTCAGTGAATAGTTACCGTACACCTAATTCCTTCTACCCTGCAATGTCACGATTAAATACAAGGCATGGAACTTGTGTCAAGCCTATCTTATTTAATCACTTGCTTTCCCATTCACTATGCTTAGTTCTATTTAATGTAAATTAGAAACTCCTTTCTAATTTCATTCACTCTGGCCAGAGATTCCTGAACTAGCATAAGTGGATCAGCTTTGAACATTCTCTTCCTTCACTGGAAGGGGTAGATCCTTTATTGATCATACGCTATCTTCGTGTATAAATTCCTATACCCAGTAAAGCCCTTATAATTGTCCCTGGAGACTAAGAACTAAACCAAAGCATAGTTCAGTGTACACAAGATGACTATGATGACCTCAAGTCTAAGGATACTTGTACAACTATCACTATGTGAACAACTGCTGACACGTGAGTGAACTCCATCAGTTGTTCAGCTGTGTGAGTCATGTTCAGTGAACTTATTCTATAATAAGCACCTACATACTAGCTATAGTGTCACCACACAAATGTCTATGAGAACAGACATCCTTCATAATGAAGCAAGCATAGTATGTACCGATCTTTGCGGATTATTAATTACCGGTTAGTAATCCTACGACCAAGAACTATTTAAGTTTAGAGTTATCATCTTTTAGGTCTCATTATTATGATCTCATCACAATCCATAAAAAGCTTTACTCTAAACTGTGGTACATCTTATTTAAACACTTAAAATAGATAGAGCCCGCAATAAAAACAAAATAAGTCTTTTATTAATATCAATGAAATCAAAACAGATTACATAAAAGTTATTCCTAAATCCTCATACATGATTGGACTTAGGACATATATCTTTCAATGATGAGAGCCTTTCCTTTGCCCCTTTTTGAGGCAGCCACTTTAGGAGATTCCTCCTCAGCCTTAAGAGCAACTTTCCTTGACTTTCTTCCATGCCTGTAATAACTCGAATTTTTGAGACCTTGTAAAATGTTTAATGAATAGTAACCCTGACAGACGGGAAAAAAGTTTGAGCCCACACTATGTAGTGCATGAGAAAATGAGTTTCAGAATTGATATTACGACTATAGTACCAAATGAGTGTTTGTAAACGCTATTGGTTTTCGAAGAAAATGAACTTTGAAAAATGACCGTATTTACGACTTATCGAGGGTTACGAGAATCACAATATAATTACGAGATTAAAATCCTACGAATTTATATTCAAGTAGGATAAATAAAAATATAAGGAATAAATACGAAAGAAATTACATCGCGAACCATTTACGAGTAAGTATTACGGAGAACGTTTAAGTAACCGAGCAAACGCGTAAACGATTAAATAAACGTAACGCACTAACTAAACCATGGTACGGAAGTAACCATGGTTACTTCATCAAATAGTGAGCTAACCATAGGATGACCAAGCTAGCTAGCAAAATAGTGCTCTAAGGAAGCCAACCTTGTAGTTAGCTTATAAGCTAGCAAGCTACAAAGATTTGTCTCCAAGATTTGCTACAAAAAATAAACCTAGAATGCTATACTAGGAAGAATAAAATTAAGTTACAAGATATCAACTCACCTTCCTAGAAGCAATCTATCCAAAGCATCCAAGAGAAGCAACCAAAGTAGTATAAATACCTCCCCCCATCCCCATTTGTTCCATTCGGCCCTATTGAAGAAAAGAAGGAATTCAAATTCCAAACTCCAAGTTCAAGCTCATGTAAAATCACCCAATTAATTCCCAAGCCTCCTAGAAACTAAACTAAGGTAAGAAAATTCTTTCATCTCTTTTTATCAAGATTTGATGGGTGGAATAAATTAAAGAAACTCACTAGTGAATAGTATGAATAGTAACCTCTCTTTGGTTTCTTGATTTCAATGGTGGTTTTAGGTTCTAAAAATCATAGAAAGCACTTCCAAGCCTCCTCCATCCTCAAGAACACATCCCAAGCTTTGAAGAAAGGTAAAAATCTTTGGCCCAACTTTATTTAAGGTTCATTTTTAAGATCCATTTAGTATGTGTTAGTAAACCTAGCTTACTAAGTAGTATTGATGAAATCTTGGTGTTTAAGTTAAGTAGATTAAAGTTGGTTGTTGTTGCCTCAAGAACATGATGTTCTTGAGAGGAGTTTGTGTGTTGATGATAATATGATTATTGTTGGTGGTTGTGTTACTAGTTAGGGCGTAAACGAAACCCGATCGTAAACGTAACTTCGTTAAAATCAACAAATCGTAACTTTAAGTTTCTGCAGAAATTCCCGAAGTTGTAAACTGAAGATTCTTGAAAAATAACCTTTTTTTAGGATAGACAATGTTATAAGGATCGTTTAGGCGCTTGAATTGCTTGATTCCGATTTACGGATCAAAGGTTATGGTCGTTTTAGTAAAAGTAATTTACGCGACAAAAACTGTTACGAATTACGAATTTTGAAAATATAAAGGATAGACTTAAAAGTGTTCATAAATCATGAAATATTTTACAGAGAGTAACATATTGAGTTCCCTAACTGCCATAAAAATTTCAAGTGAAAATAATGATTTTCCAATTTTATAAAAATGTCGGAGCCGAGACCGCGCGAGTAGAAACCGAGAGAATCCATAAGCGGAGCCGACAACGATAATGAGAATGAACCCAAGATACTTAGGAAAATGAAGTGACCACAATGTGAATATGACTTAAAGGAATAAATAAGGGTAATATAAGTTGAGCGGGATCATGATAAGTAGCGCATGAGTGCGAGTTGCCGTAAATTAGGACAGAACCTAATGAAATGAAATGTGTTTATGGTTATAGATTTCCGAGCGGAACCTAGAGCATCCTCCACCTCGAGATACCCAGGCAAGTTTACGAACCCAACTCCATTTTTACTTTTGTGTTGTGAAATGATTGTTTTACTATCATCGCATAAATTACATGTTTGCCATGATACATAGTTGTTGAATTTTGCATAATAAAGCAATGTTGTACGATAAAGTATATATCGTGAAATGTTTATTCCGCTTTAAGCGTGACATATTATATAACACCGAGAGTCGGTCGGGATTTAAAATAAAACCCGAGAATCATTCCGTAGATATTATAGGACGATTATAAGTCCATAGTAGTACGGTTTAAAAGGGACTCATCGTCCATTTATGAAATATTAAAACACCTCGAACTTTTATTAAAACGATTTCCCAACGATCATATTCCCTCAACTATATTTTATTGTTCAGATAATAAATATTATATACATATTCCTTTATTATGGGAGTAGTATACTCCAACGTTGATTTATTTCAAACCCGATTAATCATTATAGATTATTAATTATGTAGACACAAACTAATTGAGAAGTATTATTTTAAATAAATCTTTTAGAGAGTAAACTCATTCGAGCTATGATTATTATCAATTATCATTTAATTATTTATCAACTAATATTTAATTAATTATCATTTATTAAAGAGTTTATTATTGATGTAAAAATTATAGATCCTGATTTAAAACATACTTTCTGATTTCGGAATATCATTCGAATAATTTCAGATCGTCGGTGAATATTATCCCGACTTATTAATATTTTGAATATAGTTTCAAGGAGAAACTTATTAATAAATATCATATATGATGTTATCATACAGTCATTTTTATACTGTACATTATTATGTTGGGCATTATAGCTCACACTTATTTTCTTAAATTGACACAACACAACAGTGAATCAAGATGCCTGCCATGAGAACTACAGCCAGGAAATGGCCAGCTGTTCCTTAGATTGTTTGGTGCTGTACCACAGGTAGTCAGAATAAGCTGGATTAGTTTTCAGTTGGTTATAGTTCGACTTATTTATAAGTATGATTTATGTAAGGTAAGAAACAAGAAACGTATATTTGGCCAGCAGACTAGCCTTACCTAAAGGTCACTCCCCAGTAAGACTAATTATATTTGGGTTGTAATAAAAATTACTCTAGTGATGATGGTTCGTTTCCAAGACAATAACCTGTAAGTATGTGTGTGATAAGTGTGGGGTCGTGAAGCGTGAGTATTTATATATTGTAGTGTGAGTTGTGTGAGTTTAGATGGCGTGGCTTTCGAGACTCCTGACCCCGGGTTTTGGGGCGCCACATAAATGGTATCAGAGCCTTAGGTTATCAAATCCTGGAAACGATAGGACATAAAATATGTAAACATAAGAATAATAAAAAAATCAATTAGAGCTCAAGTCGAGTTCGTTGTCGGGCTACACGGGTAGTCTTGACCATTTTACCCTCAAGGGAATTCCAACTCTAAGTTAGTAACACCTTTCCTATTGTGTCAAGTACTAGTGGAGCCTACGAGGGAGGTTGATCCTGTTGATGATGTCATGATTCCTGAGCGTGACCCTATTTTCGAGCCAGAGAGCCCACCCATTGATGATTCAGATAATTACCCTACTGAGGATGTCCTAGAGGAGGAGACTGAGCTTCCTGTCCCCGTAGCTAGTGGCGTAGTCTGGAGGGATGTAGAGATGTACCCTCACCAGGATATTCGCTCTCCTACACCACCCTCAGGGATCCAGAGCCCTATGTCCTATACCGATGATGATGATGATGAGGAGGTGATACGCGCACAGTTCCACGAGGTTCATAACTTATCCTGTAGTGACCCAGATTCACCTCTACCACCACCGGCGACCATGCATGTAGCCGTACACGACTGGATAGTGGGTCAGCTTAACGCTGAGATCACTGCGGCATCTGCTCTCATTGCGGAGTTATGCCAGGCACTGACAGCTGAGAGAGCCACCCAACTAGGATACCTAGGAGATTTCAGAGCTGCTTCCCCAGCTATAGCCCGTAGAGAGATCGATGGGATCAAGCTCCGTACCAGGGTTCAGATGAGGATGACATCTGTGGGAGGATACATCCCGGTAGTTGATGCAGAGCTGATGATTGCAGGAGCGATGAGGAGGGTGCGTGACCTCACTCGCAGTGATAGTGACTGAGAGACTAGTGACTAGATATAGACCTTGAAGAAGGCTGGGTGACTTGTCACCAATTTTGGTAGGATAGCTAGTAGTAGATAACGTTCCTAGCCCTTCAGGGTACACGACTTATGTATTTTCATTTCAGTACTCAGAACTAGTAGTGATAGATTGTAATCAGGCATGTATGAACTCGGCTAGTTGTTTCATCCCCAAGATATAAATGGGAGATCTTATTAATATATATCTATGCAGTTATTAAGAAATGATGTCTATATTATTGCACTTTATAAAACCTGCTAGATAATAAATGACATGCTTACATATGAATAAAATAACCCAACTGTTATAATTACAATTATGTTGACCAATTTTCATTATCAGAACAATGCCACCCCGTAGAAGAGGAACCAGGGCACAGCCCGCAGAATCTGTTAACCAACAACGAGGTGACCCTGTAGTAAATGAGGAAAGTGAAGAAGACCTAGACTATAATGAATATGATGAGGAAGAATAAATAGAAGAAGAGGTAGAGGATACCCATCAGGGAGGGAACCCCATGAATGAATTTATGGAACTGTTAAGAGAAAATCTGAACCAACAGCCTATTCCACCACAACCATATGCTGCCCAATAGACTGCAGCTACTGCCTTTAGAGCCTTCAAATCTCTCAAACCCCCAGAGTTTCTAGGATCTGCCGACCCCGTTGAAGCACGGGCTTGGCTCAAAGAGATAGAAAAGTCCTTCAAAATACTAGGTGTTGAGGAACGACATAAGACCATTTTCGCTTCTTACATGCTGAAAGGAGAAGCTAACTACTGGTGGAAGTCCAAACGAAACCTAGAAACTGATGCTGTGATTCCATGGGATAGATTTACCCGACTATTCTTAGACAAGTACTTCCCTAGGTTTATGGAAACTCAGACGGAGATTAGGTTTCTGGAGTTGAAACAAGATAAGATGACTGTGGTAGAATATGAGGCCAAATTTACTGAGTTGTCGAGATTTGTGCCCGAGTTTGTGAATACCGAAGAAAAGAAAGCGCGAAGGTTTCAGCTTAGTTTGAAACAATGGATACAGAACCGAGTAGCAGTGTTAGAGCTGACAGACTATGCTACCTTAGTACAGAAAACCTCGATTATTGAAGCTGGCAGTAGGTAGATTGTGAAGGAGAAGGAAAATAGGAAGAGGAAGATAGGAAGCCAAGGAATAGGAACTAGGAACAGGAGCCTTCCAAGCAGGTTCTTTAGGGGAGCTGTGTCTCAACCTGCACGAGGCCCCGGATTCAGAAAGGCCCCGAGTGAGAGCGTTGGCCAGGGCGGCGGACAATCTAGGGCAACATTTCATAGCCAACCCCATGCCCCAATACCAGAGTGCCAGACCTATAAGAGAAGACACCTTGGGATATGCAACCAAACAAGAGCCCCTCTGAGATGTTACCGATGTGACCAAATCAGACACCTTGCCAACAGCTGCACCCGGGCTATTGTAACGTGTTTCCAATATGGAAAGGTAGGACACATGAAGAAAGATTGCCCAACACTGAAGCCCCCAGCCTCAGGGATGAGCAAAGCTGCATCCAACTGACCCCCAGCTGCTAGGACCTTCAACATGACTCTTCAGGATGCTGTCCAAAACACTGACGTGATAGCAGTGCCCTTTTGTTAAATTCCGAACATGCAAATGTCCTATTTGATTCGGGAGCAACCAAGTCTTTTATATCTCAAGATTTTGCTAAAAAGTTAAAACTTAATGCCATACCCTTACGTGAGATATTATGAGTGGAAATAGCATACAGATAAATAATCCCTGTAAATCAAGTACACCCTAAGTGCAAGTTGAAATTAGAATGGAAGATCTTCGAGGTCGACCTAATCCCATTCGCGTTAGGAGAATTTGATGTAATCTTAGGAATGGATTGGTTATCCAGTAACGGAGCGCAAATAGATTGTGAACGGAAGAAAGTAAAGATAAGAGTGCAGAATGAAAAAGGAGTAGTGTTTAAAGGTCAACGACAGAACCGGAAATTTCTAACCATGCTTCAGGCAAAAAGATTGTTAAGGAAAGGTAGCGAGGCCTATTTGGCTTATGTGATGATACCAAGAAGGAAGTCCCTAATATACAGGACATACCCGTAGTAAACGAATTCGAGGATGTATTCCAGAGAACTTACCAGGATTACCACCTGACCGAGAAATAGAGTTCGCTATAGAGTTAGCACCAGGAACGACACTAGTATCCAAGGCCCCATATAGGCTAGCCCCAGTTGAGATGAAGGAACTAGCTTCTCAACTGCAAGAGTTATTAGATAATGGAATGATAAAGCCCAGTGTGTCTCCATGGGGAGCGCCAGTACTGTTCGTAAAGAAAAAGGATGGCAGCATGAGATTATGCATAGACTATCAAGAGTTGAATAAGCTGACTATTAAGAATAGGTACCCTCTCCCCAGAATTGATGACCTATTCGACTAACTCAAGGGAGCTGTACATTTTTCCAAGATAGATTTAAGAAGAGGATATCACCAGTTGAAAATCAAACCGGAAGATATACCGAAGACTACTTTTTGCACTAGGTATGGACACTATGAGTTCTTAGTTATGTCGTTTGGGTTAACCAATGCACCCACAGCCTTTATGGATTTGATGAACAGAGTTTTCAAAAAGTACCTGGATATATGTATAATAGTTTTTATAGACGATATTCTGATCTACTCAAAGACAGAGCAAGAATACGCAGAACATTTGAGGATAGTCTAAAAAATCTTGAGGAATGAGAAATTGTATGCCAAGTTCTCGAAATGCGAGTTTTGGTTGAGAGAAGTTCAGTTTTTAGGACATGTGGTGAGTAGAAAAGGAGTTTTAGTTGATCCTGCCAAGATAGAGGCGGTATCCAATTGGGAAAGACCAACTACCCCAACAGAGGTTAGGAGTTTTGTGGGTTTAGCAGGATATTACCGAAGATTCGTGCAAGACTTTGCTAAGAAATCCGGTCCACTGACTAGACTTACCCGGAAGACAGAAAAGTTTGGGTGGACAGAGAAATGTGAGGAGAGTTTTCAAGAGCTGAAAAGGAGGCTGGTGTCAGCACTAGTGCTCGCTCTTCCCGATGGAAAGGGAGAGTTTGTGATATACAGCGATGCATCGCTTAAAGGATTAGGATGTGTACTAATGCAGCACGACAAAGTGATAGCGTATGCCTCTCGGCAATTGAAGGAATATGAAAGCAGATACCCTACGCATGATCTAGAATTAGCAGCCATAGTGTTTCCCTGAAAATTTGGAGACACTATCTATACGGTGAGAAATACGAGATCTACACTAACCATAAAAGCCTCAAATATATTTTTACTCAGAAGGAACTGAACATGAGACAGAGGAGATGGTTAGAATTGATAAAAGACTACGACTGTGAAATTTTGTATCACCCGGGTAAAGCCAATGTGGTGGCTGACGCCCTTAGTAGGAAGGAAAGACTCAAGATGATAATGATATCGGAGGAGTTGATTAAGGAATTTGAGAAGATGGAAATTGACGTAAGGATGACCGGTAAGGGAACAGAAGGATTATTTGAGATTAAGCTAGTGCCAGAACTGACTGAAAAGATACGAGTATGTCAGGAAAAGAAGATGAGTGAGGAAAAAGGAACATTGACCGGTGAAGAAGTGAGATGCGAGAAGGACAAGAAAGGGATCATGAGGTATGTGTCCCGGATTTGGATTCCGAATGTACAAGAATTAAAGGATGAGCTACTGCACGAAGGGCACAACTCTAGATATTCAATCCACCCAGGAAGTACGAAAATGTACCGTGACCTTAAGTAATATTATTGGTGGCCTAACATGAAGAGAGAAGTAACAGAGTGGGTCAGCAAGTGCTTGACATGCCAGAGAGTGAAGGCGGAACATCAGCGACCTAGTGGACTATTACGACCCCTAGAGATTCCGGAATGGAAATGGGAGCACATAGCCATGGATTTCGTGACAGGCTTACCAAGGACGAAAACCAATCACGATGTCATATGGGTTATCATTGATAGACTGACCAAGTCCGCACACTTCCTACCAATCAACAAAAGATACACCATAGACAAGTTGGTGGATATTTACTTGAAGGAAATAGTAGTTAGACACGGCGTTCCGGTAGCCATAGTGTCAGATAGAGACCCGAGGTTTAATTCCCGATTTTGGAGAAGCTTCCAGGAATGTGTAGGCACCCGACTAAACATGAGTACCGCTTACCACCCCAGACTGATGGACAAAGCGAAAGGACTATTCAGACCCTAGAAGATATGCTACGAGTGTGTGCCATTGATTTCAAAGGAAATTGGGATGACCACTTTGAAGGGTTTTTAGCACATAAACGTAATGAAAACGTAAATTTAAAACTTAAAAAAACCGAAACCCTCCGCAGGATCCATGCGAAAAATAATATTTAATTCGTAGTTCAGTATGTTTACCTTAAGAAGCTTTACGTTAATGAAAAGATGGAGGTCTTTAATAGTGATCCAAGAACGATGAACGGAAATCCCTAGCAGCTGCTCCTCAAGTGTGAAGCACTCCACCGGTATCCACCAAGAGATCAATGTAATGGAGGAGGAAGAGGTTGAGGGAATTAGTTGCCTCCCTCTATTTCTACTTTAGAATTAGGGTTTTTATTTTTGTTGAGGCAAATAGGGTTTATAATAGTATATTTATAGGCAAAATTTTCAGCTGAAAATTTTCCATAAAATATTATTATTATTAACCCTTTAATTGATTATTCTTATTAACCAATTAACTAATAATTAAAACACCTTTTAATCATTAATCCCTTTTCTAAACACTTTAGAAAAATAATTCTCTCACTTGATTTAATTTCCAAAATTAAATTCTTAATTAATAATATTAAGAATTAATTAAATCTCATTTAATGAATTATTAAATCTGCTAATTAATTATTTATTTCACAAATAAATAATTACCAGCCATTATTAATTAATTCCTCCACCATTAAATCATTCTCTTTTATGGTGTGACCCTGTAGGTTCAATATTAAGCCGGTAGTAGAAATAAATAATAATAAAACTATTTTATCATTATTTATAAAAATTCTCTAATTCATTAAATATGATTAATTAATAAATTAATCATATTTATTCTACATCGTGAGGGATACTTCTCAGTATATCGTGACTATCCGGATAATACGAATTCACTGCTTAGAATACCAAGAACCTATTTAGTGAGTAGTTACCATACAATCAATTCCTTCTATCCTGCAATATCCCGATTAAATACAAGGCATGAAACTTGTGTCAAGCCTATCATATTTAATCATTTGCTTTCCCATTCACTATGCTTAGTTCTATTTAATGTAAATTTGAAACTCCTTTCTAATTTTATTCACTCTGGCCAGAGATTCCCGAACTAGCATAAGTGGATCAGCATTGAACATTCTCTTACTTCACTGGAAGGGGTAGATCCTTTATTGATCATACACTATCTTCGTTGTAACACCCCCAAATCCGGGGTCGGGGATCCGGGTTGTCACGAGTTCCATTTCCCTTATCAATACTTAATCTTAACAGTCAACCAACTACTGCGTACTGTGACCCCACAATATACACACACACACCACAAGTTAGAGTCTCAGAGATGTATACCAAAAATAACACAAGTCATTTTATTCCACAATTATAAGTCATTACACCTCAAAAGGGTTTCTGAATAAATTTACATTTCCTTGCCATTATTACAATTAATAAATATACATAAGTCTGGTACAACAAAAGTTGAAAGCCTAGCCTATTGGTAGTTCCTTCCTCAGCTACAACGGCATCAACGCCTACAAGAAACTGCGAAACGTTTCCTATCCGCTCATGAATTGGGAGCTTGGTCCTGTTCATCTTGCTATCTGATGTTGTGTGATGAAAGAAGAAAGAAAGGGTGAGCAACAAGCCCACCAAAATAATATGTATAATGATTTACAATATATGAGCATTCTCATAGTACTCATGAAAGTCTTGGTCAAGAAGAAATGAACCAAGTTGATATCTTACCGCGACCAAGTCGCAAAATATTCAGTATATATGTATATATACTTTTCAAAATCTTGGAAGTCCTCTTCCATGCATAATATACACAGAGTTCCAGTTTATAACTGTATAAAAAATATCGTTGCAAGGTGATCTCATATATCTAACATTGTCTCAACGTTTTTCTGAAAATCTTTGTCATGCATAAGATAATCATTACTAGATATAAGTTTAAAAGATGAAGTTACAAGATACTCCAATATACTTATATCTTTTCCTAATACTATTTGAACTACCACCGTTCAAGTTATAATTAGTTCATCCCATAGATTAAGCTACAAGACAAAACTTGTATAGAATCAATCTTTAAAATATCATCAAAATAAAATGAAGTTACGAGATACTTCATTTGATGCAAACATCATTTTGAAAACTCAACCCTGCCAACACTCAACAATCGCTCAACCGTAGCCTTTCTATCGAAGTGCTCTGGGTAGTGCTGCAGAAATATCCAATTGGATGATGAACTCATTACGGGAGTTTGCCGCGCCAGGAAGACCACTTACGATGATCAGTCGTAGTAGTGCAACCCCACCATTTTCTACATGTAGAGGAGAACCTGTCAGATTTACTTGTCAACCGAACACTGGACTCCTAAGGAATGGACCATCTTAACGGAACTTCCAGGCCATTTTGGCCAATATAATAAGGCTGGGCCGGCGCCACTCGACCACTTACGCCACTCCTAGTTCAGATAAAATCCATGACTCTGAAACGTAAAGCTTGTCCCCCCTTTCCCCAAGTAGAAACTTGTTGATACGGCTCCACCAAGAAGTCGTATCTAGTTGGAAAGGAAAACTCACCGATATTTCCCAGGCAGTGCCTGTTAATGGATTAACTTGTTCCAAGAATTTTACTTCCCGAGTGTTGGGTAAGTAATCAAAAACTCTTTTATCAAAATAGCAACATTGTTGTGAATATAAAATACACTACAGAGCCGGATCCCTCAAGTTTTGAGCGAGTATTTAAATCCCCTTCGAAAGGAGGATCTTAAATATAAAAATGAGTTTTGGGATCCGCCCTAACCTTTAAAATCATTTTGAAGACTCGAAAACATTTTTAAGAATGTTTGGAGTGATGCTGATTTAACAAAATAAATCAGCCCCAATATATTAGAAAATATCTGAATATTATTATTTAAATAATATTCCCATAAAGAATAATCTTTATAAAAATAATTGAAGTAGAAGTTTTAAAACTTACACTTGAAATGAATATTAAATAACCAAATATATACTTATACGAAAGTACTATCTTTATTTGAATAATCAAAAGTAAGTTTGATTATCGACACATTATTCTTTAATAAAATAAAGAATATTATTTAGTAAATAATCGGAGTCATAAGTCCTCAAATGAATATTCAAATAATAATATTCATTAAATAAAATAAACGGAGTCATATGTCCTCGAATGAATATTCAAATAATATTCATTAATAAAATAAACGGAGTCATATGTACTCGAATGAATATTCAAAATAATATTCATTAATAAAATAAACGGAGTCATAAGCCCTCGAATGCATATTCAAAATAATATTCATTAAGAAAATAAAGTTATCGAATAAACCTTATTCGATTCATAGTTTTTGAAAACTATATATATATATATATACAATATACTCGGGAACATCGACTCCCGGTTTTAGAAAATGTTCACCTTTGGGTCCCCTATACTAAGGGTATACGCAATTACTGCTTATCTCTGGCATAGGTATTATGCAACTAATAAGCATTTGAATCAACAGATATATATCAAGATTACGAAACAGACATGCATATATACCATATCACATGATCCAATATATCGCAAAATTTGCTAATAACAATCATGCACTTATCACAAGATAATGCATATGCATATATACATCACAACAACAGTATAACGGGTAGAAAACTTGCCTGAGCGACTGGGGGTGATAAATGGCTTGGGACGAGTCTGGTAACCTATAAACAACATATAAGTTGGAATTAAACCAAAGTCGCTTATGAAACTATACTTTAACCAATTAGACCCTAACGTTCGCTTTTGCGCTTAACGATTTACTTAAGTCGCTCGAGTACCCTCGGCTCCACCATTTTTAATAAATTAACCATTAAGGGTTTTAAGGGGATTCTTTCGCGAGTGCCTTACCAACTGCCTAATACACTTTACATAAATGATTTATACTCCAATTAGTCTTTAAGGTCTTTAACCTATGTTTCAAAGTAAGACGAGGGGTAATGGTTCGTTCGCAAAACGCCGTTACTTAAAACAGTCGTTTCTCCTAAACCGTATATCGGATTCAAACGAACCACATATCAAAACGAAGCTCGTAAGATGAACAATCTAATCATAGCAATGGTCAAAACCTAACAGTGAGTTCTCGGGTCCTGATGTTAAGAACAAAAACAGTCTAAAGTAAATCGGACGTTACGACAGCTATGTTTACGCGATTACCAATTTTTATTATACTCCAAATCAACCACAAACCAACCACAATTCAATCATACAAACAAACTCCATCCATACATCACTACAACAGCCCCAACACCTCAAGTTTTTCCAATTTATATTAATCTCAAACATGAACTAAAACTATTCTTAAGTTCTTTAATTAATAACCAAGATTTACAACTCCAAAAACATCACAAAACTAACTAATCTCTACATACACAACAATCAAGCCTCTTATGAAATATAATACTCATATTAAGCTCTTAACATTCAATAACAAAGCTAGGTTAAGAGATTATACCTCCTTGAAGCTTCTTAACACAACACAAGAGCTTTGAATGCCTAAAGAACCTTGATCCTTGCTTGTATAACCTAAAACTTTCATAAAAATTCAAGAAAACTAAAGTTATTTTTTGAAAGTTACTATTCAACATCTTCTTCCTTGCTATTGGAAGAGATTGAGAAGGAATCTGAAGCTTAAACTTATAGGATATCCATATCTATGTACAAGGAACCTTAGATAATTACCTCACTAATTAACAAGGCTTGGATCTTGAATTTTGGAATTTTCCTCTTTGAAAAAGAAGAAAAGCCGAGAGCTCTTCTTGAAAATGGAAGTGTTTTGTGTTTTTTGATGTTTATGATTTGTTTTGGCTTGGTTGATGTTGTTTTGTTTGTTAATTACTTTTTACCATGGTAACTTTTGTATGGCCAAGAATCAACCAACAACACACTTCCTTTTTGTCATGCTTATGTCACCTTTCTTATGTCATCTTGTTACACTTGTCTTCCTCTTGTTGGTGTGATGACATCATCATCCACTAACCCCTTGATTAACTCCTAATTACTTGGCTAATGACCGCTGATCTGTTATGCGGTTCGCTTAACTTTCGTTTCCGTTTATCGTTTGAGGGATCATACCCGGGATCTTATTACTTAGGTTTCCTTAACCTTTCTCAATACATTATATTCCTTTTATGATCCTCTCTTATAATCCTTGAATTTAAATCCTTTTTATTATGTTACCTTATACTCGATTCTTTCTGTATCTGGTAGATTTCCGGGAAAAATCAAAGTGTTTGAATTTGGATTCTGACGATCTTTACATACACTTATATATCATGTAAAGTACTAATAAGATCTCAGAATAACAATAAAAGAACCCCTATATAGTGTGGCATGAAAAGTTTTCTTATTCAGCATTATCAGCAAAATCACTATTCATAAGGGTTTCAAAAAAATTCCAAAAATTGGGGTTATTACAGTCTCCCCTCCTTAAAAGGATTCCGTCCCGGAATCAGAATAGAAAATGAATAGGAATATTCTCTTATCATTGCACTTTCTAACTCTCGAGTAAATTTTCCCACATTGTGGTCCTACTACCAAACTCTGCCTAGTTTGATAACCATTCTCCTAAGCACTTGTTCCTTTTCAATGTATGACCCTTCCTGGTTGCTCCATATAGGTTACGTCGGGTTGCATGTCTATGCGCTCATGTGCCCTATTTGTCTAGCATCTGAATTACACTTCCTTAACATTAGTACGTGGAACACGTTATGAACTTGCTACATGTTCGGGGGTAGGGATAGCTCATATGCTAACTTCCCAATACGTCTTAATACCTCCAAGGGTCCAACAATTCGTGGGCTTAGCTTTCCTTTCTTTCCGAACCTCATCCATCATTTCCAAGGGATACCTTTAACATTACTAGGTCCCCTATTTCCTATTCCTTGTCCTTTCGTGTCGAATCAACATACCTCTTATGTCCATCTCGGGCTACTACCAGCCATCCTCTGATTAAATCTATTATATCCTTGGTCCTTTGGACCACTGTTGGTGCGAGCATCTTGCGCTCTGCAATCTTCATCCTAACATAAGGGAGATCGACATTGTCTTCCCTCAAGGATCTCATAAGGCGATACCTCGATACTGACATACGATCGATTATCGTAAGAAAACTTAATCCGTGTTAAGTCATCATTCCAAATTCTTTCAAGTCTATTGAACCGACTCTCATCATAGCTTCTAGCATTATAGCTTTTGCTTCTCAATACCCATTCTTTTCCAGTTCGTAGTCGTTACTATCTTCCGTACATAATACTATACTGGTTACACTTTTGCTCGTTAGCGTTCTATAACCTTTTAATAACCACGTCAACCTTAGTATCATGAACGTGTTAGAATCAGAATACCACCGTACTGATACTACTTCCTTTCTAGCTGCTTCTATCTTCGAAAGCTTGATCCATCATATAGAAGTAAAGGAATTTGTTGAGAGATCACTATGATCATAAACACTTGTTCTATTGCAGTTAGTACAGAAGGTGGCCAGCCTTTAGTACTTGACAAACAATTAAACAACATGTGGTATCCTACTAGGCTTCTATCACACAGATAGATAGTCATTCAGCAATACCTCCCCTTCTGGAAGGGTTGTTCTTCTCAGCTTATATGAAATGAAAAGGAGAGAAAAGAATGAATTGAAGAGAATTGTATATATATAAAATATACTGCCACAAAATATCTCGCTTGGAATCTACCTCTGAACTATAGAGGTTTATCATAGGAGAACAAAACATATATGTATATATATCAACATCAAGTATTATAGCATCGCATTTCACATGCCTAAATATTTATGCTATTCCGTCCATCATTCTATGGACCCATGCTCTTGCTCGAGCTCATAAACACTCACCATTGAAACTCCCTTGACAACGAAAATCGAATCTGGGATTTCATTCGAGGCATCATCGTTACTAGAATTCTATGCTTGCGTCGCAACCTTCCTCGTATAGTCATACGGCCCTCTATTGATAAGGAGGAATAAATATTCAATAGGTAGATAATCGACTTAATTAGCCTATCAAAGATAACTTATACACCACCACGACCCGATTAGTGGTACTCATTCTCAACATCCATTCCAATACAACTCTCACGGTTGTAAGTAATCAGCTCATTAGTCGCAGAATCATTGCTGCATTACTATGGTCCACCACTGACCTACTGTAGTCATTCGCTTTCCATGAAGTCTTAACAGCTAACCATACGGAGTCCATACATATCGTATCGAATTCTTCTAAGGAGTTAACATAATCACCATTCATAATTCATGAAGAACACTCCAAATTCTGACGTACTTTCATGACATGAAGCAGATAAAATTGCAGAAGAGTTTCAATCAAAGCAACGATAGTAGGTTAATACCATTCTTAATCATATGCCTTAAATAGAAGACTTAACTCAAAGGTTCGTCTAGTCCTTTTTGAAACATGGTTCTGGCTTATCTCAAGATAGTACCTTCTGAGATAGATAGCCCGCTCATGGCAATTACACGAATTAAACCTTTACCAACTACTATTACGGTTGGGTATTGCACAGTCATCAGAAGGAATGTCAATCTTCCAAACCATAATACAACCTTCACAGCTTTAACCATCATCACTGTATTCCTTTGGCACAAGCGCCTATAATTATCCTCTTACCTTTAAAGTGTCGGCCACCTCTTTGGCCTTTCCTGATAGTAAAATTTCCTTACAGTCAATGTCATTTTAACCACCTCCAAATCAATTTTCTACCTCATTTCAATCACTGCTTATGTGAAGATGTTTTCCTTAAAATCTGATGAGTAAAAAAAATATCACCAATTTTTTATAAGTTATTGCCTCAGTCTTTAGAGGTTAATCACTGTCACGTTTGACTCTCAATCATACGTAGAATATCTTTTATCTTAGGTCCTAATTGCCCTGAACAATTTCGACCTTTACTGGCTCGATCCATACTTTCTCGTGGTTTAACACGTGCCCCACTTGGCATTATTATAATTACGTCACATTTCCTTTATCAAAATTTCTATTCTTGAGAACTTTGAATATTACCTTTCTCCTTGTAAAACCTCTAAGGTTATCCTTAAATCCTTCATCATGTACGCCCTAGGTACAGGGCATATCAAAATACCATTTACTAATACTAGAACCATTTTTTATGTACTTCTGAAAAATTTATTTACTGATCTTTAAAGGTTGTTGCTACCTTGATCCTTTCCAATTCATACTGTCAAAACTCATGTTGTCCCTATTAAGGGTGGAATGCCAACCTTTATGCATTCCCCTAGGATTCATCTCAAGTTATCGAAGTTATATCCTTAATTCCACCTTTAAAAAGGTACTTGCATCCTTCCATGGATAAATCAAGTCATATATCCTTGATAGATTATCTTATTCATCATTCCCACCTTGATAGTCTATACCTAATTTCATAATAGCATCCTTATTCAAATTGAGGTCAATCCATATGGCCTCCAAAAGATAACAATGGTTATCCGCTTTTCTTGCTTGATTTGGTAACGATAACAAGGATGTTCTGGAAGATATTGGTCATGTTCAACGTGAACTTCTTCTTAATAATTCCGTATTTACTTTTGTTGTTTATCTCAACAGTCATCTCAATGTTGGGATATCTCTCATACCTGCCGTCTCCCTTCCTGGGTATCAAGCCACCGGTCTTACACTTCACATTCTTGAAGGTCACTTCCTTCATCCAATTTTCCTAATTTCTTACTTCCTTGTCTCCTCAGTCTATCCGCGTCTCATTATTTATCCTTCGAACTATCTCAAGGTTTCCTCGAATCCTCCCAACTTACAGGGGATAAAATATATGTATCTCTTATGCCTTCAACCATCAATTTTAACTCATGGTGAATCATCCTCATCCTGATGATCATATACTTTTCTCTTTCTATTACTACGAGTCTTTAGGGATTCCTCATACCGACTCCCTTATCATTCCTCAAACTCTATTACCTTTATGCTCCTTTCAACTTCAGTTTCTTTTTTTTCCTTTCTATTACAATCATTTCACGTACTCACTAATCATTGACTTCAAACATCACGTCGTTCTGGGATTCTTCTCCTCCAGACGAATCTTGACAACTTTTACAATCTTAGATTCATAATTCATCATATTCGTCCGCCTTTGTTCTGGCTCTTAAAGCTTTTTACACTATCTCCATAACCTTGGGATTTACTTTCTCAAAAAAATTTTGACTGAACTTTAATCAGTTTATCATAACCTCTTGCTTAGTGCCTTTCTTGGTCTTTCACCAGTGGGTGGTCTCTCTCTTAGGAGGGTAAGTGACAAAACAGTCTTTTGTGGTTCGTCAATCATTTAGAATCTCAAATAATTCCTGTATTTCCTTTAGCCAGGCTCTTGCCTCGGCTGGGTAAGCTATTCCCTTGGAACTCTGAGGGCTTAGCGACTTAAAGGTCCTGAAAGAATTTCACACCACATTGTTTCCTCAAGGTGGTGGTTAGGGGTAAAAGTATAAGTTTTGTTTAGAAAGGTCCATGAATTGTCGTATAGGAGTACCGTCTCGGGTCTCCTTTCCTTACTCGACTTCTGTTTCCTTAGTCTGAACGTTCCCTCCTCCTCCCCATAATCAGGGTCATCCTACATGTTTTAAATCCTCATTTTCCACTTCATTATTTTATGGGTTCCTTCCATCTTGATCGCGACCTCCCTGACTATCACATTCAGGGTTTGTTGTAAATCTTATTCCTCAAACTAGGGCTTTCATCTAAGATCTCATCTTTAAGCTCTTGAAAATTTGGAACCCAAATTCTGTAGGAACACCTCATTATTCCCTTATTATCTTTCTTGGTATTAATCTCTTCTCCAGTCATTGGCTCTCTGCCTTCATACATCACTTTTTCTTGGCACAATATGATCTTTTTTTTCGATAATTCGGGCTGCATTGCAATCTCGAACAGCTTTTCGGTACCGGCTCCGGTTACCTTCACTTCTATTTCCATTTTCTCAAAATCTCTTATCAACTCTCCCAAAGATATTTTCATCTTGAGTCTCTCTTTTATACTAAGGGCATTAACCACCATTGTGGCATTCCCTGGATGATAAAGAATCTCATAATCGTAATCCTTGATTAGCTCTAACCACCTCCTCTGGTGCATGTTGAGCTCTTTCTGCGTGAAAATCTACTAGAGCACTTATAGCTTATGTAAATCTCGCACTTCTCTCCATACAAGTAGTGCCTCAAATCTTTAGGGCAAAACCATTGCCACGAGCCCAAGCTCATGGGTGGGGATATCGAATTTCATATTCCCTTAATTATCTTGATGCGTACGCGATTACCTTGTTGTGCTGTATAAGAAGCACCCTAATTCCTTATGCGAAGCGTCACTATAAATCACAAAATCTCCTTTTCCATCCGGCAACGCCAACATAGGGGTCGTCACCAACCTTTGCTTCAGTTCTTAAAAGCTTTTCTCGCATTTCTCTGTCCATTCAAACTTCTCAGTCTTACGGGTAAGCCGCGTTAAAGGGGCTACTATCTTTACAAACTTGAACGAACCTCCGGTAGTGACCGGCCAATCCTACCTCTGGTAGTATCCCTAACCATGGTCATCAATTCCTCAGTGGTCCTTTATTCATTCTTGTCAAGATCCTCCACAGGATCCTCCTCAGCAACAATCACTTCTAGGACAACATCCTCAACCGCTACATCCTCAACATGAACATCACCCGTTCCTGCGTTAGGACGCTCTATCGGATCCACAATCCGATCTCCAATTAGTAATAAAACATCATCGCACTGTTGTTCCTCAACCTCAGGGTTCGGAGTCCCGCTACCATATACGATAACGAACTACGCTTCTATCACGATATTTATAAGGGTTCCCATAAGGGTTTTAACTGTCAGTACTACGTTAGGTAGTCTGACTATGAACTTGGCAAGAGTTCTTATTATCTTAGTGAACTTATTATCTTAACGCCATATCATCTCTGAGGGTTATAATGCTTGGCTCTGATACCATTTCTATAACACCCCCAAATCCAGGGTCGGGGATCCGGGTTGTCACGAGTTCCATTTCCCTTATCAATACTTAATCTTAACAGTCAACCAACTACTGCGTACTGTGACCCCATAATATACACACACACATCACAAGTTATAGTCTCAGAGATGAATACCAAAAATAACACAAATCATTTATTCCACAATTACAAGTCATTACACCTCAAAAGGGTTTCTGAATAAATTTATATTTCCTTGCCATTATTACAATTCATAAATATACATAAGTCTGGTACAACAAAAGTTGAAAGCCTAGCCTATTGGTAGTTCCCACCTCAGCTACAACGACATCAACGCCTACAGGAAACTACGGAACGTTTCCTATCCGCTCACGAATTGGGAGCTTGGTCCTGTTCATCTTGCTATCTGATGTTGTGTGATGAAAAAAGAAAGCAAGGGTGAGCAACAAGCCCACCAAAATAATATGTATAATGATTTACAATATATGAGCATTCTCATAGTACTCATGAAAGTCTTGGTCAAGAAGAAATGAACCAAGTTGATATCTTACCGCGACCAAGTCGCAAAATATACAGTATATATGTATATATACTTTTTAAAATCTTGGAAGTCCTCTTCCATGCATAATATACACAGAGTTCCAGTTTATAAATGTATAAAAAATATCGTTGCAAGGTGATCTCATATATCTAACCTTGTCTCAACATTTTTCTGAAAATCTTTGTCATGCATAAGATAATCATTTACTAGATATAAGTTTAAAAGATGAAGTTACAAGATACTCCAATATACTTATATCTTTTCTGAATACTACTTGAACTACCACCGTTCAAGTTATAATTAGTTCATCCCATAGATTAAGCTACAAGAAAAAACTTGTATAGAATCAATCTTTAAAATATCATCAAAATAAAATGAAGTTACGAGATACTTCATTTGATGCAAACATCATTTTGAAAACTCGACCCTGCCAACACTCAACAATCGCCCAACCGTAGCCTTTCTATCGAAGTGCTCTGGGTAGTGTTGCAGAAATATCCAATTGGATGATGAACTCATTGAAAGGAATATGTCCTAAGTCCAATCATGTATTAGGATTTAGGAATAACTCTTTATGTAATATGTTTTGATTTCATTGATATTAATAAAAGACTTGTTTTGTTTTTATTACGGGCTCTATCTATTTAAGTGTTTAAATAAGATATACCATAGTTTAGAGTAAAGTTTTTTATGGATTATGATGAGATCATAATAGTGAGACCTAAAAAGATGATAACTCTAAACTTAAATAGTTCCTGATCATAGGATTACTAACTGGTAATTAGTAATCCGCAAAGATCGGTACATACTATGCTTGCTTCATTATGAAGGATGTCTGTTCTCATAGACATTTGTGTGGTGACACTATAGCTAGTATGTAGGTGCTTATTATAGAATAAGTTCACTGAACATGACTCGCACAGCTGAACAACTGATGGAGTTCACTCACGTGTCAGCAGTTGTTCACATAGTGATAGTTGTACAAGTATCCTTAGACTTGAGGTCATCATAGTCATCTTGTGTATACTGAACTATGCTTTGGTTTAGTTCTTAGTCTCCACGGACAATTATTAGGGCTCTACTGGGTATAGGAATTTGTACACGAAGATAGTGTATGATCAATAAAGGATCTACCCCTTCCAGTGAAGGAAGCGAATGTTCAAGGCTGATCCACTTATGCTAGTTCAGGAATCTCTGGCCAGAGTAAATGAAATTAGAAAGGAGTTTCTAATTTGCATAGAACTAAGCATAGTAAATGGTAAGCAAGTGATTAAATTAGATAGGCTTGACACGAGATCCATGCCTTGTATTTAATCGGGACATTGTAGGGTAGAAGGAGTTTATTGTACGGTAACTATTCACTGAATAGGTTCTTGGTATTCTAAGCAGTGAATTCATATTATCCGGATAGTCGCGATATGCCGAGAAGTATCCCTCACGATGTAGAATAAATGTGATTAATTAATTAATCATATTTAATAAATTAGAGAATTTATATAAATAATGATAAAATAGTTTTATTATTATTTATTTCTACTACCGGCTTAATATTGAACCTACAGGGTCACACCATAAAAAGAGAATGATTTAATGGTGGAGGAATTAATTAATAATGGCTAATAATTATTTATTTATGAAATAAATAATTAATTGGCAAATTTAATAATTGATTAAATGAGATTTAATTGATTATAAATTAATTAAGAAAAGTTCTTAATATTATTAATTAAAGAATTTAATTTTTGGAAATTAAATCAAGAGAGAGAATTATTTCTAAAGTGTTTAGAAAAATGATTAATAATTAAAAGGTGTTTCAATTATTAATGAGAATAATAAATGGGATAATAATAATAATATTTATGGGAAAATTTCAGCTTAAAATTTTGCCTATAAATACACTATTATAAACCCTATTTTTATTCTAACCCCAAAACCCAAAAAGTTTGGAAAACACAATTTTCTCCACCTCCTTCCTCCTCCTTAACATCGTTTTCTTGGTGGATACCGGTGGAGTGCTTCACACTTGAGGAGCAACTGCTAAGGATCTCTGATCGTTGTCTCCGAATTATTTTAAAGGTTAGATTTGATCCCTCGAATTTTTATTCATGATCTGTATGCTTTTATTTGGATTTTATATGTGTAAAAGTGTTTTGTCATGCCTCCGCTGCGTTTAAAATCCAACAATGGTATCAGAGCATAGGTTGTATGCATATAGATCTGTGGTAAAAATTTCAGAATTTTATGTGCTTCTATGAATTAATTATGATTTTTACAAGTTATATCATGGATTAATTTTGTCTGATGAGAATCCATTTCTCAGAATAATTTTGAATGTTGATCTGGGTTCTAAAAGTGTTGTAGATCGTCTGGGTATTTTTTTCATAATTTTATGATGTATAGATTTTTTATTATGAATTTTTAAAGTTCTTGTAATTAAATAATCATATATATATATAAATTGTAAGTATATATATATATATTGCATCTGCTGTACTGCTGTTACTTGTCTGTCTACTACTGCACGGAAGAAAAGTACAGAGAATGACAGATCAGGCGGCCCGTTGTTCGAGGAGGGAAAAAGACGGCGGCTGCTGCGAGAAAAAAAAATGGGGTGTCGCGCATTCCGGGAATGCGTTACACCCTGTGGCACATTCACGGAATGCGTTACACCTTTTAATGGCTTAAAAGGGTTGTAACGCATCACCGGAATGCGTTACAGGGCTTGTAACGCGTTCCTGTAATGCGTTACAGCCCGACTGTCCACATTAAAATTGATTTTCTAGGAGTTTCGTAACTCCGTTTTGGGCGTGCAATATACCGTTGGATTCATTTTTCCGAGACGGATCTAATGGAGTGATCAATTTTAGTTTATATAAAAGTTTTGAACTGTTTATATTTCCAAAAGTGTTTTAAAGCTGTTTTTAACTGTTTTAACTGCTTTTAAATGCTTCATGTGATACATAGAGATGTATAATGCTTAGACTAATGTGCTAGATGATATAACATGCCTACCTTGATATTTATTCATGTTTATATATGTGATATATTCTTAGTTTATCATGCGATGATAGATTTAGGTGAACTTAAATGAACATAAGGCGTTTGTTAGACAACCTAGTATAGTGAAATTGTTTCATAACCTTAATAACAATATTATGAATACAATCATGAGATTCTTGTGTTTGTGAAACACGTAATTGAATATGAATTTTCAATATGAGAGAAAGGATGATTCTGTCAACAACAGATTTTTATCTGTAAGAAAGGGTTATTAAGTGACGCCTCTTGACAATGCTCCACCCGATCTGGGAATCATCTGATTATTGATTATTGATTTGAAATATTTAATTTAAAAGGAAGAATCTCTTTATAATATGATTATGATTATAACGTAATATAATCCCTCTAAAATTAAATAATATCAAGTAGTAATTGGCCAATGATACAACGGGCTTGTGTCGGTCATAGCCTTCCAACATGATAGAAAAGTAGTTCTTATTTTTGAATCATTGTTGGTTCGTGCTACAGCCGAGGGCTTTGATTTCGAAATAAGAAATACTTTTCTATTACATAGAGATGTGTACATTGAATAAGAATCTAAAGGTCGGTATGTGCCACAGCCGTGGGCCTTTGGGGACTGATTCAATGGTACGGAATGTTAGGTTAGACTTGACTTAGAATATTGAGTTTGTCGTGCCACAGCCGAGACTCAATTATTCAAGAGGCTATAGTTTGATTAGGGAATAACATTAGATGTAATTGACAAGAGTTGTCTGCCTATTGAACATTACATGGCGGTTCGTGCCACAGCCGGGGTTGTGTAATGGAATGTAGGATCTCTATTTCCACTAGCATTATGAATGCTTAATTTTTCACGTAGGGGGTTGAATAAATAAGATAAACTAGTGGGAGCCACTTATGAATAAAGACCCGATTTATATAGTGTTTTGAAATGAAATCGAATATTTGCTAAGTGTTGTTATGTGTTTATCATTTACAGATTTACAATATACATTATGTTTTCTGCACTATCACTCAGGAGCATACTAGATGCTCACAAATTGACTGGTCCTAATTATGCTGACTGGCTTCGAAACTTGAGAATTGTTCTCAGGATTGAGAAGCTGGAATACGTGATTGACTCACCTAAGCCTACTGAACCTGCTAGTGATGCACATAATGATGAACATGTTGTGTATCGTAAGTGGATAGATGATGCAAATGTTGCTCAATGCATCATGCTAGCTTCCATGAACATTGAGCTACAGAAGCAACATGAGCATATGGATGCTCACACTATCCTAATGCATCTACAAGAGTTGTATGATATGGCGGGGAGGACAGCTCGATATGAGATATCGAAGGAGCTGTTCGGGTGTAGGATGTCTGAGGGATCATCTGTGAATGACCATGTACTTAAGATGATCAATTTGATTGAACATCTTGGACAACTTGGTTTTGTCATGGATGGGGAGCCGAGCCAAGACTTGGTCTTGCAATCGCGTCCGAGTTCATTCTCGCAGTTTGTTGTGAACTTTCACATGAATAAGTTGGATGTCAGCCTGCCTGAACTCCACAACATGTTGAAGACTGCGGAATCGAATTTCCCCCCTAAGAAGAGTTCTGTTCTTCTAATTGGTGAAGGTTCCAATCCTAAGAAAAGGAAGAGGAACCCTTACAAGAAGAAGAAAGTAGGTGAGAAAATGCCGGTTCCACCAAAAGCTGAAGACCCCAAGAGCAAAGTTGTTTGCTTTCACTGTAACAAGGTGGGGCACTGGAAGAGGAACTGCAAGGTTTACCTTGCAGAATTGAAGAAGAAGAAGGGTAGTGAGACTACCGCTTCTGATTCAGGTATGTTCATGATAGAAGTGAATATGTCATTAAATCAAATTTCTACTTGGGTATTAGATACCTCCTGTGGTTCTCAAATCTGCAATTTGTTGCAGGGACTAGGGAGAAGTAGGACTCTTGAGGAAGAGGATGTGATTCTACTGATGGGAAATGGAGCAAGAGTTGCTGCTGAAGATGTAGAATCATTTCATTTACATATGCGTACGGGCAAGACTATTGTTTCAAATAATTGTTATTTTGTTCCCTCGATTGTGAGGAATATTATTCCCATGTTAGACTTGGCCGGATTTTTCATTTATTATTGAGAATAATGAATGTTCTATTCTTAGAGATAATATTCTTTATGGACGTGGTACTTTAAATAATGGTCTGTATAAATGTGACATGATTTACTTCAGATTGAACAAACTAATAAAAGAAAAGGGATGATGAAAATCTCACTTCATTGTGGCACTGTAGTCTCCATTTAGTAGACATGGAGAGAGGGCTGCAGATTTGCTAGGATTGGTACACACAAATGTATGTGGACCAATGTCTATGCAAGCCATGGGTGGATTTTCATACTTCATTACTTTCATAGATGATAGATCTAGATTCGGATATGTGTTTGATGAAACACAAGTCTGAAGCCTTTGAAAAGTTTAAAGAGAATAAGTATGAAGTGGAGAAACAAACCAAACATAGTATTATAATTCTTCGATTAGATCGAGGTGGTGAATACTTGAATGGAGAGTTTCTGGATTATCTCAAAGTAAATGGTATAGTCTCCCAGTGGACTCCTCCAGATTAGTATCTGAAAGGAGAAATCGAACTTTGTTAGACATAGTTCGGTCCATGATGAGCTATGCAAATCTTCCAGTATTCCTATGGGGTTATGCATTGGAAACCTCAGCATATTTACTGAATAAGGTGCCTTCCAAAATCTGTTCCTCAAACTTCGTATGAGATATGGAAAGAAAGGAAACCGAGTCTTAAACACGTTAAGATTTGGGGATGTCCAGCTTATGTCAAGAAAGTTGACCCAGATAAGCTGGAATATCGATCTGGAAAATGTAGTTTTGTGGGATATCCTAAAGAGACTTTAGGGTATTACTTTTACACCGATCATCGGGTGTTTGTCTCCAGACATGCTACCTTCTTGGAAAAGGAGTTTATCCTTGAAGGAAACAGTGGGAGAAAAATTGAACTTGATGAAGTTCAAGAAGCACAAACTACTACAGATCAAGTCGAAACACCTGTTCTGACTGAACAACCTTTTGTGGAACAACCCATTCATAGATCAGGGAGAGTGTCTCGCCAACCTGAGAGGTAATATGGCCTTGTCATTGAGAATGATAATGAGTTTTCGATCATTGATGATGACAACCCTGTAACCTATAATGAGGCTATGAGTAGTGTTGACTCAGAGAAATGGCATAGTGCCATGAAATCCGTAATGGAATCTATGTATACGGTATACGAAAGAATGATTAGAGCAGATGGCCAGGTGGAGACCTTTAAGGCCAGGCTTGTGGCAAAAGGATTCAAACAAAGGCAATGGATTGATTTTGATAAAACATTTAACCTGTAGCCCTGTTAAAATCAGTTCAGATTTTCCTTGCGAATGCTGCTTACTACGACTATGAAATCTGGCAGATGGCCAGATGGTTTTCTTTCCAAGGGAAATGAAAACCTAGTGTGTAAGCTGCTGCGAACCATATGTGGTTTAAAGCAAGCTTCTCGAAAGATGGAACATTCATTTTGATGAGACAATCAAGGAGTTTGATTTTATCAAAAACGTAGATGAACCATGCGTCTACAAAAGGGTTAGTGGGAGCGCGATAACATTTCTTGTGTTGTATTAAAATAGAGTTGACACACATAACAACATAGCAGACCCACTCACAAAGCTACTTTCTGAAAGTCACTTTGATCGTCATAAAGACTAGATGGATATTAGATACCAGAGTGATTGGCTTTAGTACAAGTGGGAGATTGAAAGGAATATGTCCTAAGTCCAATCATGAATTAGGATTTAGGAATAACTCTTTATGTAATCTGTTTTGATTTCATTGATATTAATAAAAGACTTGTTTTGTTTTTATTACGGGCTCTATCTATTTAAGTGTTTAAATAAGATATACCATAGTTTAGAGTAAAGCTTTTTATGGATTATGATGAGATCATAATAGTGAGACCTAAAAAGATGATAACTCTAAACTTAAATAGTTCCTGATCATAGGATTACTAACTGGTAATTAGTAATCTGCAAAGATCGGTACATACTATGCTTGCTTCATTATGAAGGATGTCTGTTCTCATAGACATTTGTGTGGTGACACTATAGCTAGTATGTAGGTGCTTATTATAGAATAAGTTCACTGAACATGACTCGCACAGCTGAACAACTGATGGAGTTCACTCACGTGTCAGCAGTTGTTCATATAGTGATAGTTGTACAAGTATCCTTAGACTTGAGGTCATCATAGTCATCTTGTGTACACTGAACTATGCTTTGGTTTAGTTCTTAGTCTCCAGGGACAATTATTAGGGCTCTACTGGGTATAGGAATTTGTACACGAAGATAGTGTATGATCAATAAAGGATCTACCCCTTCCAGTGAAGGAAGCGAATTTTCAAGGCTGATCCACTTATGCTAGTTCAGGAATCTCTGGCCAGAGTAAATGAAATTAGAAAGGAGTTTCTAATTTGCATTGAACTAAGCATAGTAAATGGTAAGCAAGTGATTAAATTAGATAGGCTTGACACGAGATCCATGCCTTGTATTTAATCGGGACATTGTAGGGTAGAAGGAGTTTATTGTACGATAACTATTCACTGAATAGGTTCTTGGTATTCTAAGCAGTGAATTCATATTATCCGGATAGTCGCGATATGCCGAGAAGTATCCCTCACGATGTAGAATAAATGTGATTAATTAATTAATCATATTTAATAAATTAGAGAATTTATATAAATAATGATAAAATAGTTTTATTATTATTTATTTCTACTACCGGCTTAATATTGAACCTACAGGGTCACACCATAAAAAGAGAATGATTTAATGGTGGAGGAATTAATTAATAATGGCTAATAATTATTTATTTATGAAATAAATAATTAATTGGAAAATTTAATAATTGATTAAATGAGATTTAATTGATTATAAATTAATTAAGAAAAGTTCTTAATATTATTAATTAAAGGATTTAATTTTTGGAAATTAAATCAAGAGAGAGAATTATTTCTAAAGTGTTTAGAAAAATGATTAATAATTAAAAGATGTTTCAATAATTAATGAGAATAATAAATTGGATAATAATAATATTTATGGGAAAATTTCAGCTGAAAATTTTGCCTATAAATACACTATTATAAACCCTATTTTTATTCTAACCCCAAAACCCAAAAAGTTTGGAAAACCCAATTCTCTCCACCTCCTTCCTCCTCCTTAACATCGTTTTCTTGGTGGATACCGGTGGAGTGCTGCACACTTGAGGAGCAACTGCTAAGGATCTCTGATCGTTGTTTCCGAATTATTTTAAATGTTAGATTCGATCCCTCGAATTTTTATTCATGATCTGTATGCTTTTATTTGGATTTTCTATGTGTAAAAGTGTTTTGCCATGCCTCCGCTGCGTTTAAAATCCAACACTCATTACGGGAGTTTGCCGCGCCAGGAAGACCACTTACGATGATCAGTCGTAGTAGTGCAACCCCACCATTTTCTACATGTAGAGGAGAACCTGTCGGATTTACTTGTCAACCGAACACTGGACTCCTAATGAATGGACCGTCTTAATGGAACTTTCAGGCCATTTTGGCCAATATGATAAGGCTGGGCAGGCGCCACTCGACCACTTATGCCACTCCTAGTTCAGATAAAATCCATGACTCTGAAACGTAAAGCTTGTCCCCCCTTTCCCCAAGTAGAAACTTGTTGATACGGCTCCACCAAGAAGTCGTATCTAGTTGGAAAGGAAAACTTACCGATATTTCCCAGGCGGTGCCTGTTAATGGATTAACTTGTTCCAAGAATTTTACTTTCCGAGTGTTGGGTAAGTAATCAAAAACTCTTTTATCAAAATAGCAACCTTGTTGTGAATATAAAATACACCACAGAGCCGGATCCCTCAAGTTTTGAGCGAGTATTTAAATCCCCTTCGAAAGGAGGATCTTAAATATAAAAATGAGTTTTAGGATCCGCCCTAACCTTTAAAATCATTTTGAAGACTCGAAAACATTTTTAAGAATGTTTGGAGTGATGCTGATTTAACAAAATAAATCAGTCCCAATATATTAGAAAATATCTGAATATTATTATTTAAATAATATTCCCATAAAGAATAATCTTTATAAAAATAATTGAAATAGAAGTTTTAAAACTTATACTTGAAATGAATATTAAATAACCAAATATATACTTATAAGAAAGTATTATCTTTATTTGAATAATCAAAAGTAAGTTTGATTATCGACACATTATTCTTTAATAAAATAAAGAATTTAATTTAGTAAATAATCGGAGTCATAAGTCCTCAAATGAATATTCAAATAATAATATTCATTAAATAAAATAAACGGAGTCATATGTCCTCGAATGAATATTCAAATAATATTCATTAATAAAATAAACGGAGTCATATGTACTCGAATGAATATTCAAAATAATATTCATTAATAAAATAAACGGAGTCATAAGCTCTCGAATGAATATTCAAAATAATATTCATTAAGAAAATAAAGTTATCGAATAAACCTTATTCGATTCATAGTTTTTGAAAACTATATATATATATATATACAATATACTCGGGAACATCGACTCCCGGTTTTAGAAAATGTTCACCTTTGGGTCCCCTATACTTAGGGTATACGCAATTACTGCTTATCTCTGGCATAGGTATTATGCAACTAATAAGCATTTGAATCAACAGATATATATCAAGATTACGAAACAGACATGCATATATACCATATCACATGCTCCAATATATCGCAAAATTTGCTAATAACAATCATGCACTTATCACAAGATAATGCATATGCATATATACATCACAACAACAGTATAACGGGTAGAAAACTTGTCTGAGCGACTGGGGGTGATAAATAGCTTGGGACGAGTCTGGTAACCTATAAAAAACATATAAGTTGGAATTAAACCAAAGTCGCTTATGAAACTATACTTTAACCAGTTAGACCCTAACGTTCGCTTTTGCGCTTAATGATTCACTTATGTCGCTCGAGTACCCTCAGCTCCACCATTTTTAATAAATTAACAATTAAGGGTTTTAAGGCGATTCTTTTGCGAGTGCCTTACCAACTGCCTAATACACTTTACATAAATGATTCATACTCTAATTAGTCCTTTAAGGTCTTTAACCTATGTTTCAAAGTTAGACGAGGGGTAATGGTTCGTTCGCGAAACGCCATTACTTAAAACAGTCGTTTCTCCTAAACCGTATATCGGATTCAAACGAACCACATATCAAAATGAAGCTCGTAACATGAACTATCTAATCATGGCAATGGTCAAAACCTAACAGTGAGTTCTCAGGTCCTGATGTTAAGAACAAAAACAGTCTAAAGTAAATCGGACATTACGACGGCTATGTTTACGCGATTACCAATTTTTATTCTACTCCAAATCAACCACAAACCAACCACAATTCAACCATACAACGAAACTCCATCCATACATCACTAAAAAAGCCCCAACACCTCAAGTTTTTCCAATTTATATTAATCTCAAACATGAACTAAAACTATTCTTAAGTTCTTTAACTAATAACCAAGATTTATAACTCCAAAAATATCACAAAACCAACTAATCTCTACATACACAACAATCAAGACTCTTATGAACTATAATACTCATATTAAGCTCTTAACATTCAATAACAAAGCTAGGTTAAGAGATTATACCTCCTTGAAGCTTCTTAACATAACACAGGAGCTTTGAATGCCTAAAGAACCTTGATCCTTTCTTGTATAACCTTAAACTTTCATAAAAATTCAAGAAAACTAAAGTTATTTTTTGAAAGTTACTATTCACCATCTTCTTCCTTGAATTATTGGAAGAGATTGTGAAGGAATCTGAAGCTTAAACTTATAGGATATCCATATCTATGTACAAGGAACCTTAGATAATTACCTCACTAATTAACAAGGCTTGGATCTTGAATTTTGGAATTTTCCTCTTTGAAAAAGAAGAAAAGCCGAGATCTCTTCTTGAAAATGGAAGTGTTTTGTGTTTTTTGATGTTTATGATTTGTTTTGGCTTGGTTGATGTTGTTTTGTTTGTTAATTACTTTTTACCATGGTAACTTTTGCATGACCAAGAATCAACCAACAACACACTTCCTTTTTGTCATGCTTATGTCACCTTTCTTATGTCATCTTGTTACACTTGTCTTCCTCTTGTTGGTGTGATGACATCATCATCCACTAACCCCTTGATTAACTCCTAATTACTTGGCTAATGACCACTGATCTGTTATGCGGTTCGCTTAACTTTCGTTTTCGTTTATCGTTTGAGGGATCATACCCGGGATCTTATTACTTAGGTTTCCTAAACCTTTTTCAATACATTATATTCCTTTTATGATTCTCTCTTATAATCCTTGAATTTAAATCCTTTTTATTATGTTACCTTATACTCAATTCTTTCTGTATCTAGTAGATTTCCGGGAAAAATCAAAGTGTTCGAATTTGGATTCTGACGATCTTTACATACACTTATATATCATGTAAAGTACTAATATGATCTCAGAATAACAATAAAAGAACCCCTATATAGTGTGGCATGAAAAGTTTTCTTATTCAGCATTATCAGCAAAATTACTATTCATAAGGGTTTCAAAAAAAGTCCAAAAATTGGGGTTATTACATTCGTGTACAAATTCCTATACCCAGTAGAGCCCTTATAATTGTCCCTGGAGACTAAGAACTAAACCAAAGTATAGTTCAGTGTACACAAGATGACTATGATGACCTCAAGTCTAAGGATATTTTACAACTATCACTATGTGAACAACTGCTGACACGTGAGTGAACTCCATCAGTTGTTCAGCTGTGCGAGTCATGTTCAGTGAACTTATTCTATAATAAGCACCTACATACTAGCTATAGTGTCACCACACAAATGTCTATGAGAACAGACATCCTTCATAATGAAGCAAACATAGTATGTACCGATCTTTGCGGATTACTAATTACCAGTTAGTAATCCTACGACCAGGAAATATTTAAGTCTAGAGTTATCATCTTTTAAGTCTCATTATTATGATCTCATCATAATCCATAAAAAGCTTTACTCTAAACTATGGTATATCTTATTTAAACACATATATAGATAAAGCCCGCAATAAAACCAAAACAAATCTTTTATTAATATCAATGAAATCAAAATAGATTACATAAAAATTATTCCTAAATCATCATACATGATTGGACTTAGGACACATCTCTTTCAATCTCCCACTTGTACTAAAGCCAATCACTCTGGTATCTAATACCCATCTTGTCTTTATGACGATCAAAGTGACTTTGAGAAAGTGGCTTTGTGAATGGGTCTGCTACGTTGTTATGTGTGTCAACTCTCTTGACGTCTCCTCTTTCAATATAATACAAGAAATGTTACCGCACTCCCACTAACCTTTTTGTAGACACATGGTTCATCTATGTTTTTGATAAAACCAAACTCTTTGATTGTCTCATCAAAACGGATGTTCTATCTACGAGAAGCTTGCTTTAAACCATATATGGTTCGCAGCAGCTTACACACTAGGTGTTCATTTCCCTTGGAAAGAAAACCCTCTGGCTGTGTCATATACACTTCCTCTTCAAGTTTCCCATTGAGGAAGGCCGTTTTCACGTCCATTTGCCAGATCTCATAGTCGTAGTAAGCAGCAATCGCAAGCAAAATCCGAATTGATTTTAACAGGGCTACAGGCAAAAAAGTTTCATCAAAGTCAATCCCTTGCCTTTGTCTGAATCCTTTTGCCACGAGCCTGGCCTTAAAGGTCTCCACCTGCCCATCTGCTTCAATCTTTCTTTTGTATACCCACTTGCACCCAATAGGCTTAACACCTTCAGGCGCCTCAACCAGAGTCCATACTTGGTTGGTATACATAGATTCCATTTCGGGTTTCATGGCACTATGCCATTTCTCTGAGTCAACACTACTCATAGCCTCATTATAGGTCACATGGTCGTCATCATCAATGATTGACAACTCATTGTCATTCTCAATGACAAGGCCATAATACCTCTCAGGTTGGCGAGACGCTCTCCCTGACCTACGAATGGGTTGTTCCAAAGAAGGTTGTTCAGTCTGAACAGGTGTTTCCACTTGATCCGTTGTAGTTTGTGCTTCTTGAACTTCATCAAGTTCAATTTTGCTCCCACTGTTTCCTTCAAGGATAAATTGCTTTTCCAAGAAGGTAGCATGTCTGGAGACAAACACCCGATGATCGGTGTAAAAGTAATACTCTAAAGTCTCTTTAGATAATCCCACAAAATTACATTTTACAGATCGAGATTCTAGCTTATTTGGGTCAACTTTCTTGACATAAGCTGGACATCCCCAAATCTTAACGTGTTTAAGACTCGGTTTCCTTTCTTTCCATATCTCATATGGAGTTTGAGGAACAAATTTGGAAGGCACCTTATTCAGTAAATATGTTGAGGTTTCCAATACATAACCCCACAGGAATACTGAAAGATTCGCATAGCTCATCATGGACCGAACCATGTCTAACAAAGTTCGATTTCTCCTTTCAGATACCCCATTCAACCGTGGAGTATATGGAGGAGTCCACTGGGAGACTATACCATTTTCTTTGAGATAAGCTAGAAACTCTCCATTCAAGTATTCACCACCTCGATCTGTTTGAAGAGTTATAATACTATGTTTGGTTTGTTTCTCCACTTCATGTTTATATTCTTTGAACTTTTCAAAGGCTTCAGAGTTGTGTTTCATCAAATATACATATCCGAATCTAGATCTATCATCTATGAAAGTAATGAAGTACGAAAATCCACCCATGGCTTGCGTAGACATCGGTCCACATACATCTGTGTGTACCAATCATCGCAAATATGCAGCCCTCTCTCCATGTCCACTAAAGGGAGATTTGGTCATTTTACCCAATAGACAAGACTCGCATGTAGGATATGATTCAAAATCAAAGGGGTCAAGTAACCCTTCCTTATGCAATGTCCGCAGTCTATTTTCACTAATATGACCAAGTCCGCAGTGCCACAAAAAGTGAGATTTTCATCATCCCTTTTTCTTTTATTAGTATGTTCAATTTGTAGTAAATTATGCTCTACGTCACATACATACAGACCATTGTTTAAAATACCACTTCCATAAAGAACGTCATCTCTAAGAATTGAACATTTATTATTCTGAATAACAAATGAAAATCCAGCCAAGTCTAACATGGAATAGAAATAATATTCCTCACAATCGAGGGAACAAAATAACAATTATTTAGAACAATAGTCTTGCCCGTAGGCATATGTAAATGAAATGATCCTACAGCTTCAGCAGCAACTCTTGCTCCATTTCCCATCCGTAGAATCACCTCTTCTTCTTCAAGAGTCCTACTTCTCCTTAGTCCCTGTAACGAATTGCAAATATGAGAACCACAGGCGGTATCTAATACCCAAGTAGAAATTTGACTTGATGACATATTAACTTCGATCATGAACATACCTGAATCAGAAGCTGTAGTCTCACTACCCCTCTTCTTCTTCAATTCTGCAAGGTAAACCTTACAATTCCTATTCCAGTGCCCCACCTTGTTACAGTGAAAGCAAACAGCTTTGCTCTTGTGGTCTTTAGCTTTTGGTGGAACCGGCTTTTTCTCACCTACTTTCTTCTTCTTGGAAGGGTTCTTCTTCCTTTTCTTAGTATTGGAACCTTCACCAATTAGAAGAACAGAACTCTTTTTAGGGGGAAAATTCGATTCCGCAGTCTTCAACATGTTGTGGAGTTCAGACAAGCTGACATCCAGCTTATTCATGTGAAAGTTCATAACAAACTGCGAGAACGAACTCGGAAGTGATTGCAAGACCAAGTCTTGGCTCAGCTCCCCATCCATAGCAAAACCAAGTTGTCCAAGACGTTCAATCAAATTGATCATCTTAAGTACATGGTCATTCACAGATGATCCCTCAGACATCCTACAACCGAACAGTTCCTTCGATATCTCATATCGAGCTGTCCTCCCTGCCACATCATACAACTCTTGTAGATGCATAAGGATAGTATGAGCATCCATATGCTCATGTTGCTTCTGTAGCTCAATGTTCATGGAAGCTAGCATGATGCATTGAGCAACATTTGCATCATCTATCCACTTACGATACACAACATGTTCATCATTATGTGCATCGCTAGCAGGTTCAGTAGGCTTAGGCGAGTCAAGCATATATTCCAACTTCTCAACCATGAGAACAATTCTCAAGTTTCGAAGCTAGTCAGCAAAATTAGGACCAGTCAACTTGTGAGCATCTAGTATACTCCGGAGTGATAGTGCAGAAGACATAACGAATATAGTAAATCTGTAAATGATGAACACATAACAACACTTAGCAAATATTCAATTTCATTTCAAAATACTATATGAATCGGGTCTTTATTCATAAGTGGCTCCCACTAGTTTATCTAATTTATACAACCCCTAAGTGAAAATTAAGCATTCATAATGCTAGTGGGAATAGGGATCCTACATTCCATCACACAACCTCGGCTGTAGCACGAAATGTCATGTGATGTTCGGCAGACAACTCTTGTCAATTACATCTTATATTATTCCCTAATAAAACTTTAGCCTCTTGAATAATTGAGTCACGGCTGTAGCACGACAAACTCAATATTCTAAGTGAAGTCTAACCCAACATTTCGTACAATTGAATCAGTCTCCAACGGCCCACGGCTGTAGCATGTAAAGACCTTTAGATTCTAATTCAATGTACACATCTTTATGTAATAGACAAGTATATCTTATTTCGAAATCAAAGCCCTCGGCTGTAGCACGAAACAACAATGATTTAAAAATAAGAACCACTTTCTACCATGTTGGAAGGCTATGACCGACACAAGCTCGTTGTGTCATTGGCCAATTACTACTTGATATTATTTAATTTTAGAGGGATTATATTATGTTACAATCATAATCATATTATAAAGAGATTATTCCTTTTAAATTAAATATTTCAAATCAATAATCGATAATCAGATGATTCCCAGATCGGGGGGAGCATTGTCAAGAGGCGTCACTTAATACCCCTTTCTTACAGATAGAAATCTGCTTTTGACAGAATCATCCTTTCTCTCAATATTGAAAATTCATATTTAATTACGTGTTTCATAAACACAAGAATCTCTTGATTGTATTCATAATATTATTGTTAAGGCAAGAAACGATTCCTATTCTAGATTTTCTAGAGCACGCCTTATATTGATTTAAGTTCACCTAAATCTATCATCGCATGGTAAATATAGGCATATATCTCATATATAAAATTAAATAAACAAGTAAATGTAAAGTGCAATAAATTAAATGTGTTTGGTTATGGCCCCATCCTATGTGATCTTTATCAAGCTCATGATAAAGATCAAGGTCAATCTAATATGGTGATGGAAATAAATACAACTACTTATTACATAAGTCTTCTTCTTTGTTAGACTTCTTGTATGCCTCGTCTTCTTCTTTGTATCACCTCCATTGGATAGCCTTCTTGAGTCTTCAATTACATTACATGAGTGAAAGTAAAACTAATCTAATGAACTTACAAGAATAACTCGAGTTACATTCGAGATTTATGATTACAAAGATTGACGACATGCAAGTCGTATTTAAAACCAAAACCAAAACCATTACACTAAGATCGAGAGGCCATAACCATCCACCATGCTCATACAACACATAAAAGCATGTTAAAACACATAATCTGATCTTAACATATCATATTATCCATGATCTAATCATAAAAAAAATATGACAAAAATCAGAAAAATCAGAATCAAATCAGAAAAACAAGAATCACTGTTTACGGGCAGTAAACGACGTCAAACGCCTTACAGACGAGTCGTTGACAGCTTTACCTATCAGTTTTGTTCAGACGCTCGTTTACCTATGGAATAGGGTATTCATGTGCGTAAATCGGATACCAGACCCAGATTTCAGCAAATCTGCTGCAGCCAATTCAGAATCCGTATCTAATATGATTCTCATAATTAGAATAAACATAAATCATGTATATATCAGTATATATACAGATTACATAATCATCTTATGATTATACAACTCACATGAATATCATATATTCAAAACCATACATATATAAGCATATTATATCAACATCAAATCATGGCGAATCACGTACATGCTCATATATCGAAAACAGTTAAACACATAAACGAATTAAAAACTTTTTGAAAGTAGCTCTGATACCATTGAAGGGTTTTTAGCACATAAACGCAACGAAAACATAAATTTAAATCTTAAAAAAACCGAAACCCTCCGTAGGATCCATGCAAAAAATAATATTTAATTCGTAGTTCAGTATGTTTACCTTAAGAAGCTTTACGTTAATGGAAAGATGGAGGTCTTTAATAGCGATCCAAGAACGATGAACGAAAATCCCTAGCTGCTGCTCCTCAAGTATGAAGCACTCCACCGGTATCCACCAAGAGATGAATGTAATGGAGGAGGAAGAGGTTGAGAGAATTAGTTGCCTCCCTCTATTTCTACTTTAGAATTATGGTTTTTATTTGGGTTGAGGCGAATAGGTTTTATAATAGTATATTTATAGGCAAATTTTTAGCTGAAAATTTTCCATAAAATATTATTATTATTAACCCTTTAATTTATTATTCTTATTAACCAATTAACTAATAATTAAAACACCTTTTAATCATTAATCCCTTTTCTAAACACTTTAGAAAAATAATTCTCTCACTTGATTTAATTTCCAAAATTAAATTCTAAATTAATAATATTAAGAATTAATTAAATCTCATTTAATAAATTATTAAATCTGCTAATTAATTATTTATTTTACAAATAAATAATTACCATCCATTATTAATTAATTCCTCCTCCATTAAATCATTCTCTTTTATGGCGTGACCATGTAGGTTCAGTATTAAGCCGGTAGTAGAAATAAATAATAATAAAACTATTTTATCATTATTTATATAAATTCTCTAATTCATTAAATATGATTACTTAATAAATTAATCATATTTATTCTACATCATGAGGGATACTTCTCAGCATATCGCGACTATCCGGATAATACGAATTCACTGCTTAGAATACCAAGAACATATTCAGTGAGTAGTTACCGTACAATCAATTCCTTCTACCCTGCAATGTCCCGATTAAATACAAGGCATGGAACTTGTGTCAAGCCTATCTTATTTAATCATTTGCTTTCCCATTCACTATGCTTAGTTCTATTTAATGTAAATTAGAAACTCCTTTCTAATTTCATTCACTCTGGCCAGAGATTCCTGAACTAGCATAAGTGGATCAGCATTGAACATTCTCTTCCTTCACTGGAAGGGGTAGATCCTTTATTGATCAGACACTATCTTCGTGTACAAATTCCTATACCCAGTAGAGCCCTTATAATTGTCCCTGGAGACTAAGAATTAAACCAAAGCATAGTTCAGTGTACATAAGATGACTATGATGACCTCAAGTCTAAGGATACTTGTACAACTATCACTATATGAACAACTGCTGACACGTGAGTGAACTCCATCAGTTGTTCAACTGTGTGAGTCATGTTCAGTGAACTTATTCTATAATAAGCACCTACATACTAGCTATAGTGTCACCACACAAATGTCTATGAGAACAGACATCCTTCATAATGAAGCAAACATAGTATGTACCGATCTTTGTGGATTACTAATTACCAGTTAGTATACCTACGACCAGGAAATATTTAAGTTTAGAGTTATCATCTTTTAGGTCTCATTATTATGATCTCATCATAATCCATAAAAAGCTTTACTCTAAACTATGGTATATCTTATTTAAACACTTAAATAGATAAAGCCCGCAATAAAACCAAAAGAAGTCTTTTATTAATATCAATGAAATCAAAATAGATTACATAAAAGTTATTCCTAAATCATCATACATGATTGGACTTAGGACACATCTCTTTCACACTTACCCCTGATCGAATTTGTTTATAACAATAGCTATCACGCTAGCATAGGAATGCCCCCGTATGAAGCTCTTTACGGGAGAAGATGTCGATCTCCCCTGTGTTGGGACGAAGTCGGAGAACACAAAATATTAGGACATGAGTTAGTCCAGCAGACTAGAGAAATGGTAGGACTCAATAGGAAAAGACTGGTAGCAGCCCAGGACAGACAAAAGAAGTACGCCGACCAGACTAGGAAAGATAGGGAATATGAAGTAGGAGATTCTGTGCTATTAAAGGTATCTCCGTGGAAAGGACTGATGAGATTTGGAAAGAAAGGGAAGCTGAGTCCCAGATTCATAGGACCCTTAGAAATTTTGAGGAGAATAGGACCTTTAGCTTACGAGCTCGCCTTGCCTCCTAATTTGCAACAAGTACACAACGTGTTCCACGTGTCCATGTTAAGGAAGTACCATGCAGATGCACGACATGTAATAGAAGACGAGCATGTAGATTTACAACTAGACCTGACCTACATCGAGCAACCAGTAAGGATAATGGACCAAAAAGAACAAGTGCTGAGGAACAAGACTGTGAAGCTGGTTAGGATCTTATAGAGGAATCAAAATGTTGAGGAATCAACTTGGGAACTTGAAGACGTAATGAGAAATAGATATCCCCACTTATTTTCTAATTGATTCCGGGACAGAATCCTTGTTAGAGGGGAAGACTGTAATAACTCGAATTTTTGAGACCTTGTAAAATGTTTAATGAATAGTAACCCTGACAGACGTGAAAAACTTTTGAGCCCACACTATGTAGTGCATGAGAAAATGAGTTACGGAATCGATATTACGACTATACGTACCAAATGAGTGTATGTAAACGCTATTAGTTTTCGAAGAAAACGAACTTTAAAAAATGACCGTATTTACGACTTATCGAGGGTTACGAGAATCACAATATAATTACGAGATTAAAATCCTACGGATTAATATTCAAGTAGGATAAATAAAAATATAAGGAATAAATATGAAAGGAATTACATCGCGAACCATTTACGAGTAAATATTACGGAGAACGTTTAAGTAACCGAGCAAACGCGTAAACGATTAAATAAATGTAACGCACTAACTAAACCATGGCAAGGAAGTAACCATGGTTAATTCATCAAATAGTGAGCTAACCATAGGATGACCAAGCTAGCTAGCAAAATAGTGTGCTAAGGAAGCTAACCTTGTAGTTAGTTTGTAAGCTAGCAAGCTACAAAGATTTGTCTCCAAGATTTGCTACAAAGAATAAACCTAGAATGCTATACTAGGAAGAATAAAATCAAGTTGCAAGATATCAACTCACCTTCCTAGAAGCAACCTATCCAAAGCATCCAAGAGAAGAAACCAAAGTAGTATAAATACCCCCCATCCCCATTTGTTCCATTCGGCCCTATTTAAGAAAAGAAGGAATTCAAATTCCAAACTCCAAGTTTAAGCTCTTGTAAAATCACCCAATTAATTCCCAATTCTCCTAGAAACTAAATTAAGGCAAGAAAATTCTTTCATCTCTTTTTATCAAGGTTTGATGGGTGGAATAAATTCAAGAAACTCACTAGTGAATAGTATGAATAGTAACCTCTCTTTGGTTTCTTGATTTCAATGGTGGTTTTAGGTTCTAAAAATCATACCAAGCACTTCCAAGCCTCCACCATCCTCAAGAAAACATCCCAATCTTTCAAGAAAGGTAAAAATCTTTGGCCCAACTTTATTTAAGTTTCATTTTTAAGATCCATTTAGTATGTGGTAGTAAACCTAACTTACTAAGTAGTATTGATGAAATCTTGGTGTTTAAGTTAAGTAGATTAAAGTTGGTTGTTGTTGCCTCAAGAACATGATGTTATTGAGAGGAGTTTGTTTGTTGATGATGATATGATGATTGTTGGTGGTTGTGTTAATAGTTAGGACGTAAACGAAACCCCGATCGTAAACGTAACTTCGTTAAAACCAACAAATCCTAACTTTAAGTTTCTGCAGAAAGTCCCGAAGTTGTAAACTGAAGATTCTTGACAAATAACCTTTGTTTAGGATAGAAAATGTTATAAGGATCATTTAGGCACTTGAATCGCTTGATTCCTATTTACCGATCAAAAGTTATGGCCGTTTTAGTAAAAGTGATTAAGGCGACAAAAACTGTTACAAATTACGAACTTTGAAAATATAAAGGATAGACTTAAAAGTTTTCATAAATCATGAAATATTTTATGGAGAGTAACATATTGAGTTTCCTAACTTCCATTAAAATTTCAAGTGAAAATAATGATTTCCCAATTTTATAAAAATATCGGAGCCGAGACCGCGCGAGTAGAAACCGAGAGAATCCATAAGCGGAGCCGACAACGATAATGAGAATGAACCCAAGATACTTAAGAAAATGAAGTGACCACAATGTGAATATGACTTAAAGGAATAAATAAGGATAATATAAGTTGAGCGGGAGCATGATAAGTAGCGCATGAGTGTGAGTTGCCGTAAATTAGGACGAAACTTAACGAAATGAAATGTGTTTATGGTTATAAATTTCTGAGCGGAACCTAGAGCATCCTCCACCTCGCGATACCCAGGCAAGTTTACGAACCCAACTCCATTTTTACTGTTGTGTTGTGAAAGGATTGTTTTACTATCATCGCATATACCATGTTTGCCATGATACATAGTTATTGAATTTCGCATAATAAAGCAATGTTGTACGATAAAGTATATATCGTGAAATGTTTATTCCACTTTAAGCGTGACATATTATATAAGACCGAGAGTCGGTCGGGATTTAAAATAAAACCCGGGAATCATTCCGGAGATATTATAGGTTAATTATAAGTTCATAGTAGTACGGTTTAAAAGGGACTCATCGTCCATTTACGAAACATTAAAACACTTCGAACTTTTATTAAAACGATTTCCCAACGATCATATTCCCTAAACTATATTTTATTATTCGGATAATAAATATTATATTCATATTCCTTTATTATGGGAGTAGTATACTCTAACGTTGATTTATTTCAAACCCGATTAATCATTATAGATTATTAATTATGTAGACACAAACTAGTTGAGGAATATTATTTTAAATAAATCTTTTAGAAAGTAAACTCATTCGAGGTATGATTATTATCAATTATCATTTAATTATTTATCGACTATTATTTAATTAATTATCATTTATTAAAGGGTTTATTATTGATGTGAAAATTATAGATCCTGATTTAAAACATACTTTCTGATTTCGAAATATCATTCGAATAATTTCAGATCGTCGGTGAATATTATCCTGACTTATTAATATTTTGAATATAGTTTCAAGGAGAAACTTTTTACCCTTATTGATTATCTGTTGACAACGGTCAACTCACATCCTTAGTTCTTCCTCCGAAACTTTTGGAAGTACCCATATATATATATATATACAGTAAAGCTATGTCTATCAACAAGCAAAACGCTTGGAGGAACTTCGATGTGGTTCGAGTTCTCGAGATATGATAGGATTTCCTAAAGGACAAGGGAGGGGTAGAATACAAGTACTTCGTGTATATCCAGGCTACTGGTACCGTAGGAGATGGTACAATATGTACCTATAGACCTGCGAAGTATGTGTATACCCGAAATGAGGACACATAGCCCGTATGCGGCAAGGGTGATACTCGAGAGATGATGGTTTCGTCCTTCTACTAGTAGAAAATGTTACTTTTATCGCAGTAACACTGATCATCGTATGCGGTGGCTCCAGTGAATGTCCAAATTCTTCCAATTGGAATTGTGATGCAATACCGTAACCCAAGCCTAGGTGCTGGGATTACTATTAAGGTATTCGTAGGTTATTAAAGACCCCCCTTAATGAATTATTTCATAAAAAGGTGTGTATCACTAAGGAAAACTATTTTCGAATAAAACATAAATATCATATATGATGTTATCATACAGTCATTTTTATACTGTACATTATTATTCTGGGATTATAGCTCACACTTGTTTTCTTAAATTAACACAACACAACAGTGAATCAACACAACTGTACATTATTATTTTGGTGTTGTACCACAGGTAGTCAGAATAAGCTGGATTAGTTTTCAGTTGGTTATAGTTCGGCTTATTTATAAGTATGATTTATGTAAAGTAAGAAACAAGAAACGTATATTTGGCCGGCGAACTAGCCTTACCTAAAGGTCACTCCCCAGTAAGATTAATTATATTTGGGTTGTAATAAAAATTACTCTAGTGATGATGGTTCATTTCCAAGACAATAACCTGTAAGTGTGTGTGTGATAAGTATGGGGTCATGAAGCGTGAGTATTTTTATATTGTAGTGTGAGTTGTGTGAGTTTAGATGGCGTGGCTTCCGAGACTCCTGACCCCGGGTTTTGGGGTGCCACAATGCCTCTTGCTCCTTTGATCCATCTCAAGTTCCTAAGTCTTGAGCATACCATAAATTTCATCAAGAGTAGTTTCAGTAAGGTCATAGTTGTCTCTTATGGTAGTAGACTTCAAATTCCAATTTTCAGGAAGAGCTAAAAGGAAATTTAGATTTGAATCTTCAAGATCATATACCTTGTCCACTATTGACAGATCATTCAAGAGTTTGACAAACCTGTCATATAATTCAGTTAAAGACTCATCAACTTTTGAGTCAAAGTGCTCATACTCTTGAGTGAGTATAGTCCTCCTGTTCTTCTTGATTGTATCAGTTCCCTGGCATCTTATCTCCAAAGCATCCCATATCTCCTTTGCAGTTTTGCAATGAATTACCCTGTTTGACATGACATTATCAATGGCACTATGCAGCAAAATGCCTTACCTTTGCATCCTTGGAAATAGATGAGATGTCTTCAGCTGTATACTCACATTTCTCCTTTGGTATGGTCTTTGCTGATTAATCAGCAACTACAATAGAGAGCTTGGTAGGCTTATGTGGTCCTTCATTAATTCTGCCAAGGTATTATGGATCTGTAGCTTCCAGACACATAGCCATCTTCACTTTCCATATGGGATACTCAGAAGGTCTCAGTATTGGAACCCTAATAGTCTCATATCGACTGTGGGTTTGAGTCTTTTGAGTTTCTTCAGTTTTGGTGGGCTTGGTTGGAGTTTGTGCTTCTTCAGACATGATTGTTTGGATCTTTACCGTATGTGTGTTAACAGATAAGCTCTGATACCAATTGTTAGGTCACACAACACTGTAGAAGGGGGTTGAATACAGTGTTTTCACGATCAAATCGAATTAACACAAGTATGTAACAAAGATCAAGTATATTGAATAAACTCTGTTACAATAAAAACTGTTGTTCTCTCTCAGTGATGAACAAATATCACTAAGAGCTGCTAGGTTACAATGTATAATCTTCTCGATAATGATAACACATATAGTGTAAATCCAAAGTCTGTGTTTATATAGTACACAGTTACAAGATAACTTCTAATTGATATGGAATATAATTTTGTCTCCTAAAATATATCAATCAGATATCTTCTACAAGTCTTCCAGTCTTCTAACTCTTTCCATGCATATCTTCTTTTGTTTTAGTCTCGATCTTCTACTGTAAATCAGCTTCCTTCCTTATATGAAAGTATTCTCGCACCTAAGTTCTGATATGACCTTAAGTTCTGATATTAAGTTCTGACTTCCAGTAAGTCCTGATTTCAGTAAGTCCTGATATGACCTGTTTTTAAGATCTGAAAACTAAACATGAATCATATTAGACATGACATCTCAAATATATCTAATCGATAATTAATTATTTAATTAGTTAATTAATTTAAATATTAATTGATTAATTAATTTAATTAGCTATTAATTAATTTTAATTGATTTAATAATTAGATTTAATTATTTAAAATTGATTTAAAAATTCGAAAAATAGTTTCGAGCTTTAAAATATTATTTCAAATTATTTTCAAGCCTCGATAATTATTATAAAATTATTTTAAAGGCAGATTCGGGTATTCGAACCCTGTTATTTAATTTTAAAATGATTCGGAGACCCATTTTAATTCCAAAAAATGTTTAAAAATTCATTTTAAATACCTGGAAAATCAGTTTTACCCCGAATCTTCTTTGAATAATTATTTTAATTGAATATCTTACATGCTATGTGCCATACGTGATCTGATTAGTGTATAAAATGACTATAAGTGCATTGTCTGGCTGCTTTATTCATAACTTTCAATCCGTACACCGGATTTGGGTGAAACGAAGGGTAGATAGAAGCTTGTAAAGAATAGACGAGATGAGAATGAGTATTGATAAGTAAATGTGATATTTAACAGAGGAAGCGAGACGTAGAAAGGGAAAGCAAGTGATTGACGAGTGGGAACCAACTGACAAGTGCTAGTAAAGTAAAAGCAGATTGATAAGGCAAGTGTTTCTATTCTTCTTGATTATATTGCAAGTATTTTGATCTCCCTTCATCATGTTGCAATTGTTCCAAACAGTTTGTATTCTTTATTGCAAGTACTTTGAAGTACTTAACCCAAACCCTGACTCTTATTGATCTTGAGCCATAAGCCTGATTCTTCATTAACTGTTGATTGTTAAATTCTCAGATACAAACCACACCTATACGATACTACTCCATAAATACGTATCTACCACATACTGATTCCTGATACAAAATTGCTTAACATACCAAGCCTTATATCTTGCGTAACAGAAGACCAATTCTTGTAACTCTTGAACCATTTGGTCTTCTACTTTCTAATTCTTTCCTTGATTGAAACCCAACCTTTATGATTTCCTTATTATTTCATGGAATTTCAGATCATCCTATGCTTCAAGATAAATGTTGTTTATGATTCAACTATTGGATTACATTGTTTATCATATTGTGATTCTAGAATTGGATTGTTTTTAAATATGGACCAGATTCATGGTCATAATAGGCCAATGTGTGCCTTGGATCCAGTATATAGAGCAAAGCTGGGAGCCTTGCTCGGGGTTAGTGTGTGACTGATCAGCAGCCTAACCTTGGTTTTTAAAATGAAAATGAATATCAAATTCTAATCATTGCTTATCAGTAAACTTGATTTCTTATATCATTTCAATTGATCATGGTTAATCTCAATTACTGTCATTGTGACTTGCTGAGCTAGTTAGCTCACTCTTGCAAATCTGTTATATTTTTTCCAGTGAAAAAGGAAACTGGTGGTAGCGAGGATCCCCAGACAAGTGTGCGAGCTAGGTATCCAGGTTGAGGTGGAGTAAGCTAACAGATGATGTTTGGCTTAGTTTATGTTGATAGTTTGTAATAAAGTTTAAACTTCCGTTGTAAGATAAATAAACTGGGATTTGGTACGTTTGTGTAATAAATTAGATTGTGGCTTGTGTACATACTTTAAACTGTGTCGATCCATGGAATATGGTAAGTGGGGTCATTTCATATATTATTATATTCATAAATAGGTTTAAATATGGTGTATGTGTATTGTGGGCCCCAAACTTCTGACCTGGGTTTGGAGGGCGTTACTGTTTGGCATCAGAGCTACGGGTTAAAGTCACTGCCACAAGCCTAGATTGTCGGGAATGGGTGGAGGGTTAAGATTAGTATTAGGAAATGAAGAAATAGAACGTCGAGAAGTTGAGTACGACTAAGTAGTAGGCTTTAGTATGATTTGTGACGAGATTCAAGATTAATATCTAACAACGTGATTTTCGGATAGCAGTGATGGCAGATTCCTTTATTTCGATATCATCTGATTATTCAGAGCCTTCCGTCGGAGGACCGTCATCTGATCCACGTCCTGCTTTTCCACCAGTGTCATCCATATTACCAGTTGTGATGGTTGCACCAATGCGAACTATTCTACCTCCAAGTATGAGACCACCTATTCAAGGATCTCTACCTGCTGATTCTGATTCTACTGGACATTCGATTGCGGGTGCATCTTAGGATTTTGTTGATTCCATTATAAATCAGATTCTCTCCTTTCCTATTTGTGAACTTTTCTATCTAAACATTGTTTCTTTTCTCGATAATTCTATCAGACGATTGGGGCAAATAATGCATTTGCGTTGATAATTTGTCTGTATCACAAAAGGGTCTGGTGGGACGCCACTGAATTATGTGTTGTGAACTATGCGGTACTAAGACTGGCCATCTTATGTACTTGTATGGTTGCTCTCAGTCATACCTATATCATTTTCACTATTCCTTCTCATTCGATTTCCTTGATTTTGAAATTTCATTTGGTATTCTATGATAATGAATTTCTTCAGTAATCTCTAGTATGAGGCTATTCTTTTGGAACGAGAAGCCCTGTTGGCACATATCAGGAGATTTCAACACATTATTAGGACTATAGATGTCGACAGAAATATTAAGGAACTTCAGAATGAGATTCAGGTGACCCGGAGAGTACTTGAAACTGGATGACGGAGATGATGTGACAGCTGATATATGTATAATAATATATGGTAGGTAAGATCAGACTTCTTGTGGGAATATAAATAAACAAGACTTGTTGACTAATGGATAGACATGTTGCACCTTTGCCTTCAATAAAATGTTCCGCGCTTGTATCACCAAACTTTGATATACATCAGTACCTTTCCTTTTCAGTATGGTCATCTACTTTACTATACCCGTTCTATCTTACTGCACCAGATATTAGCTCTTGTGATAACATGTACCCTTTTTCTCTTAACTGTTTACATTCTGTAAAGAAGCATGCAATTTACTTAGTTCAATGATTGAAAATGTTTTCAAAAGAGATGTTTTTGTTTTATAAAATCTTTTCATAAAAATGATTTGATTTTAAGGCTAAATAAGTTGTTTGATTCTTTACAAAAAATGCCTCATAGAAGAAACACCCATGCTACCAACCAAAAGGAAGAAACCAACAGTGACAACAACAATACCCAAAACAGCAATAACTAGAATGTGAATCCAGGTCCCATAGACCCAACTGTAGCCCAGATTCTTCAGATCTTGGCCCAACAGACAGTCCACCTGACTCAACAACAACATAGGCAGACTAACCCTCAGGTGACCTTTAAGACCTTTCAGGCGGTGAATCTACCAGTATTTAAAGGTTCTGTAGATCCGATTGAGGCAAGGGTCTGGTTGAAAGAGATTGAAAAGGCATTTGCCTTGGTCAAGGTGTGGGAGGAACAGAAGACTGAGTTTGCAAGTTACTATCTGAAGAATGAAGCCACCTACTGGTGGGAAACTGTTAAAGTGTTGGAAGGTACTGATGATGTTACGTGGGATAGATTCAAGGAGTTATTTTTATAGAAGTATTTCCCTCAGTTTGTTCAGGACCAAATGGAATTGAAATTTCTGGAGTTAAAGCAGGGAAATATGTCAGTGGCGGATTACGAAAGTAAGTTTGAGGAATTGTCTAGGTTTGTGTCATCCTATGTGGACACTGATAGGAAGAAGGCTAAGAGGTTTCAGCAAGGACTCAAGCCATGGATCCGAGGGAAGGTTGCCATATTTGAATTGGACACGTATACGGGAGTTGTGCAGAAAGCTATGATTGCGGAGACAGAAAGTGAAATGTCCCAGAAAGAGAAGGAAGATAAGAAGAGGAAGTTTGAAGGGAGTGAAGGACAGTCTCAAGTAGGGAAGTTTCCAAATTTCAATTAGAGGAAAGGCAAGTTCCAGCCCGGAAGAAATTTTAACAGGCAAAATCCAGGAAATGAAAGACAAGGTAACCGTCCAGCCACTGGGAACCAACCAACCCAACAGAGGCCAGCTCTACTAGATTGTCAAGTTTGTGGAAAGAACCATGGAGGAGTTTGAAATAAGTTGAATGTGGTCTGCTACAGATGTAACCAGAGGGGGCACTATTCAAGGGAGTGCTGATTAGCCAGGGAGCCTGTCAACAAGGATCAGCCTACCAGGAATCAGGCAGACAAAGTTCTAGCAATTGGATATACCTGCTTCAAGTGCGGAAAGCCAGGACATATAGCAAGGGATTGCAAGGCACCAGTTCCAGTCAACAATACACTGCGAATCATGGGAGCTACTCCAACAGTGAATGAACCTCCCAGAGCTAGAGTTTATGATATGTCTGTGAAACATGCTATCATGGACACTGATGTTGTGGCAGGTACGCTTACTGTGAATTCTTTATGTGCGAACGTGCTAGTAGATTCGGGAGCAACTCGATCATTTATTTCTCAAGATTTTATTGATAAGCTGAACTGTCCAATTGAATTTCTAAGTGAGATTAGAATGGTAGAATTAGCAAATCAGGAGCGTGTATCTGTGAACCAAGTGTGTAAGAACTGTGAGATTGAGATTTCTGGAAATAAGTTTGACGCTGACTTGATACCATTTAAGTTAGGAGAGTTTGACATTATTCTAGGAATGGAATGGCTATCTTAGAATGATGCTCAGATAGACTTTCGTAGCAAGAAGGTAATCTTGAAGACGCTAGATGAGAAAGTGGTGACGTTTAAAGGCCAGAAGCAAGAAAAGAAGTTCTTGACGATAATTCAAGCCAAGAAGTTAATACAACAGGGATGCAAGCACTTCATTGCGTATGTGATAGATAGAAGTCAGGAGCCAGCAAAACTGGAAGACATTCTAGTGGTAAATTAATTCCCAGACGTGTTTCTGGATGAATTACCAGGACTTCCTCCTCATAGAGAAATTGAGTTTGCAATCGACTTAGCACCCGGAACGGAACCAGTATCTAAGGCCCCATATAGAATGGCGCCTGTTGAAATGAAGGAATTGGCAAAGCAATTGCAAGAACTAATGGAAAAAGGAGTGATTCGACCTAGTGTATCCCAATGGGGTGCACCGGTATTATTTGTTAAGAAGAAAGACGTAAGCATGAGGTTATGCATCGACTATCGGGAACTCAATAAGCTTACGATCAAGAACAAGTATCCATTGCCTTGAATCGATGTTTTGTTTGACCAGCTGAAAGGAGCCAAGTATTTTTCTAAGATTGATTTGAGTTTCGGATATCATCAATTAAAGATTAAACCTGAAGATATACCAAAGACAGCTTTCGGAACAAGGTACGGTCATTACGATTTCCTAGTTATATCTTTTGGATTGACCAATGCCCCAGCTGTATTTATGGACTTGATGAACATAATTTTCAAGGAATATTTGAACAAGTTTGTAATTGTGTTTATCGATGATATATTGATCTACTCCAAGTCAACGGAAGATCACGAGGAACATCTAAGGACAACTTTTGAAATTCTGAGAAAGAAGAAGTTGTATGCCAAGTTCTCAAAGTGTGAATTTTGGTTACAAGAAGTTCAATTTTTAGGACATGTTGTAAGCAATGAAGGAATCAAAGTGGACCCAGTGAAGATTGAAGCTATTACGAATTGGGAAAGGCCAAAAACACCAACAGAGGTGAGAATTTTCTTAGGGTTAGCGGGATATTATCGACGATTTGTTCAAGATTTCTCGAAGATTGCGACGCCTTTGACAAAGCTTACCAGGAAAAGTGAGAAGTTTATATGGAACGAGAAATGCGAAGAAAGTTTTCAAGAATTAAAGTAGAGATTGATCACGGCACCTGTTTTGTCACTTCCAGATGATCAAGGGAATTTCGTAATCTATTGTGGTGCTTCTCAAAAGGGATTAGGTTGTGTTTTGATGCAACATGATAAAGTTGTTGTATATGCGTTGAGACAACTGAAACCTCATGAGCAGAAGTATCCTACTAATGATTTGGAACTAGCGGCAATAGTATTCGCCTTGAAAATTTGGAGACAGTACCTATATGGAGAAAAATGCGAGATCAATACGGATCACAAAAGTTTGAAGTACATATTCACGCAAAAGGAGCTCAACATGAGACAAATAAGATGGTTAGAGTTGATCAAGGACTATGATTGATCATCCAGGAAAAGCAAATGTGGTGGCAGATGCGTTAAACAAAAAGGAAAGACTGAACATGCTGACGATACCTGAAGAATTATACAGGGAATTTCAGAAATTGGAATTGGAGGTCAGAATTTGCAAGCCTAGTGAAGTAAAGATGTATAACATGTTATTTCAGCCCGAATTACTAGAGAAAATAAGAAAACGCCAAGAGAAAATAATGGATCGGGATATCAATCATTTGGTTGGAGAAGAGTTATGCACTCAGAAGGACGATCAAGGTATTCTAAGATTTTTATCCAGAATTTGGATACCACCAGTGGCAGAATTGAAGAATGAAATTCTACACAAAGCTCACAATTAAAGGTATTCCATTCATCCGGGAAGTACCAAGATGTACAGAGATTTAAAAGAAAATTATTGGTGGCCAGACATGAAGAGAGAAATTGCGGAATGGGTTAGCAAATGTTACACGTGTCAAAGGGTTAAAGCAGAGCACCAGAGACCAGGTGGATTATTACAACCGTTAAAAATTCCAGAGTGAAAGTGGGAGCATATCGCTATGGATTTTATAGTAAGATTACCAACGACGAAAGTGAACCACGACGCTAATTGGGTTATAGTGGATAGACTAACCAAATTAGCTCACTTCTTGCCTATTAATAAAAGATTCCCGTTGGATAAGTTGGTTCACATGTATTTGAAAGAAATAGTAGTGCGTCATAGAGTCCCTGTGTCTATTGTATCTGATCGAGATCCACGATTCAATTCGAGATTTTGGAGAAGTTTTCAAGAATGCATGGGAACTAAGTTAAATATGAGTGCGGCTTATCATCCATAGACGGACGGCTAGAGCGAGAGAATAATCCAGACTATTGAAGATATGTTACGTGTTTGTGCCATTGATTTCAAAGGAAATTGGGACGAGCATTTGCCCTTAGTGGAATTTTCCTACAATAACAGTTATCATGCCAGTATCGGAATGCCTCCCTATGAAGCTCTTTATGGATGCAAATGTCGATCACCAGTGTATTGGGAAGAAGTTGGAGAACGTAAGATACTTGGACCCGAGTTGGTACAGAAGACAAAGGAAATTGTTGAGATCATTCAAAAAAGGCTAACTACAGTGCAAGATCGCCGAAGGAAATATGCAGACCAATCCAGAAAGGATATGGAATTCGAAGAAGGAAATCTAGTGTTACTGAAAGTGTCACCGTGGAAAGGAATATCGAGATTCGGAAAGAAAGGGAAGTTGAGTCCTAGATACGTCGGACATTTTGAAATTTTGAAACATGTGGGCAAGGTGGCATACGAGTTGCCGTTACCCCCGCACATGGAGCATATTCATAATGTTTTTCACGTATCGATGCTTAAGAAGCATAATCCAGATTCTAGGCATGTAATTGAGTATGAGCCGATAGAACTTCAGGAAGATTTATCGTATATAGAGAATCCAATAGAGATTCTAGAAAAGAGAGAAGATATGTTGAGAAATAAAGTAGTGAATCTAGTGCGAGTATTGTGGAGAAACCCTAAGGTTGAAGAATCAACTTGGGAGTTAGAAAGTGATATGCGAGAAAAGTACCCTCAATTGTTTATTTAGGAGATTCTGAGGACAAAATCCTTTTAAGGGGGAAGGATGTAATATCCGGGGCATGACGTGTAATTAATTTTATCAATAAATGTTTTTTATATGATTATTATGTGATTTTTGGTGAATTATTTGATGATTGGTATGGTTATGTGGATGTTTATATATGGTAAGGTCTAGGTATGTTAATTTTATTATGTCCAGAATAAAATATAGATAATTAAGATATTTTTTCTGGTAATTTTTGGAGTATTATATGAAATTATATTGATTTATGAATTTATTAATTATTTTCTGAATAATTACAAAATTATTTTATAAAGCCGGGAATCGTCCAACCTCAACTGTTTTTACGTTTTTACAACCCGAAACTTTTCCGAAAACTCCTTTTTAACCTAATTTGATAATTCCGGACATTTTCTAGTGTTTTGACTTTTGCCATCCGGATTACGGTTTGACCTGTACGCGTCCCGGTGTATAATTTTCGATATGATAATTGTTTCGATATATCAACAAAACCCTTATTCTCGAAAGACGAGTTAATATTACATTATTTTCGTATAAAGTGTTTTATAAAAAGCCCGATTGGGATAATTATCCAATACGGGTATTAAATCGGATAATTTTTACAGTTACTTAGCAGCTAAGTAACTAATTTATCGATCCAAAATGATCCAACATGAACCAATATTCCAACTAATATAACACAAAGTCGCCAATATTCTTCAATAATACAAATTAGAAATTACACACTGGAAAGTTTAACTTTTTAGGAATTCAATTACTAAACAGAAATAACTTATAAATTATAAGTTACAATTATTCTAATAAAAAATCTAAGTTATGATTAAAAATAACTAGTAGAAAACAATGGTTAATTGCGTTTTATATTATTGGTAACTAATGCAGCAAAGTAGTCATTTTTTCCAAGCCACCGATCTCCATGTACGACAGCAAGTAACCAAAGGGAGAAAAATACTTTAAGTCTATCGTAGCTCTTAAATTCTATTAAATGAGTTCACTATTTATAACATATTAAATATTGCGGTGCGGTTTGAACCGCATTTCATAAATTTAAAACCGCAACCCGCACCACACCACGCGGTTTATTAAAAATTCAAATCACAACCGCACCACGAAAATTAAAAATCGTGTTTTGCGATGCGGATTGGTGCGGTGCGGGCGGTTTTTGCGGTTTGTGCGGTTTTCTGCTTACCCCTATATATAGCCCTTTTAGTATTTCATTTTATTCGTAAAAATTATAATCAATCAGTAAACATATAAGAAATACAGAGAAAACCCCCAAAAACATTACGTTCTTGAGGATCAATCGTATAAACGAAGGCGTTATCGAACTCCGATTCGGGCATGCAACATATCAAAATGAAGCTCTCGAAAAACTCTTTTTGAATCAACCATCTATTTGTGTGCATAAATCACGGTATTTTTCCTATTTAATTAATTTATTTTGAATTATTTATGGATTAAATTATGAAAATTTGTTTTGTTGATATGATTTGGTGATTTCATCGTGTAGATAATCTTTTTTTGGTCATTTTGGTATATTATATGTCAAAAACTGAGTTCAATAACATATAGAAAAGGGTGTTTGATTCTGGAAATTGAATAGGGTTCTAATGGGTTGAATGTTCTTAATCCAAAATTGGGGGTTTTATTTTTAATGAATCTGGGTTTGATTGAATCAAACCAGTGAATAGATCATGCAAAAATAGTTCGATTGGTGTGTATAACATGAACTGAGGAGACCTGGAAGCTGCTCGCCGGAAAAATGACCCGTGGCGGCGTCGGAAAACTTCGACGAGGTTTTTCAGCCAAACCCCGAGTTGATTAATTTGTTGGAGGGCAGCAACGAGTTCCTGGAAATTAATACTGCAAATCTGCTATATTTGGTGCTGTTCTAAGCAAGAAAAAGTCGACCAGCGACGGCCGGCGGCGGCGCGGCAGAATTCCGGCCAGCAAAACCCGCCGGGGAAGATGACAAGGGTGCTAAAGTGCTGTTTGGCCCCTGAAGTTCCCCTTGGCTTGCAAAATTAGTACTATAGTTTTGAAAATTTACAAATTTCGGATTTCTGTTTATAAAATTTATAAAAATTATATTTCTGTTATATTTTATTTTCAGAAAATTGTTTAAATTAGTTAAAAATCCCAAAAAATTAATTATCTAATTTTTGAAAATTATTTTTAATTTAAAAATAAATCTTAATAACTTAAATAATTAACTTTAGTTGATAATTAACTATTTAATTTTTCAATTAATTTTAATATGAATTGATTAATTAATTTAATTAGTTATTAATTAATTTTAATTGATTTAATAATTAGATTTAATTATTTAAAATTGATTTAAAAATTGAAAAAATAGTTTCGAGCTTTAAAATATTATTTTAAATTATTTCCAGCCTCGATAATTATTATAAAATTATTTTAAAGTCAGATTCGGGTATTCTATCCCTGTTATTTAATTTAAAATGATTCGAAGACCCATTTTAATTCCGAAAAATATTTAAAAATTTATTTTAAATACTTGGTAAATCATTTTTACCCCGAATCTTCTTTGAATAATTATTTTAATTGAATACCTTACATGCTATGTGCCATATATGATCTGACTAGTGTATAAAATGAATGTAAGTGCATTGTTTGGCTAATTTATTCATAACTTTCAATCCGTACGCCGAATTTGGGTGAAACGAAGGGTAGATAGAAGCTTGTAACGAATAGAACGAGATGGTAATGAGTATTGATAAGTAAATGTGATATGTAACAGAGGAAGCGAGACGTAGAAAGGGAAATTAAGTGATTGACGAGTGGGAACCAACTGACAAGTGCTAGTAAAGTAAAAGTAGATTGATAAGGAAAGTATTTCTATTCTTCTTGATTATATTGTAAGTAATTTAAACTCCCTTCATTATGTTGCAATTGTTCCAAATAGTTCGTATTCTATATTGTAAGTACTTTGAAGTACTTAACCCAAACCCTGACTCTTATTGATCTTGAGCCATAAGCCTAATTCTTAATAAACCGTTGATTGTTAAATTCTCAGATACAAACCACACATGTACGATACTACTCCACAAATACATATCTACCACATACTGATTCCTGATACGAAATTGCTTAATATACCAACCCTTATATCTTGTGTAACAGAAGACCAATTCTTGTAACTCTTGAACCCTTGGATCTTCTGCTTTCTGATTCTTTCCTTGATTGAAACCCAGCCTTTATGATTTCCTTGTTATTTCATGGAATTTCAGATCATCCTATGCTTCAAGATAAATGTTATTTATGATTCAAATATTGGATTACATTGCTTATCATATTGTGATTCTAGAATTGGATTATTTTTTGAATATGGACCAGATTCATGGTCAGACCAGATTCGTGGTCATAATAGGCCAATGTGTGCCTTAGATCTAGTATATAGAGCAAAGCTGGGAGCCTTGCTCGGGGTTAGTGCGTGACTAATCAACATCCTAACCTTGGTTTTTAAAATGAAAATGAATATCCAATTCTAATCATTGCTTATCAGTAAACTTGATTTCTTATATCATTTCAATTGATCATGGTTAATCTCAGTTACTGTCATCGTGACTTGCTGAGCTAGTTAGCTCACTCTTGTAAATCTGTTTTAATTCTTTTCCAGTGAAAAAGGAAACTGGTGGTAGCGAGGATCCCCAGACAAGTGTGCGAGCTAGGTATCCAGGTTGAGGTGGAGTAAGCTAGCAGATGATGTTTGGCTTAGTTTGTGTTGATAGTTTGTAATAAAGTTTAAACTTCCATTGTAAGATAAATAAACTGGGATTTGATACATTTGTGTAATAAATAAGATTGTGGCTTGTGGACATACTTTAAACTGCGTCGATTCATGGAATATGGTAAGTAGGGTCATTTCATATATATTATTATATTCATAAGCAGGTTTAAATATGGTGTGTGTGTGTATGTGTTATGGGCCCCAAATTTCTGACCCGGGTTTGGAGGGTGTTACATTGCAGTGTTAATTTTTAGTTTATGTATTTTCCATCAGTGGTCGTTAAAGTTCATTGACTCGGACATTGTTACTAATATATTTCCTTGTCTTATTTCAGGTACTCTATCGGGGTGTATGCATACGCGTTTGTTAGATGTATTTGAGATGTCATGTCTAATATGTTTCATGTTTAGTTTTCAGATCTTAACAAATAGGAAACATCAGGACTTACTGGAATCAGTACTTACTGGAAGTCAGAAGATAGATATCAGAACTTAAGGTAATATCAGAACTTAAGTACGGGAGGACTTACAGTTAAGGAATGAAGCTGATTTACAGGATAGAAGATCGAGACTAAAATAAAAGAAGATATGCATGGAAAGAGTTAGAAGATAAGAAGAATTGTATAAGATATCTGATTGATATATTTTAGGAGACAGAATTATATTCCATATCAATTAGAAGTTATTTTGTAACTGTGTACTATATAAACACAAACATAGGTTTACACTATATGTGTTATCATTATCGAGAAGATTTATATTGTAACCTAGCAGCTCTTAGTGATATTTATTCATCACTGGGAGAGAACAGTTCTATTGTAACAGAGTTTATTATATTGAATATATCTGTTTACTGTTACTTGTGTTCGAAATCGATTTGATTGTAATAACACTGTATTCAACCCCCTTCTACAGTGTTGTGTGACCTAAAAATCGGTATCAGAGCTTATCTGTTAACACACATACAGTAAAGATCCAAACAAACATGTCTGAAGAAGCAGAAACTCCAACCAAGCCCACAAAAACTGAAGAAACTCAAAAGACTCAAACCCACAGACGATATGAGACTATTAGGGTTCCCATATTGAGACCTTATGAGTATCCCATATGGAAAGTGAAGATGGATATGTTTCTAGAAGCTATAGATCCAGAATACCTTGACAGGATTAATGAAGGACCACATAAGCCAACTAAGCTCTCTGTTGTAGTTACAGATCAGCCAGAAAAGACCATACCAAAAGAGAAAAGTGAGTATACAGCTGAAGATATCTCATCCATTGCCAAGAATGCAAAGGTAAGGCATTTGCTGCATAGTGCCATTGATAATGTCATGTCGAATAGGGTAATTCATTGCAAGACTGTAAAGGAGATATGGGATGCTTTGGAGACAAGATGTCAGGGAACTGATACAATCAAGAACATGAGGACTATACTCACTCAAGAGTATGAGCTCTTTGACTCAAAAGCTGATGAGTCATTAACTAACTTATATAACAGGTTTTTCAAACTCTTGAATGATTTGTCACTGGTGGACAAGGAATATGATCTTGAAGATTCAAATATGAAAATCCTTTTAGCCCTTCCTGAAAATTAGGATTTGAAGTCTACTACCATAAGAGACAACTATGCTCTTGATGAAACTACTCTTGATGAAATTTATTGTATGCTCAAGACTTATGAACTTGAGATGGATCAAAGGAGCAAGAGACATGGGAGAAAGTCAAGGACACTTGCTCTTAAAGCTAAGAAGGAATCCCCCAAAGTGGTTGTCTCAAAGAAGGGCAAAGGAAAGGCTCTCATCACAAAGTGTAATTAAAAATCATCAAGTCCTGATGATGATGATTCAGAAACTGAAAGTTTACCTGAAATAGATGATGATGAAGAGATGATGAAATTGTATGCTCTTATGGTGAAGGGTATCACAAAGATAGCCTACAGGAAATTCAGAAGGGGAAAAAAGTTTTACAGGAAAGGTGTAAGTACTGATAAGAAAGGTTTCAGAAAGTCTGAAGGCAAAAGTGCAAAGTCTGACAGAGGAGACAACTCAAATGTCAAATGCTACAATTGTGGTGAAAGAGGCCACATATCTCATGAATGTAAGAAAGGAAAGAGTGACAAAAGCAAGGCACTTGTCATAAAGAAGAAAAGCTGGATAGACTCTTCAAATTCTGAATATGAGGTGAATTATGCTTTAATGGTAAATGCTGATGGGAGCCCTGAAACTGCTGAATTGAAGGTACCTCAAACAACTTATGCTTTTCATACTGATGATATTACTGAGTTGAGATTATATCTTAAAACCATGTTTATTAGCTACAGAGATCAAACTTTAACATGTGAGAGATTAACTTCTAAAAATCTTGCTTATAAGAAAAGGAATGACTATTTAGAAAAGGAGTTAGTTATGTTCCATCAAACTCGGAAAGAAAGAGATGATGTTTTTTATGTTAGAGATTGTTAGATATATTTGATAATGTCATGACTAATATGATTTGTGTTTAGTTTTCAGATCTTACTTAACAGGACAAATCAGTACTTAACTAGAAATCAGCATTTATACTGAAGTCAGAACTTAAGTTGTCAGAACTTAAGTTATCAGGAGATATTTATCAGAAGATAATATCAGGACTTAAGGAGACTTTCAGATAAGGGAGGTGGCTGATTGAAAGGAAAGAAGATCAAGACAAACGCAAGAAGAGATATGCATGAAGAAGGAATTCTATGAAGAATAGAATATTTGGAAGAAAAGATAACTAGTTGATATATTTTAGGAAGCAGAATTATATTCCATATCAATTAGAGATTATCTTGTAACTGTGTAGTATATAAACACAGACATAGTGTAATATCCCGTAATTTTTTTAGAATTCGATTAATAAAAGAATAATAGAATAAAAAGGATTAAAATTAGATAAGGACTAGGATTTAAAATTGGGTTAGACTATTGGGACTAAAATTTGGATCAGATTCTAATATGGATAATTTTTAGGTTAAGATATAGGGTTTTGTATCGTTATAAATACATCATATTCGTCTTCCTCGTTTTAATCATTAAAATTCGTAGGCCTTTAGTCATAAAATTCAGCAGTCTTGTAAAATTCGTATAAAATTCATCGTAAGTCAGAATTCAGTGATCCTGGACTTTTCGGAAAGCTCTTTTCGTTATCTTCAGCTTTCGTGTTTCGTGTTTTCCAAGAAAATATCATTTAGAGGGTCAAAAAGAGTAAATTCAGATCTGGTCAGGCTTTGAGGTAAGTACTTTTTGACTTGCTTTTATATTCGGAAAAGTTTTGATACTCTGATTTTCAAATTTCGTATAAGATATAAGAATTCTGTTTCGAACTGTATAAGAAATAAGATACGAGAATCTTTTGAAACCCAGTCTCTACGTTTTCGAACCTGTTCGTAATTTACGTTATAGTTCTGGAACTAGCCTTAGATACCCTTATTAGGCGCACAAGTGTGCAACTTTAGATACCTATTAAGGGCGCGTAATTATTGAACTTTAGATGCCGACCACTGGCAAAGTGTGGTATATGAGAATAAGAATAAGAATTAGATGCCGACTACTGGCAAAGTGTGGCCGTAGATCAAGACTGTGGTGTTTATAAGAATTATCATTTCATTCTGTTTTATTCTGTTCTGATCTGTTATAAAATATGCTCTGTTCTGTTTTAAATTCTGATTTTTAAAATATAAAACTTTGGGTTGGATTTATTTTATAAAATATTTTACAAAATTATTATTGTTTTGAGGGAAATCGTTTTATTAAAACACCCATTGTTTTCCGGTTAAATAGTTAGTTAATTTGTACTTGCTGGGCTTTGTAGCTCACCCCTTTTATATTTCAGGTTTCGTATAAGATTCGAGTTGGAAATCATTGGAGTTCGAGGACTTAGGATTGGAGTATATTAAATTTTGGGTTTCTGTCGGGCTGAATGATTATATATTTGATAGTATTATGTGATATAGAATATGTATCGATGTATATATGTGATGTCCAGACGATAATTTGAGATCTCTGATTTATGCCATGGTTTGTGAAAATATCGAATAAGAACTTAGGACCGCAGTCACCGGATTGTAGTGACAGTTTTATAAAAATTTAGGACCGTTATCACCGGGTTGTAGTGGTCGTGGCATGGATTATGGATTTTGAATTATTGTTGTTATGTGATTATATGTATTTTATGTATCGAATAAGAATAAGAATAAGAATATATCTCGAAAGTGTATGTTTCGTATATCGTATCGTATAAAATATCATATTTTGTTATGTGTGTATAAGTTGCTTGGCCTACTAGTTGGATCGATTAGTCTCTTGCTGGGCTTCGTAGCTCATTCTTACAATTTCAGGTTTCGCCTAAGAGTTTGAGTTGGATAGCATCGGAGTTTGAGGACTTATAATTGGAGTAGATTGACTTTTGGACTTCCGTTAGCTGCGCTTTTGTAATAGTCACCTTTGTAATAGTGATTTTGGATTAGTAATAGTATTTTATTTTAGTTTGATATTTAGATTTCATAGTCCAGATGTGCGGGCTATTACAGTTGGTATCAGAGCAGGCTGTTCTTCGGAGTGTGTTAGTTATGGGACTAGTACATTCCCTAGGATTCGATCTTGTGGACCATAGTTTGACCTTTGGTAGACCAGGGGGTAGATGTGTCTCGAACTTTAGGATTGTTGAGAATTTGGGGACCAAATTCTTTTTAAGGAGGGTAGTATGTAATATTAATTTTTTTAGAATTCGATTAATAAAAGAATAATAGAATAAAAAGGATTAAAATTAGATAAGGACTAGGATTTAAAATTGGGTTAGACTATTGGGACTAAAATTTGGATCAGATTCTAATATGGATAATTTGTAGGTTAAGATATAGGGTTTTGTATCGTTATAAATACATCATATTCGTCTTCCTCGTTTTAATCATTAAAATTCTAGGCCTTTAGTCATAAAATTCAGCAGTCTTGTAAAATTCGTATAAAATTCATCGTAAGTCAGAATCCAGTGATCCTGGACTTTTCGGAAAGCTCTTTCCGTTCTCTACAACTTTCATGTTTCATGTTTTTCAAGAAAACGTCATTTAGAGAGTCAAAAAGGCTATATTTATATCTGGTCATTTTTTAGAGGTAAGTTTTCGATCGGTCTTGCTAGATATTTAAAATTGTGTGATACGTGTATATTTGATTATCAAAACTCGGGCTGGATGATTATATATTTGATAGTATTATGTGATATAGAATATGTATCGATGTATATATGTGATGTCCAGACGATAATTTGAGATCTCTGATTTATGCCATGATTTGTGAAAATATCGAATAAGAACTTAGGACCGCAGTCACCGGATTGTAGTGACAGTTTTATGAAAATTTAGGACCGTTATCACCGGGTTGTAGTGGTCGTGGCATGGATTATGGATTTTGAATTATTGTTGTTATGTGATTATATGTATTTTATGTATCGAATAAGAATAAGAATAAGAATATATCTCGAAAGTGTGTGTTTCGTATATCGTATCGTATAAAATATCATATTTTGTTATGTGTGTATAAGTTGCTTGGCCTACTAGTTGGATCGATTAGTCTCTTGCTGGGCTTCGTAGCTCATTCTTACAATTTCAGGTTTCGCCTAAGAGTTTGAGTTGGATAGCATCGGAGTTTGAGGACTTATAATTGGAGTAGATTGACTTTTGGACTTCCGTTAGCTGCGCTTTTGTAATAGTCACCTTTGTAATAGTGATTTTGGATTAGTAATAGTATTTTATTTTAGTTTGATATTTAGATTTCATAGTCCGGATGTGCGGGCTATTACACAAAGGGTTTACACTATATGTGTTGTCATAATCGATATTATTATTTATTGTAACCCTAGCAGCTCTCGTGATAATTTATTCATCACTGAGAGAGGACAATTCCATATTGTAACAGAGTTTAATAAAGCTTGTTTTCAGTTAATTGTGTTCTTTAATTCGATTTGATTGTGATAAACACTGTATTCAACCCTCTTCTACAGTGTGTGTGACCTAAAAAGTGGTATCAGAGCAGATCTGTTAACACACAAATAGTTTAAGATCCGGAAACAATCATGTCTGAAGAAGAACAAACTCCAACCAAGCCCACAAAAACTGAAGAACCTTCAAAGACTCAAATCCATAGTCGATATGAGACTATTAGAGTTCCCATACTGAAACCATCTGAATATTCCATATGGAAGGTGAGGATGTCTATGTTTCTGGAAGCTACTGATCCAGAATACCTTGACAAAATTAATGAAGGACCACACAAGCCAACCAAACTCTCTGTTGTAGTTACAGGTGAACCAGCAAAGTCTGTACCAAAGGAGAAAAGTAATTACACTACTGAAGATATCTCATCAATTGCTAAGGATGCTAAGGTACGACACTTGCTGCATAGTGCCATTGATAATGTAATGTCAAACAGGGTAATCAACTGCAAGACTGCAAAGGAGATTTGGGATGCTTTGGAGACAAGATGCCAGAGAACTGATTCAATTAAGGAGAACAGGAAGACTATACTCACTCAAGTGTATGAGTACTTTGACTCAAAGCCTGATGAGTCATTAACTGGTTTATATGACAGATTTGTCAAACTCTTGAATGATTTATCACTAGTTGACAAGGAATATGATCTTGAGGATTCAAATCTTAAATTCCTATTAGCTCTTCCTGAAAGTTAGGATTTGAAGGCCACCACTATAAGAGACAACTATAATCTTGAAGAAACAACTCTTGATGAAATTTATGGGATGCTCAAGACTCATGAACTTGAGATGGAACAAAGAAACAAGAGAAAAGGAAGAAAGTCAAAGACAGTCGCTCTTAAGGCTGAGGAGGAATTCCCCAAAGCACCTGCCTCAAGGAAAGGCAAGGGAAAAGCTCTCATCACAAAGTCTGATACTGAATCATCAAGTTCTGATACTGATGATGACTTTGAAACTGAAAGCTTACCTGAAATGGATCCTGATGAAGAGATGACGAAGCTGTGTGCTCTTATGGTGAAAGGAATCATAAGGATTGCATACAGGAAATTCAGAAAGGGAAAGAAGTTTTCCAGGAAAGGTGCAAGTTCTGATAAGAAGAGTTTCATAAAATCTGAAGGCAAAGGAGGAAAGTCTGACAGAGGAGATTACACAAATGTCAAATGCTACAATTGTGGTGAGAAAGGCCACATATCTCCTGATTGCAAGAAAGTGAAGAGTGACAAAGGCAATGCTCTTGTCACAAAGAAGAAAAGTTGGACAGACACTTCAGATTCTGAGAGTGAAGTGAACTATGCCTTGATGGCAAATGCTGATAGCAGTTCTGATGTTGCTGAGTTAAAGGTACCTCAAACTACTTATGCCTTTCATACTGATGATATTAATGAGTTGAGAAGATATCTTAAAACCATGTTCATTAGTTATAGAGATCAAACTTTAACATGTGAAAGATTAACTTCTGAAAATCTTGCTTATAAGAAGAGGAATGATTATTTAGAAAAAGAGTTAGTCATGTTCCATCAAACTCAGAAAGATAGAGATGATGCCTTTTATGTTAGGGATGAAATACTTAAAATAAATGAATCTCTAAAAATTGAGTTAGAAAAGGAAAAAGAGATTATCAGGATTTGGACTAACTCTGGTAGAACAACTCAGAATTTGTTAAGTAGTGGAAACTGGAAAGAAGGCTAAGGTTATGGAGATGATAAGAATGATAAGTGAACTGTAGAAATTGAGCATGTAGTTGTTAAACAAAAGCCAAAGGTAAATCCTGTTAAGTTTGTAGTTGTAAAGTCTGATATTGATAAATCAGAAGTTAAAAAGAAATTAACTTCTGATAAACCAAAACAGGATAAGCCAACTGAAGTTAATATAGGCTTAATGACAAAGAAGCAGCTTAAGCATAAGCTGAAAGATGTTAAGAATGTAAATGAGGTAAATCCACCTAGGAAAAATAGGAATGGAAAGGAAGATGTGAATAAAAGTAATGATTATAAGCATGTTCCTAATGCTCCTAGAATGAAATGTTATAACTGTGGAATTTCTAACAATCTGGCTTCTTTTTGCAGGAAAAATAAGAACATAAACTCCTTACCTTCAAAGTCAGGAGTTAAGAGTCAGTCTGTTAGATATAGACCACAAAATCCTTGTTTTTATTGTGCTAGTTTATGGCATTCCATTTATACTTGTAAGGAATATCATAGTTTGTACTATGATTATTATCAAATAAAACCTTCTTTAAAGAAAGTTAGCATTGTTCCTTCTAGTGTAAGTTTTGATACAAAGTCTGATAGTGTAAATGCTGATAAGAAAAATGTTAACATAAACTCTGATGCTAAATCCGCTGCAAATGTTAATAAACTTAATAAGGCCAAAGGATCCAAGCAAGTCTGGGTCCTTAAAACTAATCATTAGTGGTCTTTGTGATTGCAGGGCAATAGGAAAAACATCCTAGTTCTGGACAGTGGATGTTCAGGATATATGACTGGAAATAAAGCCCTGCTATCATACTTTGTGGAGAAAGCTGGCCCAAGTGTTTCTTATGGAGATGGCAACATGGGAAAAACTTTGGGATATGGCAATATCAATCTGGGGAATGTCATCATTGAAAAAGTAGCTCTGATCCCAGGACTTAAACACAATCTGCTCAGTGTTAGTCAAATCTGTGACAGAGGTTATCATGTGGATTTCTTTGAAGAACACTGTGAAGTTGTAAGCAAATCTACAGACAAAGTTGTTCTGAAAGGATACAAGTATGGTAACATTTATGAAGCCAAGCTTTCAACAAGTACTGATGGTTCTGCAATCTGTCTGTTAAGTAGAGCATCAATTGAAGAAAGCTGGAATTGGCACAAGAAACTCTCTCATTTAAATTTCAACAATATAAATGAACTTGTCAAGAAAGATCTTGTGAGAGGTTTGCCAAAATCAGTATTTGCTCCTGATGGTCTTTGTGATTCCTGTCAAAAGGCAAAACAAAGAAAATCTTCATTCAAGAGCAAGACTGAATCTTCAATTCTTGAGCCTTATCACCTACTACATGTCGATCTATTTGGTCCAGTGAATGTCATGTCTATTGCAAAGAAGATATATGATATGGTTATAGTGGATGAGTTCACCAGATACACATAGGTATATTTCCTTCACACAAAAAGTGAAACTGTATCTATTTTGATTGATCATGTCAAGCAACTGGATAAATTGGTCGAAGATTCTGTGAAGATCATAAGAAGTGATAATGACACTGAGTTCAAGAATTTGATCATGGAAGAGTTCTGCAAAGACCATGGAATAAAGCAGGAATTTTATGCTCCTGGAACTCCACAGCAAAATGGAGTTGTTGAAAGAAAGAATAGAACTCTTATTGAAGCTGCACGAACTATGCTTGATGAAGCAAAGTTGCCAACCTACTTTTGGGCTGAAGCTGTGCAGACTGCTTGTTTTACTCAGAATGCAACACGCATTAACAAGCATGGCAAAACACCATATGAGATGGTGAAGAAAAAGAAGCCAAGTCTGAAGTATTTTCATGTATTTGGATGCAAGTGTTTTGTTCTTAAGACTCATCTTGAACAGCTATCCAAATTTGATCTAAAAGCTGATGAAGGAATTTTTGTTGGATATCCACTTTCCACGAAAGCATTCAGAGTCTACAATTTAAGAACAAGGTTTATCATGGAATCTATCAATATCTCTTTTGATAATAAGAAGATTACAGGACTTGAAGGTTTCAATGATCATGATCAGCTGAGATTTGAGAATGAAGTTTTAAATTCTGATACTGTAAATCCTGACAGTCTAAATCCTGATACTGCAAACTCTGATGAATTAAACTCTGATGTTTATGAAACTGTGGTGGCTACGCCAAAGGAAGATGCACCTATGCAGAGGGAGCATACTGAAGATACAACCACATTTCAAGAAGCATCATAACCTACAACAGGCTCTTCAAGTTCTGATTCATCAAGTTCTAATGGGCCAAGTTTTGATAATTCTGGAAACTCAAGTGCTGATATTTCTGGAAACTCAAATTCTGAAGGATTCAACTCAGAGAGCATAATTTCAGCGGGAGAATCAGAAAATGTTGATGAAGACAGCATGGATCATGGGGGAGCATCCAGTTCTAGAGAAAATCTTCCATCTGTAAGGAAGTGGACTAAAGCACATTCACCTGACTTAATTATTGGAAATTCTAATGCAGGTGTCAGAACTAGAACAGCTACATCAAATGAATGTCTTTATCACTCTTTTCTCTCTCAGACTGAACCAAAGAAAGTGGTAGAAGCTCTTCAAGATGCTGATTGGGTGCAAGCAATGCAGAAAAAGTTAAATGAATTTGAAAGAAACAAAGTCTGGACCCTAGTGCCAAGACCAAAGAACAGATCTGTTGTTGGTACAAAGTGGGTGTTCAGAAACAAAACTGATAGTGATGGCATAATTACAAGGAATAAAGCATGGATGGTTGCAAAAGGATATTCTCAGGAGGAGGGTATTGATTATGATGAAACATTTGCACCAGTTGCTAGATTGGAAGCCATAAGGATATTTTTGGCTTATGCTGCTTACAAAAAGTTTACAGTCTTTCAAATGGATGTGAAAAGTGCTTTTCTCAATGGATAATTGGAAGAGGAAGTATATGTTGAACAACCTCCAGGTTTTGTAGATTCAAAATTTCCTAATCATGTCTACAGACTTGACAAAGCACTTTATGGCCTTAAGCAAGCTCCGAGAGCATGGTATGAGACACTAGCTCAGTTTCTTATGGAAAGTGGATTTAACAGAGGGATATTGACAAAACATTATTTTATCTCAACCATGAAAAGAACTTACTTTTGGTGCAGATATATGTTAATGATATCATTTTTGGTTCTACAAATGACAGACTTTGTAAAAAGTTTGCCAAGCTGATGCAGTCAAGATATCAAATGAGTATGATGGGGGAACTTAGCTATTTTCTGGGCCTTTAAATCAAGCAATATGAAGAAGGCACTTTTATTTGTCAATCCAAGTACACCAGAAATTTGCTGAAGAAATTTGGAATGCAAGATTGTTCAAGTGCATCCACTCCCATGGCCATTGCAACAAAATTGGATAAGGATACTGGTACATCAGTAGATATTACTGATTACAGAGCTATAACTGGCTCATTACTCTATCTAATTGCAAGTAGACCTGATATCATGTATGCTACATGTCTTTGTGCGAGATTTCAAGCAGATCCAAGAGAACCTCACTTAACAGCTGTGAAAAGAATTTTCAAGTACCTTAAGGGTACAGCTGATCTGGGATTGTGGTATCCTAGAGAATCAGACTTTAAGCTAATAGGTTACTCAGATGCAGATTTTGCAGGATGCAATATTGACAGGAAAAGCACAAGTGGAAGCTGCCAATTTCTCGGAGGCAGATTAGTTTCTTGGTTTAGCAAGAAATAGAAGTCAATTTCCATATCAACTGCAGAAGCAGAATACATTGCTGCAGGAAGCTGTTGTGCACAGATTCTTTGGATGAAGAATCAGTTACTGGATTATGGGTTAGAATTTTCTAAAATTCCTATTTACTATGATAATCAAAGTGCTATTGCTATGACAGGTAATCCAGTTCAACACTCAATGACAAAGCACATCAGCATTAGGTACCACTTCATAAGGGAACATGTGGATGAAGGTACAGTGGAATTGCATTTTGTTCCAACAGACCAACAACTAGCAGATATCTTCACAAAACCACTGTGTGAAGCTACTTTTACAAGATTGGTAAATGAACTTGGAATGGTTTAGGTTCATTCTCTAAATCTGCTTAGTTTATGTTCTGATACATCAAATTTTATGATCAATATTTACAGATATTACTATCTTTGTGTATTCTGTGCTTAAATTAAAATTTGCTTAAGTGCTGATTGTTGTCTGATATGAATCTCTAAACTCTGATAGTGATATACATCTCTCTATGACTATTCAATCCAATGAGGATAATTGTGCTAGATCTGAACTAATAGTCTTTAATATACTAAAAATCCCATGTTTCAAGTAATTGTTTATGTGGAAATCTTTTAACATAAGAAAATTCTGATATTGAGCTTAGTTAAGTTTACTTTGTATATCTTATTACTAAGTCAAAAACTAGAATAGTGCTTCTTATATGTTAAGTTCAGATGTTAGTAAATCTGGTGGATGTACTAAGTGCTGATAAGCCTCACTTATCAAAAGAAAAAGAAAAGAAATAAAAATTAGGTACTCCTTTGAGATCTAGAGTAAAAATGTGGAAGGGAAGACCCAAGTGCATTGTTGGTATTAAGTTATATGCATTAGAAAAGCAAAATAAATATTTTCTTGGTGACTTTTCACACTCTATGATTACTGGAGAAATACTCTGATAATAGAATAAATTCTGATAAGCAGTCGTGACTCACTTACACTGAGAAGCAACTGATGGAATTTCAAAAGATGCATAAAATGAGCACAAAATAGTTGAGGTGGACTCATGCATGAACTCATTCTATAGTAGATTTCAGAATAATGATAGATTTTGAGCAAAGTTCTTAGTTATGCCTTATTTCTAAGATGTACTGAAGTGAATCAGACTTTAATCTTTATCTGATATTTAGCTTACTGCACACACATACACTCCATATAAATGATAAAAAATACTGTGGTGATAAATTTTATTTTAGATGAACAGGTTAAGTGTCAGTTGCATAAATTATGAGGACAAGTTATGATGGAAATTCTGATGATTAAGTTCTGAAGAAACGAAATCAGTATTTGTGTGAAGAATTACAGAAATAGACATTCACTTTTTGAGTTAAGGAGCCATGTTCTGATGATTGTTAAGTTCTGATATAAGTCTAAGTTCTGATATTAAATCCTGATTCTTTACTTGACTTATTTGTGGTTAAATCTAAAACAGTCATATTTAAAATCAGAATATGTTTGGGTGAGATATAAACAGTCAACATAATTTGGGTTAGTGGTACTCGTAAATGCATAGTAATTTTTACTTGTTTCATGTTATCATTAACTCCTATTTAAGCTTCCAATGGCTGTCATTATTACTCATCGGTCTAGGGAGACGAGGCTTTACTTCTTTTCGTTTCACATTCCATGCATCCCTTGGTCTTCCCTTGTCTATATAACTGACCAATAATCCTTCAGTAAAAATCAATTCTTTCTTCTCTCAAACAATGACTCAGTTTGATTGGTTTTACTGCTATGGCTCAGACAAGGTGACTATCTGGAACAATGGAGTTCAAACTCGTTATCCTATCAAACAACATTCCTTCTAATCTCTGGATTCAATTTCCAGAAATCATTAAAAATGACTTGTTGACTATCCAAAGAAATCTTCATCTCCGTTCTCTTCGTCAGCATGAGAGAATCATTCGTCTTGCTATTCTTTTTATTGAAGATAGGAAGAAGAATTAATTGCTATCCTCATGTTTCTCTTCACTGTCAGCTTTGTCAGTCTTTTAGACTAGGACTAAGGCTGTTGATGTTAGAGATTTTAGACTAGGGCAATCTTATAATTTTCTACATGTAATTTAAGTTTCATGAAATGTATTCATTTGATATATTAATGAAATTTTACTTTATTGCAAGATTTTGTCTCTTAGTCGTTTCATATTCTGATGACCTTTTAAATTCTGATACTAATAATATTCTGATGACCTTTTAAATTCTGATAATAATCAAGTTCAGATGCTGACGTGGCAGTATTTATTTACTTGGTTTATTTTTGGTCATTACCTCAACGGTCATATTTTTTTTGAATATTGGTTTATGAGAGATAAAACAGTAATAATCATTTATTTAATGGGATTACTTGGTTAGTGGGACGGTTTTTCTCCTTGAAAAACTGCATGTGATAAGTAATAATTGCTTATTTACCGTGCCCATTAATTTTTGCCTTAACTACTGCATGTCTGACAGGTGTAAAGGTATGTTCCACTATATATTAACTACTGTCACGTGGGGTGTCTAAGTAAAAGAGATAAAAGACTTTTAAATCTTTTATTTTCATTCTTATTCTACTCTTTCTCTTTTCTTATTCTCTCTCACATTTTCTGACAGTTTCTTTACAAACATTTTATCAAACACCTTACAGGCAATTTTATTTCTCACTTATTTCTCATGGCACCCAAGGATTTAATTGTTGATGGAGCCAAGTTTGTACCAAACAACTATGCTACAATCTTGAACAAGGCAGAAGCTCCATCAGATTTGCACTTTGTGCAAGATTTCTTAGCAAATAGTGAGATTGGGTATGCTTTGACCCAACCTCAAGCTATTTCAAGCCAACAAGTACTGACATTTTGGCGGACTGGGCATTTTGATGATGGTGGTGCTATTGGTACTCCAAGCATCGTATTTGAAGTAAATGATGTTGAGCATGTGGTTGCTCCTGGAGCAATTCGTAAAGCTCTTCACTTACCAGAAGGCTGTACATTCTCAACAGTGGAGGACCCTGTTTTACAGCAGCTCATGGCCAGTTTGGGCTATGAGAGCAGTTTGGGAAAGCTTGGACAATTGAAAAGAGCAAATATCAGGAAGGAATGGAGCTTTTTCTTCGATTGTATCATTAAGACATTCGCCAATAAGTGCTCCAACTTTGATGTCATTCCGATCTTGAGTCAACAAATCGGGTATGCTCTTATTCATCACACTCACTTTGACTTTGCAAGTGTTGTGCTAGGTTTCATAGGGGATATGATGACAGAGGATAGGAATGTATTATACTTTGCTAGATTCTATCAGCTTATATATTATTTTTCTTGTGCTGATGAGCCCCAACCTACCACTAATTTAATTCCACCCTTTAAGCTTGCAAAAAGGGCTTTTAATGACTTGTTAAATGCTGACATGAAGAAACAGGTGGTTAGACCCTTACAGATACCTCAGTTGGTGAAACAGATACTGGTAAATGCTGATCCTCAAACCTACACATCTGTTTACCCTGATGTTCAACCCACCAACACATCCCAACCACCACAACACCCATCAGACCATACCACATCTACCCAAACACCTCAACCTTCTCAACCTCAACCTACTCAACCCTCAATCAGGACATATTTCAAACCATCACAGTCATCTCAACCTCAATCTTCAACACATCCTGTGCAGCCTTCTTCTGCTAGAGCAACAACATCAAGATCTAAGAAAGTTTCACAGTAGAAAAGAAGGAGGATCATTGTAACACCCCCAAATCCGGGGTCGGGGATCCGGGTTGTCACGAGTTCCATTTCAATTAATAACACCCAATCTTAATACACAATCAACTACTCTGTACTGTGACCCCACAATAAATACACACACCACAAGTTATAGTCTCAGAGATGAATATCCAAAAAATAATCACAAGTCGTTTTATTCCATAATTATATGTCAATACACCTTAAAAGGTTTCTGAATAAATTTACATTTCTTTGCCATTATTACAATTCATAATTATACATAAGTCTAGTACATCATAAGTTGAAAGTCTAGCCTATTGGTAGTTCCTACCTCAGCTACAGCGACATCAACGCCTATAGGAAACTGCGGAACATTTCCTAATCGCTTGCGAATCGGGAGCTTGGTCCTGTTCATCTTTTCTATCTGTGGTTGTGTGATGAAAGAAGAAAACAAGGGTGAGCAGCAAGCCCACCAAAATAATATGTATAATGATTAACAATATATGAGCCTATTCATAGTACTCATGAAACTCTTGGTCAAAAGAAATGAACCAAGTTTGATATCTTAATGCGATGAAGTCGCAAAATATTCAGTATATATACATATATACTTTTCACAATCTTTGAAATCCTCTGACATGTATAATATACACAGAGTTCCAGTTTATAACTGTATAAAAATATCGTTGCAAGGTGATCTCATATATCTAACCTTGTCTCAACGTTTTTATGAAAGTCTTTGATATGCATAAGATAATCATTTACTAGATATAAGTTTAAAAGATGAAGTTACAAGATACTCCAATATACTTATATATTTTCCAAATACTACTTCAACTACCACCGTTCAAGTTATAATTAGTTTCAAAAGTTCATCACATAGATGAGACTACAAGACAAGATTTGAATAGATTCAATCTTTGAATATCATTATAAATAATGAAGTTACGAGATACTTCATTAAATCCCGATATATATATACACCTATATATATACATTTCATACACTCCTTGAAAACCTCTGTTATGAAAATTATAAACAGAGTTGCAATATCCAATGAATTTGGAAAGGAGAAAACCTTGGCATAAACCTGATATCTTGCTGATCAGGCAAAGATACCAATAAGTAACCTTTTCTACTAGTAGATGGACGAATTCCCCACTGGTCATCACCCTGGCCGCAATAGGACCTTATGCTGGACTGCCACTCAGCCACTTACGCATTTGATGGACTCCCACTGAGCCACTTACACTTTCATGGACGCCCACTGAGCCCATGTTGCTTATGCCGACTCAAATAGATGAACTTACTTCCCGAACGATGGGCAAGTAATCAAGATGTTTTCTCAAAACAGCAACCTCGTTGCGAATGTAAAATACACCACTGAGCCGGATCCCTCAATTTTTGAACGAGTATTTAAATACCCTTTAAAAGGAAGATCTTAAATATAAAAATGAGTTTTGGGATCCGCTCTAACTTTTAAAAATCATTTTGAAGACTCGAAAACACTTTAAAGCGTGTTTGGAGTAATGCTAATTTAATGAAGTAAATCAGTCCCAATATATTTAGAAAATGTCTGAATATTATTATTTAAATAATATTCCCATAAAGAATAATCTTTATACAAATAATTGAAGTAGAAGTTGTAAGACTTATACTTGAAATGAGTATTAAATAACCAAAGATATACTTATATGAAAGTACTATCTTTATTTGAATAATCGAAAATAAGTTTGATTATCGAAACATTATTCTTTAATAAAATAAAGAATATATCTCAGCAAATAATTGGAGTCATAGATCCTCAAAGGAATATTCAAATAATATTCATTAAATAATATAAACTGAGTCATAAGCCCTCGAATGAATATTTAAATAATATTCATTAAATAATATAAACTGAGTCATAAGCCCTCGAATGAATATTCAAATATTATTCAATAAATAATATAAAAGAGTCATAAGCCCTCGAATGAATATTCAAATAATATTCAAATAATAAATAAAAGGAGTCATAAGTCCTCGAATGAATATTCAAAATAATATTCATTAAATAAAATAAAGAAGTCATAAGCCCTCGAATGAATATTCGTAATAATATTCATTAAATAAAATAAAGGAGTCATAAGCCCTCGAATGAATATTCGTAATAATATTCATTAAATAAAATAAAGTTATTCAATAAACCTTATTCGATTAATAGTTTTAAAAACTATATCAATATATATATATATATATATATATATATAAATATATATTATACTCGGGAGCCTCGCCTCCCGGTTTTAGAAATATGTTCACCTTTTATCCCCTATACTAAGGGTAAACTCAAATACCGCTTATCTCTAGCATAGGTATTATGCAACTATAAGCATTTGAACCAACAGATATATAAATCAAGAATATGAAAAAGGCATGCATATATACCATATCACATGCTACAATATATCGCAAGAATTTGCTAATAACCAATATGCATTTATCGCAAGATCATGCATATACACATATACATCACAACAATAGTTATACAGGTAGAAAACTTGCCTGAGCGACTGGGGGTTACGAATGGCTCGGGACGAGTCTGGTAACCTATAAACAACAAGTAAGTTGGAATTAAACCAAAGTCACTTGTAAATCTATACATTAACCAACTTAGACTCTAACGCTCGCTTTGCACTTACTGATTCTCTTAAGTCACTCGAGTACCCTCGGCTCCACCATTTTTAATAATTTAACCATTACGAGTTTTAAGGCGATTCCTTCGCGAGTGTCTTGCCAACTGCCTATTACATCATGCATAAATGTTTCATACTTCAATTAGTCCTTTAAGGTCTTTAACCTATGTTTCAAAGTAAGGCGAGGGGTAAGGGTTCGTTCGCGAAACGTCGTTACTTAAAACGGCCGTTTCTCCTAAACCGTTTATCGGAATCCAACGAACCACATATCAAAACGAAGCTCGTAACATGAACTATCTAAACATGGAAATGGTCAAAACCTAGCAGTGAGTTCAAGGGTTCTGATGTTAAGAACAAAAACAGTCTACGGTAAATCGGGCATTACGACGGCTATGTTTACGCGATTACCCAATTTTAAACCACTCCAAATCATCTCACAATCAACCCACAATCACAACCCAATCAAAACTCCATCCATACTTTATCATAACAGCCCCAACAACTCAAACTTAACAATTTATACTATTCTTTATCATGAATTTAAACTACACTTAAGTTCATTAATCAACAACCAAGATTTACAACTCCAAAAACATCCCAAAACCAACTAATCTCTACATACACAACCATCAAGCCTCTCATGAACTAGAATACTCATATTATGCTCTTAACATTCAATAACAAAGCTTGGTTAAGAGATTATACCTTCCTTGAAGCTTCTTAACACAACACAAGAGCTTTGAATGCCTAAAGAACCTTGATCCTTGCTTGTATAACCTTAAACTTTCATAAAAATTCAAGAAAACTAAAGTTATTTCTTGAAGGTTACTATTCACCATCTTCTTCCTTGATTTATGGGAAGAGATTGTGAAGGAATTAGGAGCTTAAACTTATAGGATATCCATATCTATGTACAAGGAACCTTAGATAATTACCTTGTGATTTAACAATGCTTGGAACTTGATTTTTGGAAATTTCTTCTTTGAAAAAGAAGAAAAGCCGAGAGCAAGCTTGGAGAAAGAGAGATTTTTTGTGTTTTTGCTTTGATTTGATTCTTTGGTTGGTTGTTTTTGATTTGTTTTTGGGTAATTACCTTTTTAACCTTGACTTTGTGTGGTTATAAACCAACCACATCTCCTTCCTCCCTATGTCATGCTTATGTCATCCTGTGATGTCATCCTCCCATCTTTGTCCTCTTCTCATTGGTTGGATGACATCATCCCCTCTAATCTCTTTGATTAACTTCCTAATTGTTTGCCTAATGACCGCTGATCTGTTATATGGTTCGCTTAACTTTCGTTTTCGTTTATCGTTTGAGGGATCATACCCGGGATCTTATTACTTAGGTTCCCTTAACCTTTCTCAATATATTGTATTCCTTTTATGATCCTCTCTTATAATCCTTTAATTTAAATCCTTTTTATCCTGTTACCTTTTACTCAATTCTTTCCGTATCTAGTGGATTTCCGGGAAAAACCAAAGTGTTCAGAATTGGATTCTGACGATCTTTACATACACTTATATACCATATAGAGTACTAATAAACTCTCAGAATATCCATAACAGAACCCCTACATAGTGTGGCATGAAAAGTTTTCTCATTCAGCTAAAACACTATTCATAAGGGTTACAAAAAGTTCAAAATTTTGGGGTTATTACAGTCTCCCCTCCTTAAAAGGATTCCGTCCCGGAATCAGATAGAAAATTAATAGGGATACTCTCTTAGCATTGCACTTTCTAACTCTCGAGTAAATTTTCCCACATTGTGGTCCTACCACCAAACTCTGCCTAGTTTAATAACCCTTCTCCTAAGCACTTGTTCCTTTTCACTCAATAACCCTTCCTGGTTGCTCCATATAGGTTACATCGGGTTGCATGTCTATGCGCTCATATGCCCCTATTTATCTGGCATCTGAATTACATTTTCTTAACATTGATACGTGAAACACGTTATGAACTTGCTACAGGTTCGGGGGTAGGGCTAGCTCGTATGCTATCCTCCCAATATGTTTTAGTATATCCAAGGGTCCGACACATTGTGGACTTAGCTTTCCGTTCTTTCCGAATCTCATCAATCCTTTCCGAGGGAATACCTATAACAGCACTAGGTCCCCTACTTCCTATTCTTTGTCCTTTCGTGTCAAATCAACATATGTATCATGTCCATCTTGGGCTACTACCAGCCGTCCTCTGATTAGATCTATTATATCCCTGGTCCTTTGGACTACTGCGGGTCCGAGCATCTTGCGCTCTACAACTTCATCCTAACATAAGGGAGATCGACATTGTCTTCCCTCAAGGATCTCATAAGGCGATACCTCGATATTGACATACGATCGATTATCGTGAGATAACTTAATCCGCGTTAAGTGATCATTCCAAATTCTTTCAAGTCTATTGCACCGACTTTCATCATAGCTTCTAGCATTATAGCTTTTGCTTCTTAATACCCATTCTTTTCCAGTTCGTAGTCGCTACTACCTTCCGTTCCTAATATTATACTGGTTACACTTTTGCTCGTTAGCGTTCTATAACCTTTTAATAACCACGTCAACCTTAGTATCACGAATGTGTTTCCATTCCGAATACCACCATAACTTTACTATTCCTTTTTCAGCTATTTCTATTTCCCAAAGTTTGATCAATCATATAGAAGTAAAGGAATTTATTGAGAGTCACTATGATCATGAACACTTGTTATATCGCATAGTTAGTACAGAAGGTGGCCAGCCTTTAGTACTTGACAAGCAATTAAACAATAGATGGTATCCTACTAGGCTTCTATCACACAGATAGATAGTCATTCGGCAATACCTCCCCTTCTGGAAGGGTTGTTCTTCTCAGCTTACATGAAATGAAAAGAAGAGAAAAGAACGAACTGAAGAGAATTGTATATTCGTAAAAATTTTATTGCCATAAAATATCTGGCTTGGAATCTACCTCTGAACTATAGAGGTTTGTCATAGGAGAACAAAACATATATGTATTTATATCAACATCAAGTATTATAGCATCGTATTTCACATGCCTAAATATTTTCGCTATCCCGTCCATCATTCTATGGACCCATGCTCTTCCTCGAGCTTATACACAATCACCTTTGAAACTCCTTCGATATCGAAAATCGAACCTGGGATCTCATTCTAAACATCATCGTTACTTGAATTCTATGCTTGCACCGTAACCTTCCTCGTATAATAATACGACTCTCTATCGATAAGAAAGAATAATTATTCAATAGGTAGATACTCTACTTAATTAGTCTATCAATGATAACTTATACACTACCACGACCCGTTTAGTGGTACTCAATCTCAACATCCATTCCAATACAACTCTCACGGTTGTAATCAGCTCGTTACTCGCAGAATCATTGCTGCCTTACTATGGTCCAGCACTGACCTACTGTCGTCATTCACTTTCCATATAATCTTAATATCTAACCGTACGGAGTCAATATATGTCGTATAAAATTCTTCTAAGGAGGTAACATAATCACCATTCATGATTCATGAAGAACACTCCTGATCCTGACATACATACATGACATGAAGCAGATAAAATTGCAGAAGAGTTTCAGTCAAAGCAACGATAGCAGGTGAATACCATTCTTAATCGTATGCCTTAAATAGAAGACTTAACTCAAGGTTTGTTTAGTCTTTTTTAAAATATGGTCCTGGATTATTCTCAAGATAGTACCTTCTGAGATAGATAGCCCGCTCATGGCGATTACACGAATTAAACCTTTACCAACTACTATTACGGTTGGGTATTGCACAGTCATCAGAAGGAGTGTCAACCTTCCAAACCATAATACAATCTGCATAGCTTTAACCATCATGACTGTATTCCTTTGGCACAAGCGCCTATAATTATCCTCTTACCTTTAAAGTGTCGGCCACCTCTTTGGCCTTTCCTGATAGTAAAATTTCCTTACAGTCAATGTCATTTTAACCACCTCCAAATAAATTTTCTACCTTATTTCAATCACTGCTTATGTGAAAATGTTTTTCTTTAATATCTGATGAGTAAAAAAAAAATATCACCATTTTTTTCCATAAGTTATTGCCTCAGTCTTTAGAGGTTAATCACTGTCACGACTGACTCTCAATCATACTTAGAACATCTTTTATCTGAAGTCCTAATTGCCCTGAACAATTTCGACCATTACTGGTTCGATCCATACTTTCTCGTGGTTTAACACGTGCCCCACTTGGCATCATTATAATTACGTCATATTTCCTTTATTTCTATTCTTGAGAAATTTGAATATTACCTTTCTCCTTGTAAAACCTCTAAGGTTATCCTTAAATCGTTCCTCCCGTATTCCCTAGATACAGGGCATATCAAAATACCATTTACTAATACTAGAACCATTGTCTATGTACTTTTGAAAAAAAAATTTACTGATCTTTAAAGGTTGTTGTTACCTTGATCCTTTCCAATTCATACTGTCAAAACTCATGCTGTCCCTATTAAGGGTGGATGCCAACCTTTATGCATTCCCCTAGGATTCATCTCAAGTTATCGAAGTTATATCCTTAATTCCACCTTTTTTTTAAAAAAAATACTTGCACCCTTTCATGGATAAATCAAGTCATATATCCTTGATTGATTATCTTATTCAATCATTCCCACCTCGATAGTCTATACCAATTTCACAATAGCATCCTTATTCAAACTGAGGTCAACCCATATGGCCTCTAAAAGATAACAATGTTTACCCGCTTTGCTTTCCTAATTTGGTAATGACAACAAGGATGTTCTGGAAGATATTGGTCGTGTTCAACGTGAACCTCTTCTTAATAATTCCTTATTTACTTTTGTTGTTTATCTCAACAGTCACCTCAATATTGGGATATCTTTCATATCTGACGTCTCCCTTTCTGGGTATCATGCCACCGGTCTTACACTTCACCTTCTTGAAGGTCACTTCCTTCATTCAATTTTCTTAATTTCTTACTTTCTTGTCTCCTCAGTCTATCCGCGTCTCATTATTTATCCTTCGAATTATCTCAAGGTTTCCTCGAATCTTCCCAACTTACAGGGGATGAAATATATTTATCTCTTATGCCCTCAACCATCAATTTTAACTCATGGTGAATCACCCTCATCCCGACGATTACATACTCTTCTATTTCTATTGCTACGAGTCTTTAGGGTTTCCTCATACCCAACTCCCTTATCATTCCTCAAACTCTATTGCCGTTATATTCCTTTCCACTTCAATTTCTTTTTATTTTCCTTTCTCTTATCATTATTTCATGAACTAACACAACATAAGCATTGATTTCAAACATCCCGTCATTCTGGATTCGTGTCCTCAGAACGAATCTTGACAACTTTTACAACTTAGATTCATAATTCATCATACTCGTCTGCCTTTGTTCTGGCTCTAAAGCTTTAACACTATCCCCATAACCTTGGGAAGTACTTTCCTGAAAATAATTGACTGAACTTAAATCAGTTTATTATAATCTCTTGCTCCGTGCCTTCCTTGGCCTTTCACCAGCGGGTGGCCTCTCTCTTAGGAGGGTAAGTGACAAAACAGTCTTTTGTGATTCGTCAATCATTTAGAATCTCAAATGATTCCTATATTTCCTTTAGCCAGGCTCTTGCCTCGACTGGGTCAACTTGTTCCTTGGAACATTGAGAGCTTAGCAATTTAAAGGTCCTGAAAGAATTTTCCACTACATTGTTTCCTTCAAGGTGGTGGTTGGGAATAAAGTATAAGTTCTGTTTAGACAGGTCCATGAATTGCCCAATAGGAGTACCATTCTGATTCTCCCTATCTTGTTCAACTTCTGTTTTCTCAGTATGAAATGTTCCAACCTTCTCCCATAATTGGGGTTATCTTATACGTTAAAAATCCTTGTTTTCCACTTCATTATGTTATGGGTTCCTTCGATCTTGATGGCGACCTCCCTAACTATCACGTTCAGGGTTTGCTCTAAATCTTATTCCTCAAACTAGCTTTTCGGTACCGGCTCCGGTTACTTCACTTCTATTTCCATTTTCTCAAAATCTCTTATAAACTCTCCAAAAGACATTATCATCTTGAGTCTCTCCTTTTTACTAAGGGCATCAGCCACCATATTGGCTTTCCCCGAATGATAAAGAATCTCCAAATCATAATTCTTGATTAGCTCTAACCGCCTCCTCTGGCGTATATTGAGCTCTTTCTACGTAAAAATGGACTAGAGCTCCTATGGTTTGTGTAAATCTCGCACTTCTCTCTATACAAGTAGTGCCTCCAATCTTTAGGGCAAAACTATTGCCATGAGCCCAAGCTCATAGGTGGGGATATCAAATTTTATATTCCCTTAATTTTCTTGACGCGTACGCGAGTACCTTGTTGTGCTGCATAAGAGCACCCTAATTCCTTATGCGAAGCGTCAATACAAACCACAAAATCTCCTTTTTCCATCCGGCAATGCCAACATAGGGGCCATCACCAATCTTTGCTTCAGTTCTTGAAAGTTGTTCTCGTATTTCTCTGTCCATTCGAACTTCTCAGTCTTACGAGTAAGCCGCGTTAAAGGGGCTACTATCTTTAGGAACTTGAATGAACCTCCGGTAGTGATCGGCCAATCCTACCTCTGGTAGATTCCCTAACCATGGTCATCAATTCCTCAATGGTCCTTTATTCATTCTTGTTAGGATCTTCCATGAGATCCTCCTCAGCAACAATCCCATCTAGGACAACATCCTCAACCATTACATCCTCAATATGAACATCATCCGGTCCCGCGTTAGGACGCTCTATCGGATCCATAATCTGATCTCCAATAAGTAATAAAACATCATCGCGTTGTTGCTCCTCAACCTCAGGGTTCGGAGTCCCGCTACCATATACGATAACGAACTACGCTTCTATCACGATATTTATAAGGGTTCCCATAAGGGTTTTAACTGTCAGTACTACGTTAGGTAGTCCGACTATGAACTTGGCAAGAGTTCTTATTATCTTAGTGAACTTATTATCTTAACGTCACATCATCTCTGAGGTTTATAACGCTTGGCTCTGATACCACTTCTGTAACACCCCCAAATCCGGGGTCGGGGATCCGGGTTGTCACGAGTTCCATTTCCCTTAATAACACCCAATCTTAATACACAATCAACTACTCTGTACTGTGACCCCACAATAAACACACACACCACAAGTTATAGTCTCAGAGATGAATATCCAAAAAATAATCATAAGTCGTTTTATTCCACAATTATATGTCAATACACCTTAAAAGGTTTCTGAATAAATTTACATTTCTTTGCCATTATTACAATTCATAATTATACATAAGTCTGGTACATCATAAGTTGAAAGCCTAGCCTATTGGTAGTTCCTACCTCAGCTACAGCGACATCAACGCCTATAGGAAACTGCGGAACGTTTCCTAATCGCTTGCGAATCGGGAGCTTGGTCCTGTTCATCTTTTCTATCTGTTGTTGTGTGATGAAAGAAGAAAGCAAGGGTGAGCACCAACCCACCAAAATAATATGTATAATGATTAACAATATATGAGCCTACTCATAGTACTCATGAAAGTCTTGGTCAAAAGAAATGAACCAAGTTTGATATCTTAATGCGATGAAGTCGCAAAATATTCAGTATATATACATATATACTTTTCACAATCTTTAAAATCCTCTGACATGTAAAATATACACAGAGTTCCAGTTTATAACTGTATAAAAATATCGTTGCAAGGTGATCTCATATATCTAACCTTGTCTCAACATTTTTATGAAAGTCTTTGATATGCATAAGATAATCATTTACTAGATATAAGTTTAAAAGATGAAGTTACAAGATACTCCAATATACTTATATCTTTTCCAAATACTACTTGAACTACCACCGTTCAAGTTATAATTAGTTTCAAAAGTTCATCACATAGATGAGACTACAAGACAAGATTTGAATAGATTCAATCTTTGAATACCATTATAAATAATGAAGTTACGAGATACTTCATTAAATCCCGATATATATATACACCTATATATATATATTTCATACACTCCTTGAAAACCTCTGTTATGAAAATTATAAACAGAGTTGCAATATCCAATGAATTTGGAAAGGAGAAAACCTTGGCATAAACCTGATATCTTGCTGATCAGGCAAAGATACCAATAAGTAACCTTTTCTACTAGTAGATGGATGAATTCCCCACTAGTCATCACCCTGGCCGCAATAGGACCTTATGCTGGACTGCCACTCAGCCACTTACGCATTTGATGGACTCCCACTGAGCCACTTACACTTTCATGGATGCCCACTGAGCCCATGTTGCTTATGCCGACTCAAATAGATGAACTTACTTCCCGAACGATGGGCAAGTAATCAAGATGTTTTCTCAAAACAGCAACCTCGTTGCGAATGTAAAATACACCACTGAGCCGGATCCCTCAAGTTTTGAACGAGTATTTAAATCCCCTTTAAAAGGAAGATCTTAAATATAAAAATGAGTTTTGGGATCCGCTCTAACTTTTAAAAATCATTTTGAAGACTCGAAAACACTTTAAAGAGTGTTTGGAGTAATGCTGATTTAATGAAGTAAATCAGTCCCAATATATTTAGAAAATGTCTGAATATTATTATTTAAATAATATTCCCATAAAGAATAATCTTTATACAAATAATTGAAGTAGAAGTTGTAAGACTTATACTTGAAATGAGTATTAAATAACCAAAGATATACTTATATGAAAGTACTATCTTTATCTGAATAATCGAAAATAAGTTTGATTATCGAAACATTATTCTTTAATAAAATAAAGAATATATCTCAGCAAATAATCGGAGTCATAGATCCTCAAATGAATATTCAAATAATATTCATTAAATAATATAAACTGAGTCATAAGCCCTCGAATGAATATTCAAATAATATTTATTAAATAATATAAACTGAGTCATAAGCCCTCGAATGAATATTCAAATATTATTCAATAAATAATATAAAAGAGTCATAAGCCCTCGAATGAATATTCAAATAATATTCAAATAATAAAATAAAAGGAGTCATAAGTCCTCGAATGAATATTCAAAATAATATTCATTAAATAAAATAAAGAAGTCATAAGCCCTCGAATGAATATTCGTAATAATATTCATTAAATAAAATAAAGGAGTCATAAGCCCTCGAATGAATATTCGTAATAATATTCATTAAATAAAATAAAGTTATCGAATAAACCTTATTCGATTAATAGTTTTAAAAACTATATCAATATATATATATATAAATATATATTATACTCGGGAGCCTCGCCTCCCGGTTTTAGAAATATGTTCACCTTTTATCCCCTATACTAAGGGTAAACTCAAATACCGCTTATCTCTAGCATAGGTATTATGCAACTATAAGCATTTGAACCAACAGATATATAAATCAAGAATATGAAACATGCATGCATATATACCATATCACATGCTACAATATATCGCAAGAATTTGCTAATAACCAATATGCATTTATCGCAAGATCATGCATATACACATATACATCACAACAACAGTTATACGGGTAGAAAACTTGTCTGAGCGACTAGGGGTTACGAATGGCTCGGGACAAGTCTGGTAACCTATAAATAACAAGTAAGTTGGAATTAAACCAAAGTCAGTTGTAAATCTATACATTAACCAACTTAGACTCTAACGCTCGCTTTGCGCTTACTGATTCTCTTAAGTCACTCGAGTACCCTCGGCTCCACCATTTTTAATAATTTAACCATTACGAGTTTTAAGGCGATTCCTTCGCGAGTGTCTTGCCAACTGCCTATTACACCTTACATTTTCATACTTCAATTAGTCCTTTAAGGTCTTTAACCTATGTTTCAAAGTAAGGCGAGGGGTAAGGGTTCGTTCGCGAAAAGTCGTTACTTAAAACGACCGTTTCTCCTAAACCGTTTATCGGAATCCAACGAACCACATATCAAAACGAAGCTCATAACATGAACTATCTAAACATGGCAATGGTCAAAATCTAGCAGTGAGTTCAAGGGTTCTGATGTTAAGAACAAAAACAGTCTACGGTAAATCGGGCATTACGACGGCTATGTTTACGCGATTACCCAATTTTAAACCACTCCAAATCATCTCACAATCAACCCACAATCACAACCCAATCAAAACTCCATCCATACTTTATCATAACAGCCCCAACAACTCAACCTTAATAATTTATACTATTCTTTATCATGAATTTAAACTACACTTAAGTTCATTAATCAACAACCAAGATTTACAACTCCAAAAACATCCCAAAACCAACTAATCTCTACATACACAACCATCAAGCCTCTCATGAACTAGAATACTCATATTATGCTCTTAACATTCAATAACAAAGCTTGGTTAAGAGATTATACCTTCCTTGAAGCTTCTTAACACAACACAAGAGCTTTGAATGCCTAAAGAACCTTGATCCTTGCTTGTATAACCTTAAACTTTCATAAAAATTCAAGAAAACTAAAGTTATTTCTTGAAGGTTACTATTCACCATCTTCTTCCTTGATTTATGGGAAGAGATTGTGAAGGAATTAGGAGCTTAAACTTATAGGATATCCATATATATGTACAAGGAACCTTAGATAATTACCTTGTGATTTAACAATGCTTGGAACTTGATTTTTGGAAATTTCTTCTTTGAAAAAGAAGAAAAGCCGAGAGCAAGCTTGGAGAAAGAGAGATTTTTTGTGTTTTTGCTTTGATTTGATTCTTTGGTTGGTTGTTTTTGATTTGTTTTTGGGTAATTACCTTTCTAACCTTGACTTTGTGTGGTTATAAACCAACCACATCTCCTTCCTCCCTATGTCATGCTTATGTCATCCTGTGATGTCATCCTCCCCTCTTTGTCCTCTTCTCATTGGTTGGATGACATCACCCCCTCTAATCTCTTTGATTAACTTCCTAATTGTTTGCCTAATGACCGCTGATCTGTTATACGGTTCACTTAACTTTCGTTTTCGTTTATCGTTTGATGGATCATACCCGAGATCTTATTACTTAGGTTCCCTTAACCTTTCTCAATATATTGTATTCCTTTTATGGTCCTCTCTTATAATCCTTTAATTTAAATCCTTTTTATCCTGTTACCTTTTACTCAATTCTTTCCGTATCTAGTGGATTTCCGGGAAAAACCAAAGTGTTCGGAATTGGATTCTGACGATCTTTACATACACTTATATACCATATAGAGTACTAATAAACTCTCAGAATATCCATAACAGAACCCCTACATAGTGTGGCATGAAAAGTTTTCTCATTCAGCTAAAACACTATTCATAAGGGTTACAAAAAGTTCAAAAGTTCAAAATTTTGGGGTTATCCAAGGTCCAAGGGCAAGAAAAAAGTTGATGAACCTGTAAAGCTTTATGTGCCATTTATGGATGAAGAAATATCTGATGAAGATGCTAGTCTTACTCTGATATAAAGGAAGATTTCTCAAACAACCTCTGACATGGCTGAAGTTGTTCAGAGTCATGATATAGTAAGTTCTGATATGATAATGAAGCAAGCGACCTCTGACATAGCTCAAGTTGGCTTGATATCAGAAGATAAGGAAAAGGAAACCTCTGACATTGCTCATGTTAAACCTTCAAAGTTACTCCTACCAGGATTCACCAAAGCTAAACAGACTCAACCTTTGAAGACTACAACAAGTGGTTTTGAAGCAAGAGTGGTTACAGGAAAAGAAGCAAGAGATAAATCTGGATTGGGTAGTGCTGATGAAAGAAGAATACAGAACATAACCAATGATCCAACTTCTTTAAGTGAACCAGGTGCTGGAGCAACTCCTGAAAGATTGAATCAGCTTGAATCTGTACAGATGGTTTACCATACCTTCTTGAAAGAACACATTGTTAATAATATTTGATAATGTCATGGCTAATATGTTTTATGTTTAGATTTCAGATCTTACTTAAACAGGACAAATCAGTACTTAACTGATTGATCAGTACTTATACTGGAAGTCAGGACTTAAGGATATCAGTACTTATATTATCAGGAGATAATCATCAGAAGATGGATATCAGAACTTAAGTGCTGAAGGACGATCAGATAAGGACAGTAGCTGATTAAAGGAAAGAAGATCAAGATAAACATAAGAAGAGATATGCATGAAGAAGGAATTCCGTGAAGAATGGAATACTTGGAAGAAAAGATATCTGATTGATATATTTTACGAAGCAGAATTATATTCCATATCAATTAACGATTATCTTGTAACTATGTAGTATATAAACACAGACATAGGGTTTACACTATAAGTGTTATCATATTCAAGAAGATTATTCATTGTAACTCTAGCAGCTCTCGTGATATTGTTCATCACTGAGAGGTAACAGTTTCATACTGTAACAGAGTTTATTGTTTCAATAAAGTTTGTTTTCTGTTACTTAAGTTCTTAAAGTTCGATTTGATTGTATTATACACTGTATTCACCCCCTCTACAGTGTGTGTGACCTAACAAGTGGTATCAGAGCTTATCTGTTAACACACATACAGTTAAAGATCCAAACACAATCATGTCTGACACAGAAACTCCAACCAAGGCTACCAAAACTGAAGAACCTCCAAAGACACAAATTCAAAGTCGGTATGAGACTATCAGAGTTCCCATACTGAGACCATCTGAATATCCCATATGGAAGGTAAGGATGACCATGTTCCTGGAAGTAACAGATCCAGAATACCTTGATAGAATCAAGGAAGGGCCTCATAAACCAACCAAGCTCGCAGTTACAGTTGCAGGTGAAGCAGCAAAGACCGTACCAAAGGAGAAGAGTGATTATACTGCTGAAGATATAACATCAATTGCTAAGGATGCTAAGGTACGACACTTACTGCATAGTGCCATTGATAATGTAATGTCAAGCAGGGTAATCAACTGCAAGACTGCTAAGGAGATATGGGATGCTCTGGAAACAAGGTGTCAGGGAACTGACACAATTAAGAAGAACAGGAAGATAATACTCACTCAAGAGTATGAACACTTTGACTCAAAGACTAATGAGTCATTGAATGATTTATATGATAGATTTGTCAAACTTTTGAATGATTTGTCATTGGTTGATAAAGAGTATGATCTTGAAGACTCAAACCTTAAATTCCTGTTAGCTCTTCCTGAATGCTGGGATTTGAAGGCAACGACAATAAGAGACAACTACAATCTTGATGAAACAACTCTTGATGAAATCTATGGAATGCTCAAGACTCATGAACTTGAGATGGAGCAAAGGAGCAAGAGGAAAGGAGGAAAGTCAAGGACAGTTGCTCTTAAGGCTGAAGAAGAATCCCCCAAAGCAGCTTCCTCAAGAAAAGACAAGGGTAAAGCTCTTTTCATAAAGTCTGATACTGAGTCATCAAGTTCTGAGAGTGATGATGACTCAGATTCTGAAAGCTTGCCTGAGACTGATGCTGATGAGGAGATGATGAAGCTATGTGCTCTAATGGTGAAAGGAATCACAAAGATTGCATACTGGAAGTTCAGGAAGGGAAAGAAGTTTTCCAGGAAAGGCATAAGTTCCGATAAGAAGAATTTCAGAAGATCTGAAGGCAGAGGAGGAAAGTATGACAGAGGAGATTATACTAATGTTAAGTGCTATAACTGTGGTGAGAAAGGCCACATATCTCCTGATTGCAAGAAGGCAAAGGGTGACAAAGGCAAAGCTCTTGTCACAAAGCAGAAAAGCTGGATAGACACCTCAGACTCTGAAAGTGAGGAGAACTATGCATTGATGGCAAATGCTGATAAAGAAAGTGCTGAGAGCAGTTCTGAAGCTGCTGAAATAAAGGTACCTCAGACTACTTATGCTTTTCATACTGATGATATTAATGAGTTGAGAAGATATCTTAAAACCATGTTTGTTAGTTATAGAGATCAAACTTTAACATGTGAAAGATTAACTTCTGAAAATCTTGGTTTTAAGAAAAGAAATGATTTCTTAGAAAAAGAGTTAGTCATGTTCCATCAAACTCAGAAGGATAGAGATGATGCTTTTTATGTTAGGGATGAAGTGCTAAAAATGAATGAATCTCTAAAAATTGAGTTAGAAAAGGAAAAAGAGATTATCAGGACTTGGACTAACTCTGGCAAAATAACTCAAAATTTGCTAAGTAGTGGAAACTGGAAAGAGGGCTTAGGTTATGGAGAAGATAAGAATGATAAAGGAACTGAAGAAATTAAGCCTGTTGTTAAGCAAAAGCCAAAGTTAAAACCTGTTAAGTTTGTAACTGAAAAGTCTGAAAATGAGAAATCAGAAGTTAAAGAGGAATTAACTTCTGACAAACTAAAACAGGAAAAGACAGCTGAAGTGAACATAGGCTTAATGACAAAGAAGCAGCTTAAGCATAAGCTGAAAGATGTTAAGAATGCAAACAAGGTAAAATCACCTAGGAAAAACAGGAATGGAAAGGAAGGTGTGAATAAAAGCAATAATTATAATCCTGTTCCTGATGCTCCTAGGAAAGCATGTCATAACTGTGGAAGTTCTAACCATCTGGCTTCTTTTTGCAGGAAGAATAAGAATATTAACTCCTTACCTTTAAAATCAGGAGTTAAGAGTCAGTCTGTTAGATACAAACCACAAAATCCTTTTTTTCATTGTGGTAGTTAATGGCATTCCATTTATACTTGTAAGGAATATCATAGTCTGTACTATGATTATTATCAAATAAACCTTCTTTGAAGAAAGTTTCCATTATTCCTTCTAGTGTAAATTCTGATTCAAAGTCTGATAGTATAAGTTCTGATAAGAAAAATGTTAACATAAAATCTGATGCTAAATCCGCTGCAAATGTTAACAAACTTAATAAGGCCAAAGGATCCAAGCAAGTCTGGATCCTTAAAACTAATAATTAGTGGTCTTTGTGATTGCAGGGCAACAGGAAAAATATTCTAGTTCTGGACAGTGGATGTTCAGGACATATGACTGGAAATAAGGCCCTGCTATCAGACTTTGTGGAGAAAGCTGGCCCTAGTGTTTCTTATGGAGATGGCAACATTGGAAAAACTTTCGGATATGGCAATATAAATCTTGGAAATGTCATAATTAGAGATGTAGCTCTGGTCTCAAGACTTAAACACAATCTGCTGAGTATAAGTCAAATCTGTGACAGAGGTTATCATGTTGATTTCTTTGAAGAACACTGTGAAATTGTGAGTAAATCTAAAGGCAAAGTTGTTCTGAAAGGATACAGGCGTGGTAACATTTATGAAGCTAAGCTTTCAACAAGTACTGATGGTTCTACAATCTGTCTGATGAGTAGAGCATCAATTGAAGAAAGCTGGAATTGGCACACGAAACTCTCTCATTTAAATTTCAACAATATAAATGAACTGGTCAAGAAAGATCTTGTGAGAGGATTGCCAAAGTCAGTATTTGCTCCTGATGGTCTTTGTGATTCATGTTAGAAGGCCAAACAAAGAAAATTTTCATTCAAGAGCAAGACTGAATCATCAATTCTTGAGCCTTATCATCTACTACATGTTGATCTATTTGGTCCAGTGAATGTCATGTCTATTGCAAAGAAGAAGTATGCATTGGTCATAGTAGATGAGTTCATCAGATACACATGGGTGTATTTCTTGCACATAAAAAGTGAAACTGCATCTATCTTGATTGATCATGTCAAACATCTGGATAAATTGGTCAAAGATTCTGTGAAAATTTTAAGGAGTGATAATGGCACTGAGTTTAAGAATTTGATAATGGAAGAGTTCTGCAAAAACCATGGAATAAAGCAGGAATTTTCTGCTCCTGGAACTCCACAGCAAAATGGAGTTGTTGAAAGGAAGAATAGAACTCTCATTGAAGCTGCACGTACAATGCTTGAAGAAGCAAAGCTTCCAACCTATTTCTGGGCTGAAGCTGTGCAGACTGCTTGTTTTACTCAAAATGCAACACTCATTAACAAGCATGGAAAAACACCATATGAGATGGTGAAGAAAAAGAAGCCAAATCTGAAATACTTTCATGTATTTGGATGCAAGTGTTTTGTTCTCAAGACTCATCCTGAACAGCTATCCAAGTTTGATCTAAAAGCTGATGAAGGAATCTTTGTTGGATATCCACTTTCCACAAAAGCCTTCAGAATCTATAATCTGAGAACAAAAGTGGTCATGGAATCTATCAATGTCTCTTTTGATGACAAGAAGATTACTGGTCTTGAAGATTTCATTGATCATGATCAGCTGAGATTTGAAAATGAAGACTCAAATTCTGATACTGAAAATCCTGACAGTCTAAGTCCTGATACTGTACACTCTGATGGATTAAACTCTGATGTTATTAAAACTGTGGTGACTACGTCAAAGGAAGATGCACCAATACAGGGGGAGCATACTCAAGATCCTACCACATCTCAAGAAACATCAGAACATATATCTGGCTCTTTAAGTTCTGATTTGTCAAGTTCTGATAAGCCAAGTTCTGATAGTGCTGAACATCTAAATTCTGAAGAATCCAACTCAGAGAGCATAGTTTCAGGGGGAGCATCAGAAAATGTAAATGAAGACAGCATGGATTATGGGGGAGCATCCAGTTCTAGAAAAAACCTTCCATCTGCAAGGAAGTGGACAAAGTCACATACACCTGATTTGATAATTGGAAATCCTGATGCAGGTGTCAGAACTAGAACAGGTACTTCAAATGAATGTCTTTACAATTCCTTTCTCTCTCAGACTGAGCCAAAGAAAGTGGAAGAAGCTCTTCAAGATGCTGATTGGGTGCAAGCAATGCAGGAAGAGTTAAACGAATTTGAAAGAAACAAAGTCTGGACCCTAGTGCCAAGACCAAAGAATAGATCTATTGTTGGTACAAAGTGGGTATTCAGAAACAAAACTGACAGTGATGACATAATTACAAGGAATAAGGCAAGGCTGGTTGCAAAAGGATATTCTCAACAGGAGGGAATTGATTATGATGAAACATTTGCACCAGTTGCTAGGTTAGAAGCCATAAGGATATTTTTGGCTTATGCTGCTCACAAAAAGTTTATTGTCTTTCAAATGGATGTGAAAAGTGCTTTTCTCAATGGAGAATTGGAGGAGGAAGTATATGTTGAACAACCTCCAAGCTTTGTAGATTCCAAACATCTAGATTTTGTCTACAGGCTTGATAAAGCACTTTATGGACTTAAGCAAGCTCCTAGAGCATGGTATGAGACCTTAGCTCAGTTTTTTCTGGAAAGTGAATTCAACAGAGGAACAATAGACAAAACACTGTTCTACCTCAACCATGGAAAGGACTTACTTCTAGTCCAGATTTATGTTTATGATATCATTTTTGGATCTACAAATGACTGACTTTGCAAGAAGTTTGCCAAACTGATGCAGTCAAGATATCAGATGAGTATGATGGGGGAACTTAGCTATTTTCTGGGCCTTCAAGTCAAGCAGAATGAAGTAGGCACTTTTATTTGTCAAACTAAGTACACCAGAAACTTGCTGAAGAAATTTGGAATGCAAGATTGTTCAATTGCATCAACTCCCATGGCCACTGCAACAAAACTGGATAAGGACACTGGTAAATCAGTAGATATTACTGATTACAGAGGTATGATTGGCTCTCTACTCTATCTAACTGCTAGTAGACCTGATATCATGTATGCTACCTGTCTTTGTGCAAGATTTCAAGCAGATCCAAGAGAACCTCACTTAACAGCTGTGAAAAGAATCTTTAAGTATCTTAAAGGAACAGCTGATCTGGGATTGTGGTATCCTAGAGAATCAGATTTTAAACTAATAGGTTACTCAGATGCAGATTTTGCAGGTTGCAAAATTGACAGGAAAAGCACAAGTGGAAGCTTCCAATTTCTTGGAGGCAGATTGGTTTCTTGGTTCAGCAAGAAACAAAAGTCAATTTCCACATCAACTGCAGAAGCAGAGTATATTGCTGCAGGAAGCTGTTGTGCACATATTCTTTGGATGAAGAATCAGTTACTGGATTATGGGTTAACATATTTCAAAATCCCTATTTACTGTGATAATCAAAGTGTTATTGCTATGACAGGTAATCCAGTCCAACACTCTATGACAAAGCACATCAGCATCAGGTACCACTTCATAAGGGAACATGTGGATGAAGGTACAGTGGAATTGCACTTTGTTCCTACAGATCAACAACTAGCAGATATCTTCACAAAACCACTGTGTGAAGCCACTTTTACAAGATTAGTAAATGAACTTGGAATGATTTCAGGTTCTTTCTCTAAATCTGCTTAGTCTTGTTCTGTGTTATCAGACTTTATGATCAGTATTTACAGAATTTAATCTCTTTGTGTATTCTGTGATTAATTGATAAATGTTTTTAAGTACTGACTGTTGTCTGATATATGTTTCTAAACTCTGATAAGTGATATGTCTGTTTAAGTAACTATTCAATCCTATGAGGATAACTGTGCTAGATACTGACCTAGTAGTCTTCAATAAACAAATGATCCCATGTAAGAAGTAATTATCTCTGTGGACATCTTATGACACAAGCAAATTCTGATAATTGAGCTTAGTTGAGTTTGCTTAGTCTATCTTATTACTAAGTCACAAATTAGAATAATGCTACTCATCTGTTAAGTTCCGATACTAGTAAAACTGCTTAATGTACTAAGTGCTGACAAACCTCACTTATCAAAAGAAAAAGCAAAAGGATCATAGAACAAAATCAGGTACTCCTTTGAGATCTAGAGTAAAAATTATGGAAGGGACGACCCAAGTGTATTGCTGGTATTAAGTAAATATGCATTAGAAAAGCAAAATATTTTCTTAGTGACTTTTCACACTCTATGATTACTGGAGAAATACTCTGATAATAGCATAAATTCTGATAAGCAGTCGTGACTCACTTACACTGAGAAGCCACTGTAAAGTAGAATTTAAAAAGATGCATAAAATTAGCACAAAACAGTTGAGGTGGACTCAAGCATGAACTCATTCATCAGTAGGTTTCAGGATAATGACAGCTCTTTAGCAAAATTTTAGTTATGCCTTATTTCTAAAATGTACTGAAGTGAATCAGACTTTACTCTTTGTCTGTTATTTAGCTTAATGCACACACTAATCACTCCATATGAATAATGAAAATTACTGTGGTGGTCTATGTTGTTTTAGATAAACAGTCACTGTGTCAATTTGCACAAACTCTGAGGACAAGTTCTAGTTGCATGTTCTGATGATTAAGTTCTGAAGACTATAACTCAGAACTTGTATGAGGACTTACTAAGATAGGCATTCCTTTTTCGAGTTAAGAAATTATGTTCTGATGACTGTTAAGTTCCGATATAAGTCTAAGTTCTGATATTTCAGTCTAATTCTTTACTTGACTTATCTGTGGATAAAATTTGATAACAGTCTCAGTTCACACTAGAATATGTTGAAGTGGAAGATTAATCGTCACTATGGTCAGGGTTAATGGTATTCGTACCTGAACAGTCTACTCTTACTTGTTACTTGTGCGCATTAAACCATATTTGCTCTTTCCAATGAATGTTATTCTTTTTCCAAGTCTGGGGAGACGAGGTAGAATTAATTCTACCTGTCAGCATTAAATACTTTTACGTCTCCTGGCATTCCCTTGCCTATATAAGCAGCCACTTCACATCAGCCTTCCCATCAAATTCGTTCTCACAAAATTACCTTCATACTTTTTCTTTCCAAAACACAATAGTCAGATACAACATATTTCTGAACTACCAAAACGTCAATATGGAGCTAAGTTGTGCTGACTGGCAGCAGGAGTGGCATGTCACAGCCAATCCTGAGGAGATCTGGGACTCTGTCCCACAGGAGGTACTGACCCACCTTCTGTTCTTCTATATGGACTACCATCGCCATCTGGAGCGATTGGAGGAGGAAAGGCTGGAAGCTCTCCGCCAGCAAGAGCGAATCATCCAACTCGCCATTTTGTTTGTCGAGAGTAGGAAGAAGAGATGACTTAATCTCGTATTCTTCCTATTTTTCTTCATCATCAGCTTTGTCAGGCTTCTTAGCTAGGACTAAGGCTGTTGATGTTAGGTTTAGTAGCTTAGGGAAATCTTGTCTAAGTACTGATGTAATTTCCATTTCATGAATGTATTCTCTTGATATATTAATGAAATTTGTTTTTACTTCAAGATTTGGTCTCTAAGTTATTTTGTAATGTATTGTTAAATCCTGATTGATATTTTGATGACCATATAAATTCTGTTTTAATTTAAGTTCTGATTTCTCTTTATCAGCACTTACTCATCTAATTTATCTTGGTCATTTTCATGTGATTTATTTTCAGAATATTAATGATGCAGTGAAAAATAATTAAATCAGTGAGAACGGTTTCAATTTTGAATTAAAGTTATTTCACCTTGATTAATGGAACATTTGGGTAAATGGAACGGTTTTCCCTTGAAAACAGGCAAGTGGGTAAGTAATGATTCCTGTTTTCTCGAGCCCAGTAACTATCCGTTATTATTGCATGTCTGACAGGTGTCCAACGGTAACATTTTTTTTCAGAGTATAAGTACAACAGAGAGAGGATTTCTTTATCTTTTATTTCCTTCATATATTTTTCTCTCTACTTACTTTTACTCCCTTTCTCTTTACTTCTCACGTTGGTTTTTCATACATACATTTTATCAAACACCTAACAGGCATTTTTGAATCTCAATTTTTTCACATTGAATCTCATTTTTGATCACACTGAAGCTCCATCTGAATTGCATTTTGTGCAAGATCTTCTTGCACACAGTGAGGTTGGGTATGCATTAACTCAGCCTGAAGTCTTTTCGAGCCAACAAGTTCTGACGTTTTGGCGGACTGGGCACTTTGATGATGGTGGTAAACATGGTACTCCTAGTATTGTCTTCGAAGTGGGTGATTCATCTTATGTAGTCACTCCTGGTACAATACGTAGGGCTCTACATCTCCCAGAAGATTGTACTTTTTCAATTCCAGAGGAATCAGCTCTTCGGGAGTTAATGGCTGAATTGGGATATGAAAAGAGTCTGACAAAACTTGGGCAGTTGAAACGGGCTAATATCAGAAGAGAATGGAGTTTCTTCTTCGACTGCATCACCAAAGCTTTTGGGAACAAATGTTCGAATTTTGATGTTATCCCAATTCTGAGTCAGCACATCGGGTATGCAATTATCAATCAAACTCATTTTGATTTTGCAACTGGTTTAATTGGTTTTATTGGGGATAGGATGACAGAGGATAGGGATGTTGTCTATTTTGCTAGATTCTGTCAACTTATTTATACTTATTGTACTGATGAACCTCAATTAGTCAGTTCCCAAACCCCACCTTTTAAGGTTACAAAACGCTACTTTAATGACCTGGTAAATGCTGACACTAAGAAATCAGTGGTTAGACCATTACAGATTCCTCAGTCTGTAAAACAGATCCTTGTAAATGCTGATCCTGCTACTTATAAATCTATTTACTCTAATGTCCAACCCACACCAAACACCCAAAAACCATCATCCTCAGCACCTACCACTCGTTCTACTCAACCTACCCTCAGGACATATCTCAAATCCTATCTCTCCACTTCACAGACTGATCAACCCTCATCTTCAGCACCTACTGTGAAGCCCTCATCCTCCAAGCCAAAGAGGACAAAGACCGTTCCTCAGACACCTCAAAAGAGGAGGATTGCCTTGAGAGATGAATCTGATATTGATGCTGATGATCAGACTTTAGGTGAGCATCAGGATATGGCTGTTGATCAGAACTTAGAACCAGATCAGCAATTAGAGGATGCTGAAGCCTCTATTACTACTCACACTATTGTTTTATCAGAGGATACTGATTCTATAAGTTCTGATGCTGCAAATGCTGGAGATACTGGTGATGCTGCTCCAACTGTAAATGTTGTAGATACTTATGAAGCAGGTCCTTCAGGACATTCTCCTCAACAAGCCATTCTTAAGTCAAAACTTGTTAAGAAGTTTGTTATTGGAGAAGCACCAGTGCCTTGGAGTGAAACTCCTGCAGGACAAGAGTGGACTAAGGAATGGAATTCAGTCACCTGTGTTCCAAATGCACAGCATTTGGCTGAGCAATTGTCAAAAGCTGATGAGATGTTCAATTCTGATGATTTCAAAACACAGCTTCGAGTAACCGCATTGAGTACTAAATATTTACAAGGTCTTCATTCAACTACTCATGCAGAGTTACATCTATTAAGGGAAGAACTACTGAAGCAAGACCAAGTTCACAAGATTGACAGGAAAAAGTTCTTTTAACCTACCTTTGACATGATTGCTTATATTGAGAAGACTCAAGATCATCAACAAGCTCAGATTGATGATATTTTGAAAAATCAAGCTTCTCAGCAATCACAACTTACTAAAATCCAGACCTCAGTGGAATTGCTTATCTCTCTTCTACTACCTGCTGATGCCAAAAAGGGGGAGAAAGTAATTAAGTCCAAATGCAAGACTAACAAGACACTGCAAGGAAAGGATGATGGAAAAGATGATCAAGGAAGCTCTGGAATGGGTAGAGGTCATAGTCAAGGTAGAGGATTCACATCAAGACAAGCTAGTCACAGGACAAGTTCTGATACTGGGAAAAGAATAAGTTCTGCTACTGGTAAAAGGATAAGTTCTGATGAAGTTTTAGATCTTGATGAGGAAATGTCAAGACAGTTATTTCTTCAGGAAAATCCAGGAATGGACTTGGAAAGTTTAAAGGAAGAAGAAGCCAGGCTTAAATCAGAGAAAGTTACATCTAAATCTGAAGCTTCTGGTAAAAAGCCACTTCCAAAACTCAAAGGAACTGTGATCAAAGAAAGGACACATTCTAAAGCAACATTGGCTAAATCACAACCTTAGATAGATCCAAGATCCAAGGGTAAAGAAAAGGTTGGTGAACCTATCAAAGTATATGTACCTCCTGAGGATGAAGAAATTACTGATGAAAAGGATAATCTTGCTCTGACTTCAAGAAAAGTTCTTAAAACAACCTCTGACATGGCTCAAGTTGTTCAGAGTCAAGAAGTTGTAAGTTCTGATATTCAGAAGAAGCAAGTAACCTCTGACATAGCTCAAGTTAACTTGATATCAGAAGATAGACCAAAGACACTCCTACCAGGATTCACTAAAGCAAAGCAGACTCAACCTTTGAAGACTACTGCAAGTGGTTTTGAAGCTAGAGTAGTTACTGGAAAGGAAGCAAGAGATAAAACTGGATTGGGAAGTGTTAATGAAAGAAGAGTACATAACACTACCAATGATCCAACTTTCTTGAGTGAACCAGGTATTGGAGCAACTCCTGAGAGATTGAATCAACTGGAATCTGTACAAATGGTTTACCATACCTACTTGAAGGAACACATCTTGTTGTATTTCATGACAGATGGTAGGGTTTATCATATAAGGCAAAATGCCATTCCATTGAAGTATTTTGAAGAATTGGAGCATGTATTATTCTTACTTCAAGTGGATGACAGATTGACAGGGACTGCTGCAAACTATTTGAAAGAACAGATTCAGAGACAGAAAAGGCTTTATTCTATTAAGTCTGACAGCACATATGTTCCTAAGTACAGAGATCACAATGGTGATATAGTTGAAATGAAGCCCAACACTGCTCAAATTGTAACTACCTTTCTGGGGTACAAGGCTGTAGAATTCAATCTTGAGTCTGATAAAGCTTATTTCATCAGACTGGATCAGGGTATAAGAAAAGCAAAGATCAATGATCTCAGAGCTGCAATCTTTCAAATTGGTGAAGATACTGCATAGCTTAAAGATGCGAAAAGGAGAATGATTGATGAACTCAGATATGCTGAGAAATGTTTGTTGAAGAACTATCTCAGAACAACTCCTGACATCAGAGAGATCAGATGATGAAGCCAAGTCAAAGATCTACAACTGCTTAAATTCTGATATTTGTACAGATTGAAGTTGTTATCAGAAGTTGAAATTGGTAAAAGCTTTAAGGACTGTAAGTTATAGTTATCTAGTATAATTCTCATGCATTTGTACTTAATATTTTTGACATCATCAAATATCTGTTAAACTTGTATATTATGCTAATTTACAAGTTGGGGGAGATTGTTAGATATATTTGATAATGTCATGGCTAATATGTTTTATGTTTAGATTTCAGATCTTACTTAAACAGGACAAATCAGTACTTAACTGATTGATCAGTACTTATACTGGAAGTCAGGAGTTAAGGATATCAGTACTTATATTATCAGGAGATAATCATCAGAAGATGGATATCAGAACTTAAGTGCTGAAGGACGATCAGATAAGGACAGTAGCTGATTAAAGGAAAGAAGATCAAGATAAACATAAGAAGAGATATGCATGAAGAAGGATTCCGTGAAGAATGGAATACTTGGAAGAAAAGATATCTGATTGATATATTTTAGGATGCAGAATTATATTCCATATCAATTAACGATTATCTTGTAACTGTGTAGTATATAAACACAGACATAGGGTTTACACTATAAGTGTTATCATATTCAAGAAGATTATTCATTGTAACTCTAGCAGCTCTCGTGATATTGTTCATCACTGAGAGGTAACAGTTCCATACTGTAACAGAGTTTATTGTTTCAATAAAGTTTGTTTTCTGTTACTTAAGTTCTTAAAGTTCGATTTGATTGTATTATACACTGTATTCACCCCCTCTATAGTGTGTGTGACCTAACACACATCTTGGTATATTTTATGACAGATGGAAGGGTATACCATATTAGGCAGAATGCTATACCACTGAAGAATTATGAAGAACTAGAACATGTTCAATTCTTACTTCAAGTGAAGAACAGATTAACAGATAGTGCTGCAAATTATTTGAAGACTCAAATTCAGAGACAGAAGAAGCTTTATTCTGTAAATTCTGACAGCACATACTGTCCCAAGTATAGAGATCACAAGGGTGATATTGTCGAGATGAAGCCTAACTCTGCTAAGATTATAACTACCTTTCTGGGTTATAAAGCTGTGGAATTCAATCTTGAGTCAGACAAGGCATATTTGATCAGACTAGATCAGGACATAAGAAAAGCTAGAATAAATGATCTCAGGGTTGCTATCTTTCAAATTGGTAAAGATACAGTTGAATTGAAGAATGCTAAAAGGAGGATGGTTAGTGAACTTGAATATGCTGAGAGATGTTTGTTAAAGAACTATCTCAGAACAACTCCTGATATCAAAGAGATCAGTAATTGAAGCCAAGTCAAAGATCTACAACTGATTAAATTCTGATGTGTATACAGACTGAAGCTGTTATCAGAAGTTAAAGATGGTAAAGCTACAAGGACTGTGAGTTGTAGTTATCTAGTCAAATTCTCATGCATTTGTACTTAATGTTTTTGACATCATCAAATATCTGTTAAACTTGTATATTATGCTAATTTACAAGTTGGGGGAGATTGTTAGATATATTTGATAATGTCATGACTAATATGATTTGTGTTTAGTTTCCAGATCTTACTTAACAGGACAAATCAGTACTTAACTGGAAATCAACATTTATACTGAAGTCAGAACTTAAGTTGTCAGAACTTAAGTTATATGGAGATATTTATCAGAAGATAATATCAGGACTTAAGGAGACTTTTAGATAAGGAAGGCGGCCGATTGAAAGGAAAGAAGATCAAGACAAACGCAAGAAGAGATATGCATGAAGAAGGAATTCTATGAAGAATAGAATACTTGGAAGAAAAGATAACTAGTTGATATATTTTAGGAAGCAAAATTATATTCCATATCAATTAGAGATTATCTTGTAACTGTGTAGTATATAAACACAGACATAGGGTTTACACTATATGTGTTATCATAATCAAAGTTATTATTTATTGTAACCCTAGCAGCTCTCGTGATAATTTGTTCATCACTGAGAGAGGACAGTTCCATATTGTAACAGAGTTTAATAATGCTTGTTTTCTGTTACTTGTGTTCTTTAATTCAATTTGATTGTGATAAACACAGTATTCAACCCCCTTTTACAGTGTGTGTGACCTAACAGAGATGAAGCGCTAAAATTGAATCAATCTCTAAAAACTGAGTTAGAAAAGAAAGATAGATTATCAGGACTTGGACTAACTCTGGCAGAACAACTCAGAATTTATTAAGTAGTGGAAACAGGAAAGAGGGCTTAGGTTATGGAGATGATAAACGTGAAAAAGGAACTGAACAAATAAAGCCAATTGTTGTTAAACAGACTGCTAAGCCAAAGGTAAATCCTGTTAAGTTTGTAGCTAAAACTGTAAAGTCTGATTCTGAAAAGATGAAAGAGTCTATAGTAGAAGTTAAGGAAAAGTCAACTTCTGACAAATTAGAACAGGATAAACCAGCTGAAGTTAACATAGGCTTAATGACTAAGAAGCAGCTTAAGCATAAGCTGAAAGAAATAAGGAATATCAACAAGGTAAAAATGGCTAGGAAAAATAAGAATGGAAAGGAAGGTGTGAATAAAAGCAATAATTATATGCCTGTTCCTAATGCTCCTAGAAAGAAATTTTATAATTGTGAAAACTCTAACCATCTTGCTTCTTTTTGCAGGAAGAATAAGAATATAAACTCTTTACCTCCTAAGTCAGGAGTTAAGAGTCAGTCTGTTAGGTTTAAGCCATAAAATCCTTGTTTTCATTGTGGTATTTTATGGCATTCCATTTATACTTGTAAGGAATATCATAGTTTGTACTATGATTATTATCAAATAAAACCTTCTTTGAAGAAAGTTACTTTAATTCCTTCTAGTGTCAAGTTTGATGCAAAGTCTGATATAAGTTATGATAAACAACATGTTAGCATAAACTCTGATATTAAATCCGCTTCAAATGCTAACAAACTTAAAAGGCCAAAGGATCCAAGCAAGTCTGGGTCCTTAAAACAAATCATTAGTGGTCTTTGTGATTGCAGGGCTACAGAAAAGATATACTAGTGCTGGACAGTGGATGTTCAGGACATATGACTGGAAATAAAGCCCTGCTATCAGACTTTGTGGAGAAAGCTGGCCCAGGAGTTTCTTATGAAGATGGCAACATGGGAAAAACTTTGGGATATGGCAATACCAATCTTGGGAATGTCATCATTGAAACATTAGCTCTTATCTCAGGACTTAAACACAATCTGCTAAGTGTGAGTAAAATCTGTGACAGAGGTTATCATGTGGATTTCTTTGAAGAACACTGTGAAGTTGTAAACAATTCTACAGGCAAAGTGGTTCTGAAAGGTTACATGCATGATAACATTTATGAAGCCAGAGTTTCAACAAGTACTAATGGTTCTGCAATCTGTCTGTTGAGTAGAGCATCAATTGAAGAAAGCTGGAATTGGCACAAAAGACTCTCTCATTTAAATTTCAACAACATAAATGAGCTTGTAAAGAAAGATCTTGTGAGAGGACTGCCAAAATCAGTATTTGCTCCTGATGGCCTTTGTGATTCATGTCAAAGGCAAAACAAAGAAAATATTCTTTCATAAGCAAAACTGAGTCATGAATTCTTGAGCCTTATCACCTACTGCATGTTGATCTATTTGGTCCAGTCAATGTCATGTTTATTGCAAAGAAGAAATATTCTATGATTATAGTGGATGAGTTCACAAGGTACACTTGGGTGTATTTCCTGCACAAGAAGAATGAAACTGCATCTACACTAACTGATCATGTCAGACAACTGGATAAGTTGGTCAAAGATTCTGTTAAAATTATAAGAAGTGATAATGGTACTGAGTTCAAGAATTCAATCATGGAAGAGTTCTGTAAAGAGCAAGGAATCAGACAGGAATTTTCTGCACCTGGAACTCCACAGCAAAATGGAGTTGTAGAAAGAACAGGACTCTCATTGAAGCTGCACGAACTATGCTTGATGAAGCAAAGCTGCCAACCTACTTTTGGGCTGAAGCTGTGCAGACTGCTTGTTTTACACAGAATGCTACACTCATAAACAAGCATGGAAAAATACCATATTGGATGGTGAAGAAAAAGAAGCCAAATCTGAAATACTTTCATGTATTTGGTTGCAAGTATTTTGTTCTTAATACTCATCCTGAACAGCTGTCAAAATTTGATCTAAAAGCTGATGAAGGAATTTTTGTTGGATATCCACTTTCCACAAAAGCCTTCAGAGTCTACAATTTAAGAATAAGGGTTGTCATGGAATCTATCAATGTATATTTTGATGATAAGAAGATTAATGGACTTGAAGATTTCAATGATCATGCTCAGCTGAGATTTGAAAATGAAGACTTAAATTCTGATTCTGTAAATTCTGATGACTTAAACTCTGATCCTGTAACTTCTGACGGGTTAAGTTTTGATGTCATTGAAATTGTGGTAATAACTCCAAAGGAAAATGCATCTGTCCAGGGGGAGCAAGCTGAAGATTCTACCACATCTCAAGACTCTCGAGAAGCATCAGAACCCGTCACTGGCTCTTCAAGTTCTGATTCATCTAGTTCTGATGAGCCAAATTCTGATAATTCTGGAAACTCTGATACTTCAAATCCTAAAGGATCCAAGTCAAATTCTGAAGTCTCAGAGAGCATAACTATAGGGGGAGCATCAGAAAATGCCGATGGAGACAACATGGATCATGGGGAGGATCCAGTTCTAGAAGTCAACTTCAATCTGCAAGGAAGTAGACCAAATCACATACACCTGACTTAATAATTGAAGATCCTGAAGCAGGTGTCAGAACTAGAACTGCAACATCAAATGAATGTCTCTATCATTCTTTTCTATCTCAGACTGAACCAAAAAAAGTGGAAGAAGCTCTTCAAGATGTTGATTGGGTGCAAGCAATGCAGGAAGAGTTAAATGAATTTGAAAGAAATAAAGTCTGGACCCTAGTGCCAAGACCAAAGAACAGATCAGTAGTTGGCACAAAATGGGTGTTCAGAAATAAAACTGACAGTGATGGCATAATTACAAGGAATAAAGCAAGGCTGGTTGCTAAAGGCTACTCTCAACAGGAGGGTATTGATTATGATGAAACATTTGCACCAGTTGCTAGATTGGAAGCCATAAGAATCTTTTTGGCTTATGTTGCTCACAAAAAGTTTAAAGTCTTTCAAATGGATGTGAAAAGTGCTTTTTTAATGGAGAATTGGAAGAAGAGGTCTATGTTGAACAACCTCCAGGCTTTGTAGATTCAAAATTTCCAAATCATATCTACAGGCTTGACAAAGCACTTTATGGCATTAAGCAAGCTTCTAGAGCATGGTATGAGACTTTAGCTCAATTCCTACTGGAAAGTGGATTTCATAGAGGTACAATTGATAAAACTCTATTCTACCTCAACCATGGCAAGGACCTACTTTTGGTACAGATATATGTTGATGATATCATATTTGGTTCTATAAAGGCCAAACTCTGTGAAAGGTTTGCAAACCTAATGCAGTCAAGATATCAAATGAGTATGATGGGAGAACTCAGGTATTTTCTGGGACTTCAAGTCAAGCAAAATGAAGAAGGTACTTTTATCTGTCAATCTTAGTACACCGGAAATTTACTAAAAAAATTCGGAATGCAAGATTGTTCAACTGCATCCACTCCCATGGCCACTGCAACCAAGTTAGATAAAGATACTGGTTCATCAGTAGATATTACTAACTACAGAGGTATGATTGGCTCTTTACTCTATTTAACTGCAAGTAGACCTAATATCATGTATGCTACCTGTCTTTGTGCAAGATTTTAGGCTTATCCAAGAGAACCTCACTGAATAGCTGTGAAAATAATTCTCAAGTACCTTAAGAGTACAACTGATCTAGGATTGTGGTATCCTAGAGAATCAGATTTTAAGCTAATAGGTCAGATGCAGATTTTGCAGGATGCAAAATAGACATGAAAAGCACTAGTGGAAGCTGCCAATTTCTTGGAGGCATATTGGTTTCTTGGTTTAGCAAGAAATAGAAGTCAATTTCCACATCAACTGCAGAAGCAGAATATATTGCTGCAGGAAGCTATTGTGCACAGATTCTTTGGATGAAGAATCAATTACTGGATTATGGGTTAGAATTTTCTAAAATACCTATTTACTGTGATAATCAAAGTGCAATTGCTATGACAGGTAATCCAGTTCAACACTTAATGATAAAGCACATCAGCATTAGGTACCATTTCATAAGAGAACATGTGATGGAAGGTACAGTGGAATTGCATTTTATTCCAACAGATCAACAACTAGCAGATATCTTCACAAAACCACTATGTGAAGCTACCTTTACAAGACTGGTAAATGAACTTGGAATGGTTTCAGGTTCTTTCTCTAAATCTGCTTAGTTTTTGTTCTCATGTATCAGACTTTATGATCAGTGTTTATAGATTGTTTTATTTTCATATAATATGTGCTTAAAATATAATATATTAAATGTTGATTGTTATCTGAAGTGGATCTATATACTCTGATAGTGTTTGAATGTTCTGTGACTACTCAATCCAATGAGGATACATGTGCTAGATCCTGACCTAGTAGCCTTTAACATACTACAAATCCCATGTTTGAATTAGTTGTTTATGTGGAAACTCATTAACATAAGCAAATTCTGATTTTGAGCTTAGTCAAGTTTACTTTGTGTATCTTATTACTAAGTCACAAACTAGATTCTTGCTTCTTATCTGTCAAATTCTGATGTCAGTAAATCTTAAGGATGAACCTAAATGCTGATAAGCCTCACTTATCTGAAGAAAAGAAAAGAAAAGAATAATAAAAGTCAGGTACTCCTTTGAAATCTAGAGAAAATAATATGGAAGGGAAGACCAAGTGCATTGCTGGTATTGAGTAATATGCATTAGAAAAGCAAATAAATTTTCTTGGTGACTTTTCACATTCTCTGATTACTGGAGAAATACTCTGATAATAGCATAAATTCTGATAAGCAGTTGTAACTCACTTACACTGAGAAGCCACTGTAAAAAGGAATTTCAAAAGATGCATAAAATGAGCACAAACAGTTGAGGTGGACTCTTGCATAAATTTGTTCTATAGTAGACTTCATGATTGATGATAAATTTTAAGAACTTTTCTTAGTTATGCCTTATTTCTAAGATGTACTGAAGTCTATCAGACTTTAATCTTTATCTGATATTCTGCTGAATGCACACACTTTCACTCCATATGAATGATGAAAATTACTGAGGTGATTAAGTTATTTTTGATAAACAGTTAAGTGTCATTTGCATAAATTCTGAGGACAAGTTCTGATGATTAAACTCTGAAGAATCAAGTCATTATTTGTATGAAGAATCACAGAAAAAGATATTCACTTTTTGAGTAAAGAAGCCATATTCTGATGACTGTTAACATCTGATATAAGTTAAAGTTCTGATATTAAATCCTGATGGAATCCTTGATGCCTACGTGGCATTATTCTTTACTTGACTTATTTGTGGTAAAAACTAATCAAAATATATTAAGGTGAGATAAAAATAGCCATAATCATTATGGGTTAGTGGTAAATGTGTTTGTTTTGAAAAACTGCATGTGCACATTCATTATTACTTATTTCTCGTGCTCATTAACTCCTGCTTTCATTTTTACTGACTGTTCTTGCTACACATTAGTCTAGGGAGACGAGGCATCATTAATTTTACACATAACCATTAATCAGTCCTCTAGTCCCTTGATATTCCTTCAGTTATTTAACCAACATCTCATCTCAAACAAATCATCGTCTATTCTCACACAATATCATTTCTCTCTCGATAAATTTTCATCATTTTCTTCCTTCATCAAAATGGTTCTTGTCAACATGTTCACGAACTATGACACCTTCAATGTCGAGTTTAGCTGTGACAAATGGGAACAGGATGGCACATCACTGCCATTCCTACTGAGATATGGAACATGATTCCACAAGAGGTTCAAACGAATCTCTTGTTCTTCCAAATGGACTATCAACTCCATCTAAATCACTTGGAAGAAGAATGGAGGGAGGCTCTTCTTCATCAAGAACGGATCATCCGTCTTGCAGTGCTCTTTGTCAATAGCATGAGGAACTAGTCGATACGTTTTCTCCTAGGACTAAGGCTGTTGATGTTCACTATCTTAGAATAGGATCATCTTGTAATCTTTTGAGTGTAATCTATAAATTTCATGAATGTATTCTTTGGATATTTTAATGAATTTTTTTTATTGCAAGATTTAATCTTTGTTCTCGCGTACTATATGAATGTGATGTTATCGTTGAAACTTATTAATCTTTACTTCATCCACTTAAACTGTATTTCTTGATGAATGTTTTGATTAAAGTTGTGGTTACTAATAATTTTTGCTGATTTGACAAACAAATGTTGAATTTGAATCGACATATTCTAAGTTAAAGTGAAGATGAAGCACAGGTTCATGCTTCAGAACTTGTGACAGTTAAAGCTGAGAATGTTACTTCTCAGAAAGAAACTGCAGCTCAAAGTTCTGATACTTTGAAGAGGAAATCTGTAAGCTCTGATGCTGCAACAACAACTCCTTCATTGGAAAGGAGATTGAAGAAAATGAGGGCAAATAGGTATAATGCTAAATCTCCATCAGAAGATACTGAAGAAGCTGAGGAATGGGATCAGGAGTCTCTGATCTCAAAAGAGCCAATTATGATTGAAGCCCTTCCAGCTAAAGCCCAAGACACTGTTCCTGATACAGTGATAACTCCTACTGTTTCTCCAGTCAGAGAGACAACAGTCGAAGGTTCAGGATTAAGTCCTGAAATTGATCTTCAAAGGTTGATTATACCAACTGTTCTTTATCTGGAAGCTCCATCTACGGAAGCTCAGCCATCTACAGTCAACTCTCCAATCTTAGATGCTGAGAGACCATCTACACCAATACTGGAGATAAATTCTGATGCTTAAAATTTAAATGAAGTTGTTCCTGAATCTCCAGTTGCTTCACACACTGTTGTGCTATCATAACATAATGAGTCTTCCTCAAGTTCTAAAGACAGTGTTCCTGTTGAGACTCCAGTTCCCATACTAGGCAAGGAAGCATTGGTGAATAAATTTGTTGAAAAGGAAGCACCTATTCCTTGGGACGATACTCACAGAGGTGTGGAGTGGACCAAGAAGTGGAATGAATCAGATTTTATTCCAAGCCCTAAAATTCCGACAGAGCATATTGCTAAAGCTGATGAGTTGCTCACAAATGCTGATTTCAAGACATAACTCAAGATCACAACTCTGTCTACCAAACATCTTTAAGGTCTACATTCTTCTACTCATGAAAAGGTTGATACACTAAAGGAACATGCTGATAAGCTAGATCTATAGATCAAGCTTGACAAGAACAGATATGTCAGACCTACTCTTGAGAAAGTTGAAGCCATTGAGAAGATTCAAGAGAAGCAACATACCCAAATTACTGAGGTCCTAAAAAATCAAGCTTCTCAGAGAGCTCAATTGGATGAGATCCAATCTTTAGTTGAACTTCTTCTCTCTCTCTCTTACTTCCTGATGATGCCAAAAAGGGGGAGAAGATAGTTAAGTCCAAATGCTCACCTACTCAAATACTGAAGAAGAAGGATGACAAAGGTGATGACCGGGGAAACTCTGATAAGAGCAGAGGTCAAGGAAAAGTTCAAGGAAAATCTTCTACATAGAACAAGTCAAGTTCTGATGATGTGAATGCTAAAAGTCTGAAGTCAAGTTCTGATAAGCAAAGTTTGATATCAAGTTCTGATATCCTGATTCAGTCAGGATCTAAAGACTCTCAGAAGTTTTTACAAACTCTGAAGCTAAAGGGGAAGCAGACTACTGTTTATTACAAAGATCCTAAAATCCAGACACTTGATGAGGAGATATCTAGAAGATTATTTATGAAACAAAATCCAGGAATAGATTTGGAAATTCTCAAGGAGGAAGAAGCTAGATTTACAGCTGAGAAGATAAATCTAAAGTCTAAAGCTTCTGATGCAAAGAAACCTCCAAGGCCTAAGGAAAAAGGCATTGTGATCAAGGAAAAGTCAAATTCTGAGGCTTTAAAGTCCAAAACTAGATCACAAACAGAGATTGATCATAAGTCAAAGGGAAAAGAAAAGTTTGGTAAATCTTTAAAGATTCAGAAAAAGATAATTTCTTCCGTTCCAGTCTATCAAGCTATAATGCATGATGATGATTTGATAGAAGATGAAACTGTTCAAATGCTGAAAAGAAGAAAGTTAATTGAAGAATCCAAAATAACCTCTGACACTGCTCAATTTGTTCAGAATGAAGAACAGCAAACTACGAAAGAAACAACAAATTCTGATCAAGCTATCAAGACATCTATTACTGACAATGCTCAAGTTGATTTGAAAAAGATGACAATTGCTGATAAGAAGAAGATGTGATGGAAGAACTACTCCAGTTGAACCAAAGTCCAATCTTATGATTAATCAACTCGCAACATTTGGGTTGAGAGCCAAGCAACCTAGAGATAGAGCTGGATTAGGTTCTAATGAAGTAAAGATACAAACAGGAGTAGAAGTTACTCTAAGAGATCCTTTCATGTTGACAGATAAACCATATGAACAAATCAAAAAAAAGCACCTTGACAAAGTGTTGTCTGCTCAAATTATGATAGATGCTCATGATACAGAAAATCTAACAGAGAAATTGATCTTATTTCTCAATGATGGAAGAACTTACAGACTAGTTGATACTGATATGCTAAAGAAGTCTGTCAGAGAGCTTCAACATATTCACTTTCTTCTGGAAGTAAAATCTGATATTGCAAGAAGATGGTCAGAATACATTTTGAAGGCTATAAGAGATCTTCTCAAAATTTCTGGTACAAAGGCTCATCAGTACATTCCAATGATTACTGAAGATGATGGAAGAGAAATTTCTATGCTGAAGAACTCTGCTAAGGTGGAAGTTATTCTGAAAGGAGGATGCTTATGTTATAATGAAGACTCTTCACATCCTAAAGTTATCAGACTTGGTGATGGACTTGAAAGAACATCATTTCAAGCTCTCAGAACATCCATTCATCAAATTGGTGACAGTAAAGATGAAGAACTAATGCAGGTCAAAGCACAGTTAGTTGAAGTTCTCAGAAAAGCTGAAGATAAGCTGGTAAAAGATTTTGTTAAGAATCATTATGGATTCAGATTGATCCAGTGATGTTGGTAAAGCTGCATGTTATGTAAGTTGTAGTTAATAGTCTTATTAAACTCTTTTTGCATTTGAACTTAAATGTTTTTGACATCATCAAATCTATTAACTTGTATATTTTTGCATAATTTACAAGTTGGGGGAGATTGTTAGATATATTTGAGATGTCATGTATAATATGTTTCATGTTTAGTTTTCAGATCTTAACAAATAGGAAATATCAGGACTTACTGGAATCGGTACTTACTGGAAGTCAGAAGATAGATATCAGAACTTGAGGTCATATCAGAACTTAAGTACGGGAGGACTTATAGTTAAGGAAGGAAGCTGATTTACAGGATAAAAGATCGAGACTAAAAAAAAGAAGATATGCATGAAAAGAGTTAGAAGATAAAAAGACTTGTATAAGATATCTGATTGATATATTTTAGAAGACAGAATTATATTCCATATCAATTAGAAGTTATTTTGTAACTGTGTACTATATAAACACAAACATAGGTTTACACTATATGTGTTATCATTATCGAGAAGATTATACATTGTAAACTAGCAGTTCTTAGTGATATTTGTTCATCACTGAGAAAGAACAGTTCCATTGTAACAGAGTTTATTATATTGAATATATTTGTTTACTGTTACTTGTGTTCGAAATCGATTTGATTGTAATAATACTGTATTCAACCCCCTTCTACAGTGTTGTGTGACCTAACAATGCGTTCGCGTACTCGTAAGAGAATACTAGATAAAGCCGAGGAAAAAGTTATGGTGGTTCGAAAAAAAGTTTTTGATGAGGAAAAGAAGGTAGAAGAAGAAGAGAAATTCGAAGAACCAGTTTTAGTAGTGATGGGAGATCAAGAAGAAAATCCTAAGACTTTGATGGACTATTCTCAGCCTAAGATCAATGACATTCAGTCAAGCATCATCAGGCCAGCCATCGGGGCTAAAACTTTTGAGATCAAGTCAAGCAAGATTTAGATAATACAGAACTCAGTTCAGTTTGGGGGTTCTCCTACTGAAGATCCCAACATGCACATCAGGGATTTCATCGAGATCTGCGACACGTTCAAGTTCAATGATGTCACTGAAGATGCTATCAAGCTGCGACTCTTTCCATTCTCTCAAAGGGACAAAGCTAAGTGCTGGTTACATTCTCTACCAGCAGGGTCTATCACCACTTGTGAAGATCTTGCTCAAAAGTTTCTCACTAAATTCTTCCCTATGGCGAAGACTGCTGCAATCAGGAATGCTCTTACTCAGTTTGCTCAGAAAATTGGAGAATCTCTGTGTGAGGCTTGGGATCGATATAAGGAGATGCTAAGGAAGTTCCCACACTATGGCATGCCTGATTGAATGATTATTAACTGTTTCTACAATGGATTAGGTGTTACTTTTAGACCCAAGCTTGATGCAGCATCAGGAGGAGCCTTGTGGGCTAAGAGCTGCGATGAAGCTTATGAATTAATTGAATTAATGGCTGCTAACGAATACCAGAATCCTTCTCAAAGAATGACTCATGGAAAAATAGCAGGAATTCTGGAGTTGGATACAGCAACTGCTATAGCTGCCCAACTTAAGGCTTTGACGATGAAGGTGGACACTTTGGCTATTTATGGGGTTAATCAAATCGCTAGTGTCTGTGAGCTTTGTGTTGGTGCCCATGAGACTGATCAGTGCATAATTTCTAGTGAATCAGCTCAGTTCGTGAGCAACTTTCACCGTTCACAGCAGCCCGTGCTAGCCACTTATCATCTCAACAACCGCAATAATCCTAATTTTAATTGGAGCAACGCTCAGAATGCGGTTCAACAGCCTTATCAGCAGTATCCAGCTAAGCAGTACAACCCCCCTAGTTTTCAGCAACCGCAATTTGCACCTAGACAACAACTTCAGCTGCAACAAGATAATGAAAAATCTGAATTAGAGGAGTTGAAGCTTATGTGCAAGAGTCAAGCTGTTTCTATCAAGACCTTGAAAAATTAAATTGGGCAAATTGCCAATGCCTTGATAAATCATCATCCTGGTACACTACCTAGTGAAACAGAAGTGCCAGGAAGGAAGCTAAGGAGCAGGTTAAGGCAATCACTTTGAGGGCTGGAAAGGTTGTGAATCCTGAACAAACTCAAGCATTGACTGAAGAAGCTGGGGCTGAGAAAGAAGTAGAGCAGCAGGAAGAAAAAGTGGAACCAAGGAAGACTACTGTTGAGCACACTCCTCCTGAGGGTAATACAGAGGAGAAACAGATCTATCCTCCACCGCCTTTTCCTAAGCGGCTGCAGAAGAAAAAGTTGGACAAGCAATTTGAGAAGTTTCTGGAGGTGTTCAAGAAACTTCATATCAACATACCTTTCGCTGAGGCTCTTGAGCAGATGCCTAGTTACGTAAAGTTTATGAAAGGTATTCTTTCTCGGAAAGTGAAACTAGATGATTTAGAGACAGTCGCTCTCACGGAGGAATGCAGTGTTGTGCTACAACAAAAGTTGCCTCCGAAGCTTAAAGATCCATGAAGCTTTACTATTCCATGTACTATTGGAAAAGTGTATTTTGACAAATGCTTATGTGACTTGGGAGCTAGCATAAATCTGATGCCTTTGTCAATCTTCAAGCAGTTGGATTTACCTGATCCAAAACCAACTTATATGACTTTATAATTGGACGACCGTTCTATTACATATTTGCGAGGTATTGTGGAGGATGTCTTGGTCAAGGTTGATAAACTCATCTTTCCTGCTGATTTCATCATTCTTGATTTCGAGGAGGATAAGAAGATTCCCATAATATTGGGAAGACCTTTCATGGCGACTGGCCGAACCTTGATAAATGTGCAGAAGGGTGAGCTCACAATGCGAGTGCTGGATCAGGATGTAACTTTTAATGTGTTCAATGCTATGAATTTTCCAACAAAAAATGAGGAGTGCTTAAAGGTGGAGTTGGTTGATTATGTGGTTACTTCAGATTTTGATCAATTGCTAGGGTCCGATGCCTTAAAAAAAACCTAATTGGGAAATTCAGATAGTGAAGATGACGAAGGAGAAGAACAATTACAATATTTGAATGCTTGTCCCTATAAGAGGAAAATTGATATGCCTTTTGAATCTCTTGGAATGGAGGAATTGACCAAAGATTCTAAATGCCTCAAGCCATCTATTGAGGAAATTGGTTGGACTATAGCAGATATCAAGGGAATCAGCCCTTCTTATTGCATGCATAAAATTTTGCTAAAGGAAGGTAGCAAGCCTACGGTTGAGCAGCAAAGAAGACTTAATCCGATCATAAAGGAAGTAGTGAAGAAAGAAATTCTTAAGTGGCTAGATGCAGGGATCATCTATCCTACTTCTGACAGTTCATGGGTAAGCCCGGTTCAATGTGTGCCAAAGAAAGGTGGAATTACTATGGTAGAAAATGAGAAGAATGAGCTTATTTCTACAAGAACAGTCATAGTGTGGAGAGTTTGCATGGACTATAGGAAGCTGAACAAGGCCACTAGGAAGGATCACTTCCCTTTGCCCTTCATTGACCAGTTGCTTGATAGATTGGTTGGTTATGAGTACTACTGTCTTCTTGATGGCTATTCGGGTTACAATCAGATTTGTATCTCTCCAGAAGATCAGGGGAAGACTACCTTCACATGTCCATTTGGTACTTTCGCCTTTAGACGAGTTTCTTTTGGTCTGTGTGGTGCACCAGCCACATTTCAGAGATGTATGATGGCCATTTTTTCTGATATAATCGGCCAGAATGTGGAGGTGTTCATGGACGACTTCTCTGTATTTGGCGATTCTTTTGATGAATGCTTGCAAAATCTTGGACACGTTCTCAAGAGGTGTGTTGAGACCAATTTAGTTCTCAATTGGGAGAAATGTCACCTTATGGTGCGACAGGGCATTATTCTTGTGCACAAGGTTTCTAGTAAGGGTTTTGAGGTGGATAAAGCCAAGGTGGGGGTCATTGAAAATATTCCTCCTCCTATTAATGTTAAGGGAATTCGCAGTTTTCTTGGTCATGCGGGTTTCTATAGGCGTTTCATCAAAGACTTCTCTAAGATTTCGAAGCTATTGTGCAGTTTGCTAGAGAAAGATGTCCCTATCAAGTTTGATGATGAGTGCCTTGCAGCTTTTGAAACATTGATGAAGAGTTTAATCACGGCACCTGTCATAACTGCACCTGATTGGTCTGAACCTTTTGAGATGATGTGCGATGCAAGTAACTATGCAGTTGGAGCAGTTCTTGGGCAGAGGAAGAACAACATATTTCATGTGGTCTACTACTCTAGCAAGACCCTAAATGGTGCTCAACTGAATTATACTACTACGGAGAAAGAACTTTTGGCTATTGTCTATGGTTTTTAGAAATTTTGATCTTATCTACTTGGGACTAAGGTGACAATTTTAACTGATCACGCTGCAATTCGTTATCTCGTCTCAAAGAAGGACTCGAAGCCTAGATTGATTAGATGGGTTCTTTTGATTCAAGAATTTGAACTAGAGATCAAGGACAAAAAGGGGACTGAAAATCAAGTCGCTGATCATCTCTCGCGTTTAGAGAACCCTAATGCTACTTCATTAAATAAGACATTGATAAATGAGTCTTTTCCCGACAAGAAGCTGTTTGGAGTGCATGAAGAAGAACCGTGGTTTGCAGACATTGTGAACTACCTTGTGAGTAATATCATGCCTCCCAACTTATCTTATGCTTAAAGGAAGAAGTTTCTACATAAAGTGAAGTGGTATATGTGGGATGAGCCGTTTCTTTTTCGACAAGGAGCTGACCAAATCATCAGGAGATATATTCCTTACAGCGAAACGGGGGGGATCTTGCGAGATTGCCACTCAACGGCTTATGGAGGACATTATGGTGGAGAAAAGACAACAGCTCATGTTCTGCAAGCAGGTTTCTTTTGGCCAACCTTGTTTAAAGATGCTCACCGGTTCGTTTTGAAATGTAATCGATGTCAACGTGTGGGTAATATGTCTAAGAGGGATGAGATGCCTCTTAATGTGTTTCTCGAGGTTGAGGTCTTCGATGTTTGGGGAATTAATTTCATGGGGCCATTTATCTCATCTTGTAACAATCAGTACATCTTGTTGGCGATTGATTATATGTCGAAATGGGTTGAAGTTAAGGCGTTGCCAACGAACGATGCGAAAGTGGTGTTTAATTTTCTTCATAAGCAGATATTCACAAGATTTGGAACTCCAAGAGTCATAATCAGTGATGAGGGGTCGCATTTCTGTAACCGCAAGTTCGTACTATGATGAAAAGGTATAATGTGAATCATCGCATTGCTACGGTTTATCATCCTCAAACGAATAGTCAAACTGAGGTATCTAACAGGGAGATCAAGCGCATTTTAGAGAAAGTTGTGTGTCCGTCGAGGAAGGATTGGTCTTTAAAGCTTGATGAAGTTGTTTGGGCGTACCGAACAGCATACAAGACTCCGCTAGGGATGTCATCGTATCAGTTGGTTTATGGCAAGGGGTGTCATTTATCGGTGGAGCTGGAGCATAAAGCGTTTTGGGCTTTGAAGAAATTGAATCTGGATTTGGATGCAGCTGGACAGAAGATGATGCTTCAATTGAATGAGCTCGACGAATTTCGACTTCAAGCTTATGAGAACAATAAAATGTTTAAGGAGAAAGTTAAGAGGTGGCACGACCGGGATTTAGTGCTCAATTCATTTGTGTCGGGGCAACAAGTTCTTTTGTTCAACTCTCGTCTCCGTCTTTTTCCTGGAAAGTTGAAGTTCTTTTGAGAATGATCCGGGGTAAGCATTCAAGGTAAATGGTTAGAGGTTGAAGCATTATTATGGTGGCACCACAAACCGCGAGGTGATTAATGCCGTTTTATTGTCCGTTTGATCTCGATTCTACATCAAGCTAATGATGTAAAACAAGCAAATCTTGGGAGACAACCCAAGTTTGTTGTACATTAGTAGGTAGAGGAAGCAAGAAGAAAAGAGAAAATCACAAAAAAATCAAAAAATGAAAAAAATTTAGGACTGACTATAGATGCCTGGCGCGCCCGCGCTGTCCTAGCGCGTGCCCCCGCTGAAAACACAAAAACATGACGCGCCTGCGCTGTTCCAGTGCACGGCTGTGCCGGTTTGGCAGAAGTAGCACGTGCCTGCGCTGTCCTAGCGCGCGCCCGCACCGAGGTCCCGACTCAGAAAAAATAAAAGGCAGTTTTAAGAGGGAAAATCGGGATTTTTGCTACAAAATCAATTCCCAACCGAATTTTACTCCCCCACATCCCAAATTTCCCTCTCCAAATCAAACCCATTACTCCCATTATTCCCATAATCAAATTCCAATTCTATTCCATATATAATTCTCTTTTCACCACCTATATATACATACACCTCATACACAAACTTCTTCACCACTTCACAAATTCTCAAACACAAATTCTCTCTCAAACATAACTCTTATTCTCTCTTCTCAATTTTAATGGCACCCAATAGACAAAGAACACAAGTAAGCAACATCACCACCGATTCTTCAAGTGTGGGTGGTGTGAGGCCGAGGTTCTCTACTCCCGAGGCTGAAGTGAAGTATACGAGGCTTCTCTCGAAGCCGATCTTTAAGGAGCGAGGTTTTACGCCATCAGGGAAGGATGGTAAGCTATTGCAGATGATTCTCGAGATGGGCTGGGTTCCTTTTTGTGAGGCACCCGCTGCTGTGCCCATGAGTATTGTTCGCGAGTTCTATGCGAACGTGAAGGCTGAGAAGAATGGCTTCACGGTGGTTCGAGGGAGGACTGTGGAGTTGATAAGTGGATTTTATATCTACTTGGAACACTTGATTACAGGCTTAAGTTGGTGTTTTGGGCTCAAGTTGTTGGTATTTTTGATGTGTTTTTGCGTTATTGTATTTCAGGCATCAGTTAAATGAAGAAAGGAGATTTTTAATGAATTATGCTGAAAAGAGATCATAATTATAAGCCTCGGCCATTCTCAAGTTGTATAGAATCTCATTAGCTTCGCGTGGGTAGTTGAATCGCCTAATTCTGACGAGCAGAACTCAAGATATGGCCAAAACAAGATTTGTTAGAAAAATTTCAGAATGTCACGCGCGGCCACGGCCGGTTTCTGCCCTAGTACTCTTATATTATTTATTATCATTCTTTCATTGGAACCCATGGTGACGATGAGTTCGATTATGAACTAATCGTTATCGTGGGGTTTTAACGGATTTACTTATGGATTTTTTTAGTTAATTTGTTTCAATATCTTGGTGTGTGGTGATTGATTGATATCCTAGTATTGGTTGTGCTTATTCATCTTATGTGCGTAGCTAACATATAAGATAACGTATTAATCTCTATTGAAGCGACAATGAATATAGAGGTTTAGAACTTGCCATGCTAGCATAAGTTCATGTAATTGTTATGCATGATTCGTAGGTAATTTTAACCATCTTAATTGCCCTATGTAATCATGATAAATAACTTGCGCAATAAACCATTATATTTTCAATTCTTATAGACATATAAGGACTAAGCATAATTGGTGTCTATTTAACTTCTATCTCTTTTGTGGATGCTTGGTAGTAGGGTATTTGTACAAAGAAAGTTGGCGTTTACTAGTTTCGTGTTATCAGATTAGTGTTATCACCATTACATGCTAAGGTTAAGAACAAAAAGGCTATTGAATGAAGTATTTAATGAAGTTAGGATCCCATGTTTGTCATATATAGTAATTCAACCTCAATTCTCTTAGTTAATGTTATTTAGTATAATCTCTTAGTTTAATCAAAACCCAATTTGTTATTTGTCTTAGCATTGAGCGATAACCATACATTGTTGTATAGGTGCATAAATTGAACTTAACCTAAACCAGTCTCTGTGGGAACGAATCTGATTTATATCTTATACTACTTGCGAACACGTATACTTGCGTGAATATTAGCGCGTGTTTTCACCCTAACAAGTTTTTGGCGCCGCTGCCGGGGACTCAGTGTGGTTAATTGTTTACTTTATGTGCTTTTCATCAGTGGTCGTTAAAGTTCACTGACTCGGACTCTTTTACTTTCACGGTTTACTTGTTGTGTTTCAGGTACTCATTACAATAGGAGACCCAGCAGCACGAATGAAAACCTTGATGGATTTTTCTCAACCCAAGATCAATGATAATTAATCTAGCATTATCAGGCCAGCTATCACAGCTAATACCTTTGAGATTAAGCCTGGCATAATTCAATGGGTGCAGAATTCAATCCAGTTTGGGGGTTCTCCAACGGAAGATCCCAATATGCACATTAGGGATTTCATTGAGATATGCGACACCTTCAAGTTTAACGGTGTTTCTGAAGATGCTGTGAAGCTGAGATTGTTCCCATTCTCTCTGAGGGACAAGGCTAAAAGCTGGTTACACTCTCTACTAGCTGGTTCGATTATTAATTGGGAAGATCTTGCTCAAAAGTTTCTCACAAAATTCTTCCATATGGAAAAGACAGCTGTAATCAGGAATGCTCTTACCCAATTTACGCAACAATTAGGAGAATCTTTATATGAAGCTTGGGAGCACTACAAGGAGATGCTTAGGAAGTGTCCTCATCATGGAATGCTTGATGGATGATCATCAATTGTTTTTATAACGGGTTGGGAGCACAGTCCAGACCCATGCTCGATGCAGCATCAGATGGAGCCTTATGGGCTAAGAGCTATAAGGAAGCTTATGATCTAATTAAACTAATGGCTACTAATGAATATCAGTATCCAACCCAGAGATTGCCACAGGGCAAGGTAGCAGGAGTTCTTGAAGTGGATATAGCTACGACTATCACTTCTCAACTAAAGGCGCTGTCTATAAAGATCGATTCGCTGGCTAACTATGAAGTTCATCAGAGGACGAGTGTTTGTGAGATTTGTGCAGGTTCGTATGCAACGGAGCAATGCGCTATATCTAGTGAATCGGCTCAGTTTATGAGCAACTTTCAGAGATCGCAACAACCAGTTCCAGACACTTATCATCCTGACAACTGGAATCATCCTAACTTCAGATGGAGCAATAATCAGAATGCGATGCAACAGCCGTTCCAGCAGTTTGGAGTAAAATAATTCAACCCTCCTGGTTTTCAGCAACAATTTGCACCAATACAACAATTTCAACTTTAACAACAAACTCATGGAGGTGCAGGTCTATCTTCGAATGAAAAATCTGAATTGGAGGAGTTAAAGCTTATGTGCAAAAACCAGGCTCTTATATGCCAAAGCCGGGCTGTTTCTATCAAGACTCTGGAGAACCAGATAGGACAAATTGCTAATGCCTTATTGAATCAACTACCGTAAATGATTTCTAGTGATACAGAAGTTCCCGGCAAGAGGGAAGCAGAAGAGCAAATTAAGGCAATCACATTGAGGTCTAGGAAGGTTGCAAGCCCTAAAAAATCTCAAATTCCGGAATCTAAAGTTTTGGATGAAGAAGAAGTGCTGAAGGATGCCGAGGTGGAACCAAGGAAGAAAACTGTGGAACACACTCCTCTTGAGGGAAATACAGGGGAGAAGCAGGTCTATCCTCCACCTCCTTTTCCTAAGAGGCTACAGAAGCAGAAGTTGGATAAGCAACTTGCTAAGTTTCTGGAGGTGTTCAAGAAACTTCATATCAACATACCTTTCACTGAAGCTCTTGAACAGATGCCTAGCTATGCGAGGTTTATGAAAGGTATTCTCTCGAAAAGTGAAGCTCGATGACTTAGAGACCGTTGCTCTTATGGAGGAATGCAGTGCTGTGCTGCAACAGAAGTTGCCTCCGAAATTTAAAGATCCTGAAAGCTTCACTATTCCTTGCACTATTGGAAACTTGTCGTTCGACAAGTGTTTATGTGATTTAGGAGCTAGCATCAATCTGATGCCCTTATCTATCTTCAATAAGCATGGTCTACCTGATCCGAAACCGACATACATGTCATTGCAACTAGTTCATCGTTCCATCGCTTATCCACGAGGTAAAGTGGAGGATGTCTTGGCCAAGGTGGATAAACTCATCTTCCCTGCTGACTTTATATGTAACATCTGGAAAATAACGTTTAATTATTTTTGCTAATAAATAAATATTATGCATGCCAAGTATTTATTCTGTGAATTAATTGTTAAGTGGTATATGTATTTGGATGTTTAATAATAATATCAATTGAGTATTTTAATTTTTATATGTCCAAAATAAAATATGGATAACTATCATATCTTCCTATTTATTTTTATGTTGATTTATGATTTTATAGGAAATTTATGAATTTTATGAATTCTTTTTCTGAGTATTTATAAACTATTTTATATAATCGGGAACCAAATGACGTCATCCATTTTTACGTTTTTATAACCCGAAACTCTTCTGAAAACTCCTTCCTAACCTAATTACAATATTCCAAGCATTTTCCATGTTTCGACTTTTTCGATCCGGCGTACGGTTTGTCCTGTGCGGGTCCCGGCACAATATTTTCGATACATTATTCGTTTCGGTAAATCAATAAAACTTGTATTTTTGATAAACGGGATCTTTTTATTAAACTATTACAATTATCACCTCGTAATATGTGTAACCAGACGCTGAGACCAAGACCGCAGTACAAATTGTACTGATTTGGATAATTATCCCGAAAATCTATACCATTTGGATCAGTTTTTATAAATAAACGTACCATTTTGTATCTGGAATGATCCAACGGGATAATAATTTTCCGTAATTATAAATAGCCTTTACTGTATTTTATTTCGTACTGGAAATCATTTGCAAACAGTATTTACAGAGTTTTTACAGAGAAAATACTATAATTATATTTTGTTCTTCGTAATCAAACACAAATTCGGAGGCGTTATCGATATCCGATTGTGGCGTACATATACTCAAAACGAAGCTACTGAAATCTAGAATCCAAATATTCATCCGTTTCACTGCAGATTTCAAAATTATTTTCTGATTTAATTATATATATTCGAATTTCTTGATGATTAAAATATGAATTTTTGTTCGAGAGATTGTTTGTATGATTCGATGATTGTATGTTGTAGAGCTTGTTGTCCTGATTATTTTGGTATATTATACTCTTGATTTGGAGTTCAATAACATGTTTAATTTTGGGTTTGATTTTCGGAATTAGAAATTAGGGTTTATAGTTTGTTTGAATGTTCTTGATTAAATTTAGGGGTTTCTTAAATAGGGATTAACATGTGTTGACAGATAGTGGATTTTGTTCCCCTTGAAATTTGCAATCGATTCATATATACCTTGCTAATCGACGTTGCTTGTAGTGACCGTGGTTGTGTTTCGAAAGTTCGCCAGTGTTCTTCGTTTTCCGGCCAAGTTACTAACGTTTTGTGAGATATGATTGCATGATATAGTTGCTAGCAGTAAACGGAATAAATCTGCACAGTTTGGGGTGGTTCCAGGCTGTGGAGCGTGATTCCGGTGAGCTTGCGCGGCGGCGGGTCGCCGTTAATGGCTTCTCGGCCGTCCGCCGGCGAAGTGGAAGGGGGAAGACGACAAAATTGTTGTCTAGTCCCCCTAGTTTTCAGAAACTTACAATTTAGTCCCTGACCTTTTAAAAACTTATAAAATTTTGATTTCTGTTTTATTTATTTTCAAAAATAGGATTTCTTTTTTATAAAATGATTTTAAAAATAGTTTTAATTATTTTAAATTCCAAAAATCATTTATTTTAATTCCAAAAATTTTTTTTAATTCAAAAAATAAATCTAAATTACTTAATTAATTAATTTTAATTAATATTTAATTGGTTAATTGATCAATTAATTTAAATATTAATTGATTCATTAGTTTAATTATTTATTAATTGATTTTAATTGATTATTTAATTGGATTTAATTATTTAAAAATGATTTAAAAATTCTGAAAAATAGTTTCGAGATTTAAAATATTATTTTAAATTGTTTCCAAGGCTCAATAATTATTATAAAATTATTTTGAAGCCAGATTTGGCCAACTGAACCCTGTTTATTGGTTAAAAATTTATCTAACGACTCGTTTTAATTCCGAAAAATGTATTAAAAATCATTTAAATACCCGAAAGCATGTTTACGACCCGAGACTCATTTACAAATAGTAAGTCATTGATTATTTGACGTGTTATGTGCTATATGTGACTTTTTGTTTGATTGTCGATCTATATGTTCGGTGTTTACTTGTTTATTGTGTAACTTTCAATCCGTTAATCGAATTTGGGTAAAACGAAGGGTAGATAGAAGTGTATACCGAATAAAATAATATGAGTTGAGTATTGATAGATACCTATGATATGTGAGCAGAAGAGGCAAGGTGTAGGAAAGGGAAACAGATAGCCGAGGAGTTAGACAGTTGTGATTGGAAGTTAGTACAGTATAGCAAGCTAGTACCAGGAAAGTAATCTGAACTTTCTCGAGATATATTGTTGATGATTGATAATCATGTCCTATATTGCAAGTGCTTTGAAGCAATGAACCTTAAACCTTGATTCTAGTTGTCGATCTTGGAGCCGTAAACCTTATTCTTTTTGAACCATTGATTGTTGCATACCTGAATACGAACCACCGATATACGATACTACTCCACAAATACATACAAACTAAATACCAAACACTGAATCAAATTGCTTACATATTCAAACCATTGTACCTTATGCTTTGAAAGACCAAATCCTTGTAACCTTGAAATGTTGATTCCTTTGTTATCCAATTCTTTCATTACCTAACAGCCATTCTTTGAAATTGACATATTGATCCTTTGTCAAGATTGATATCCAATGTTGCTTATGATTTTGGCTATTGCTTTACATTTTTTATTCTGTTATTATGTTAGAATTGGATTGTTTTATAAAATTGTGGACCAAATTCGTGGTCAGACCAGATTGGTGGTCAAGTTAGGCCAGTGTGTGCCTTGGATCCAGTAATTAGAGCAAATCTGTGTGCCTTGCTCGGGGTTAGTGTGTGACTAATCATCATCATAACCTTAGTTTTTAAAAGAAAAATATAATATCCAATTCTAAATCATTAATCCTTGTTCACTTGATACCTTAATCCTTTTTCACTTGATGATCATTATTCTCAGTCTTGTCATTGTGACTTGCTGAACTAGTTAGCTCATTTATGTGATGTTGTTTATGTTCTTTTTCAGTTAAGAAGGAACAAGTTGGTAGCGAGGATACCCAATCTAGTGCGAGAGCTAGGGGTCCAGGTTGATCGAGTTAAGCTAGCTGGCATCTTTTGAGATAGTTTAAGTTTGTAAAAGTTTGTAATAATGTTTAATATTCAGTTCTGAGTTTGAATAGTTGGGATTTGGATGTTTGTAATATAAAGTGTGTGTGTGGCTTGTGTGCATACTTTAACCTGTTGCGGTCCGTGGTAGTTTGCAAGTAGGGTCACTGCATATTATTATTATTTTTACTATTATTATAAGCAGGTTATAAATAAGGTATGTGTGCATGTGGACCCCAAACTTCTGACCCGGGTTTGGAGGGCGCCACAGGTTTGGTATCAGAGCTACAGGTTATAAGTCACTGACACAAGCCTAGGTTGACGGGAATGTGTAGAGGCTTAGGATTAGAAGTAAGGAAATAGAAAGATAGAACGTTGAGAAGATGAGTGCAACGGTATAACAGATATTAGTATAATTCGCGTTGTAATTCGAGATTCTTATATTATAATATGATTTCAGATAGCAGCGATGGCCGACTCTTTCATCTCCGTACCAGCTGATCACTCAGAGCCCTCAGTTGGAGGACCATCTTTGGATCTACGTCTTGTTGTTCCACCAGTGCTGGTTATTTTACCTCCACCTGTGTTGCAGCCCATACTATTGCAGGCTATTCCACCCCCAGGCATGAGGCCACCTATCAGAGGACCCCCACCTGCTGATTCAGGATTTATTGGTCATTCAGTTATAAGTGTACCTTTCCAGTTCTCTTCCTATCCTGTCCCATATCATCAGTTCGAGGCTTGCCTTATGGAGCAGCGATTCCTATAGGGTCAGATTCAGGAATTGTTACATATCATGCGTACCAGAGAGATTGGGAGTGGTGAGAGGCGACTCAGAGAGAGGTTCCAGGTGTTTCGTAGAGCAGCTGCTGTGAGGATTACTGAGGTTACTCATGAGGATATCACCCTTGATTTTCTAGTAGAGTGGGCTAAGTGGGTTCTAGAGGAGCTTGAGGAGATTGGAGGTCTAGACTTGCCATGAGTCAGAGATCCAGAGATGGAGATGCTGATCAGAGCTGTTATGGTTGTGTAATATGCACAGTAGTGTGTAGTATGTATCAGTAGACTTTTAGGTTGTACTTATAGACTAGATCTGCTGACTAATGAGTAGGTTGTTGTACCCCTTTACTTTTACTTCCAAAGCGTCTTTACGCTTGTACTACCTAAAACTTTTGATCTATATATATCATTACCTTTTTTCCTTTCCAGCATTGTCATTTACTCTACTGTACCTGTTTTACTTTACCTTATTTATTGCACCGGTTATACCCTTGTGATACCATATACCCTATTCCCTTAACTGTTTATATTCTGTAAAGAAACATGTAATTTATTTGGTCCAACTGTTACAACTATTTTCAAAAAGAAATATTTGTGTTTTACAAAACTTTTCTTTTATGTAAAGGATTTGATTTAAAAGCCAAATAAGTTGTTTGATTCTTTACAGAAAATGCCTCCCAGAAGAAATACCCGCACCAACACCCAGAATGAAGAAACCAACAACAACGACAATAATAATCAAGATGACCCAAACCAGAATGTGAACCCAGGACCCATAGACCCAGCAATAGCCCAGATTCTTCAAATCTTAGCTCAACAAACAGTTCACCTGACTCAACAACAACAAAGACAGACCAATTCCCAGGTAACTTTCAAAACTTTTCAGGCGGTAACCCACCAGAATTCAAGGGTTCCCTAGATCCGATTGAAGCAAATGTTTGGTTAAAGGAAATAGAGAAGTCGTTTGCTTTAGTTAAAGTGAAGGAAGAATAGAAGGTTGAGTTTGCAAGTTATTATTTGAAGAATGAGGCCACCTATTGTGGGAGACTGTGAAGACATTGGAAGGTACAGATGTTATTAATTGGGAGAGGTTTAAGGAATTGTTTTTAGAAAACTATTTTCCCCAGTTTGTTCAGGATCAGATGGAGCTGAAGTTTTTAGAGTTAAAGCAAGGAAATATGTCGGTGGCGGATTATGAAAGTAAGTTTGAAGAGTTGTCAAGGTATGTTTCGTCATATGTGGATACTGATAGAAAGAAGGCTAAGAGATTCCAGCAAGTTCTGAAGCCATGGATCAGAGGGAAGGTAGCCATTTTTGAGATGGATACCTATGCAGGAGTTGTACAGAAGGCCATGATTGCAGAGACAGAGAGCGAGATGTCCCAGAATGAGAAGGACAGTAAGAAGATGAAGTTTGAAGGGAATGAAGGTCAGTTACAATCAGGGAAGTTTCCAAACTTTAAGAAGGGAATGTTTCATCCAGGGGGAAATTTTAACTTCAAGAGGCAAAATGCAGGTGACGGAGGCCAGGGCAACCGTCCATTCAATGTGAATCAACCGAATCAGTTGAGATTAACTTTTCCAGATTGTCAGGTATGTGGGAAGAAATATGGAGGGGTCTGTAATAAGTTGAACGTGGTATATTTCAAGTGTAATCATAAAGGGCACTATTCGAGGGAGTGCCGCAATCAGCTAGCAAGAGAGTCAGCAAACAAGGATCAGCCTATCCGGAATCCAGCAGTTAAGGTTCTAGCTATTGGATGTACGTACTTTAAATGTGGGAATCCAGGACACATAGCCAGGGATTGCAAGACACCAGGCCCAGTTAGTAATGCATTAAGAATTATGGGATCTACTCCAGCAGTAAATGAGATTCCAAGGGCTAGAGTTTTTGATATGTCTGTGAAGGACACTATTCAGGATACTGATGTCGTGGCAGGTATGCTTAATATGAATTCTTTATGTGCCAAAGTGTTAATAGATTCGGGAGCAACTCGATCGTTTATTTCTCAAGATTTTGTTAGTAAGTTAAATTATCCGGTTGAGTATTTAAATGAAATAATGACTGTGGAATTAGCAAATCAAGAACGTATATCTGTTAATCAAGTTTGTGGGGGTTGTGAGATTGAGATTTCTGGTAATAAGTTTTGTGTAGATTTGATACCATTTAAGCTAGGAGAGTTTGACGTTATCTTAGGAATGGATTGGTTATCTAAGCACGATGCCCAGATAGATTGTCGAAATAGGAAGGTAATGATAAAGACGCCAGATGAAAGAATAGTAACATTTAAGGGTCAAAAGCAAGCAAGGAAGTTCTTAACAATGATTCAAGCTAAAAAGTTACTATGGCAAGGATGCGAGCATTTCGTTGCTTATGTGATTGATAGAAGTCAGGAGCCAGCAAAATTTGAAGATATTCCAGTAGTCAATAAATTTCCAGACGTGTTTCCCGATGAGTTACCAGGACTTCCTCCAGACAGAGAAATTGAGTTTGCGATCAACTTAGCACCTGGAACGGAACCGGTATCCAAGGCCCCGTACAAAATGGCGCTCGTTGAGATGAAGGAACTAGCAAAGCAATTACAAGAATTGTTAGAGAAAGGAGTAATCAGACCCAGTGTATCCCCGTGGGGTGCACCGGTATTATTTATCAAGAAGAAGGATGAGAGCATGAGAATGTGCATCGACTATCGGGAGCTCAACAAGCTTACAATCAAGAACAATTATCCGTTACCCAGAATTGATGATTTGTTTGACCAATTGAAGGGAGCCAAGTACTTCTCCAAGATAGATTTGAGATCGGGATATCATCAACTAAAGATTAAGCCAGAGGATATACCAAAGACAGCTTTCAGAACAAGGTATGAACATTATGAATTTTTAGTGATGTCTTTTGGATTAACCAATGCCCCAGCAGCATTCATGGACCTGATGAATAGAATTTTCAAGGAATATTTGGATAAGTTTGTTATTGTGTTCATAGACGATATTTTGATTTATTCAAAGACAAAAGAGGATCATGCAGAAAATTTGAGAACAGCTTTGGAGATTTTGAGAAAGAAAAAGTTATATGCTAAATTTTCAAAGTGTGAGTTTTGGTTACAGGAAGTTCAGTTCTTAGGACACATAGTCAGTAATGAAGGGATCAAAGTGGACCCAGCGAAGTTTGAAGCAATTACAAATTGGGAAAGACCGAGAACACCAACAGAGGTAAGAAGTTTCTTGGGATTAGCGGGATATTATCGCCGATTTGTTCAAAATTTCTCAAAGATTGCAACACCATTAACGAAGCTTACACGGAAGAATGAAAAGTTCATATGGAATGCTAAATGTGAAGAAAGTTTTTAGGAATTCAAGCAAAGATTAATTACGGCACCTGTTTTATCACTTCCAGATGATCAAGGGAATTTTGTAATCTATAGCGATGTTTCTCATAGAGGACTCAGATGTGTTCTAATGCAACACAATAAGGTTATTGCATATGCGTCAAGGCAGTTGAAACCACACGAGCAAAAGTATACTACTTATGACTTGGAATTAGCAGCTATAGTATTCGCTTTGAAGATTTGGAGACATTATCTATATGGAGAAAAGTGCGAGATTTATACGGATCACAAAAGCTTGAAGTAGATATTCATACAGAAGGAGCTTAACATGAGACAGAAAAGATGGTCAGAGTTGATCAAGGATTATGACTGCACGATTAACTATCATCCGGGTAAAGCAAACATTGTGGCGGGCGCGTTAAGTCAGACAGAAAAGTTGAATGTGTTATCAGTACCCGGAGAGATATACAAGGAATTTCATAAACTGGAATTGGAAATTAGAGTTTATAAACCTGATGAACTGAAAGTGTATAGTATGACTTTCCAGCCAGAGTTGTTAGAGAAGATAAGGAAGTGTCAAGAAGAGGTAATGGATCAGGACATAAATCATTTGGTAGGTGAAGAATTGTGCACGTAAAAGGACAATCAAGGTATTCTAAGGTTTTCTTCTAGAATTTGGATTCCACCAGTAACAGAGTTGAAGAATGAAATTTTACAGGAAGCTCATAATTCAAGGTATTCAATCCATCCAGGAAGTACCAAGATGTACAGAGATTTGAAAGAAAATTATTGGTGGCCAGATATGAAGAGGGAAATTGCGGAATAGGGTAGTAGATGTTATACATGTCAGAAAGTTAAAGCAGAGCATCGAGACCAAGTGGATTGTTGCAGCCATTGGAGATTCCAGAGTGGAAGTGGGAGCATATTACCATGGATTTCATAGTTGGATTACCAAGGACGGAAGCTAATCATGATGCCATTTGGGTTATAGTGGATAGACTTACCAAGTCAGCTCATTTTCTTCCTATAAATGAAAGATTTTCACTAGATATGTCGGACCTTTTGAGATTTTAAAGCGCGTTGGCAAAGTAGCTTACGAGTTAGCGTTACCTCCGCACATGGAGCACATTCACAATGTTTTTCACGTATCGATGCTTAAGAAGTATAATCCAGAATCCAGGCATGTAATAGAATATGAGCCAATAGAGCTTCAAGAAGATTTGTCGTATATAGAGAGTCCGATAGAGATTCTAGAAGAAAGAGAGAAAGTGTTAAGAAATAAAGTAGTAAAGTTAGTAAGAGTATTGTGGAGAAACCCAAAGGTTGAAGAGTCAACCTGGGAGTTAGAAAGTGATATGAGAGAAAAGTACCCTCATTTGTTTTCCTAGGAGATTCTGAGGACAGAATCCTTTTAAGGGGGGAAAGATGTAATATCTGGGAAATATCGTGTAATTATTTTTGCTAATAAATAAATATTATGCATGTCCAGTATTTATTATGTGAATTAATTGTTAAGTGGTATATATATTTGGATGTTTAAAAAAAATATCAATTGAGTAGTTTAATTTTTATATGTCCAAAATAAAATATGGATAATTGTCATATCTTCCTATTTATTTTTATGTTGATTTATGGTTTTATAGGAAATTTATGGATTTTATGAATTCTTTTTTCGAGTATTTATAAACTATTTTATATAATCGGGAACCAACCGACGTCATCTATTTTTACGTTTTTATAACCCGAAACTCTTCCGAAAACTTCTTCATTACCTAATTGCAATATTCCGAGCATTTTCCATGTTTCGACTTTTTTGATCCGACGTACGGTTTGTCCTGTGCGGGTCCCAGCGTAATATTTTCGATACATTATTCGTTTCGGTAAATCAATAAAACTCGTATTTTTTATAAACGAGATCTTTTTATTAAACTATTATAATTATCACCTCATAATACGTGTAACCAGGCGCTGAGACCAAGACTGCAATATAAATTGTACTGATTTGGATAATTATCCCGAAAACCTATACCGTTTGGATCAGTTTTTATAAATAAACGTACCATTTTGTATCTGGAATGATCCAACGGGATACTAATTTTCCGTAATTATAAATAGCCTTTACCGTATTTTATTTCGTACCAGAAATCATTTGCAAACAGTATTTACAGAGTTTTTACAGAGAAAATACTATAATTATATTTTTTTCTTCATAATCAAACACAAATTCGGAGGCGTTATCGATATCCGATTGTGGCGAACATATACTAAAAATGAAGCTACTGAAATCTAGAATCCAAATCTTCATCCGTTTCACTGCAGATTTCAAAGTTATTTTCTGATTTAATTATTTATATTCGAATTTCTTGATAATTAAATTATGAATTTTTGTTCGAGAGATTGTTTGTATGATTTGATGATTGTATGTTGTAGAGCTTGTTCTCCTGATCATTTTGGTATATTATACTCTTGATTTGGAGTTCAATAACATGTTTAATTTTGGGTTTGATTTTCGGAATTAAAAATTAGGGTTTATAGTTTGTTTGAATGTTCTTGATTAAATTTAGGGGTTTCTTAAATAGGGATTAACAGCTGTTGAGAGATAGTGGGTTTTGTTCCCCTTGAAATTTGCAATCGATTCATATATACCTTGCTAATCGACGTTGCTTGTAGTGACCGTGGTTGTGTTTCGAAAGTTCGCCAGTGTTCTTCGTTTTCCGGCCAAGTTTCTAACGTTTTGTGAGATATGATTGCATGATATAGTTGCTAGCAGTAGACGGAAAAAATCTGCACAGTTTGGGGTGGTTCCGGGCTGTAGAGCGTGATTCCGGTGAGCTTGCTCGGCGGCGGGTCGCCGTTAATGGCTTCCCCGCCGTCCACCGGCGAAGTGGAAGGGGGAAGACGACAAAATTGCTGTCTAGTCCCCCTAGTTTTCAGAAACTTACAATTTAGTCCCTGACCTTTTAAAAACTTATAAAATTTTGATTTCTGTTTTATTTATTTTCAAAAATAGGATTTCTTTTTATAAAATGATTTTAAAAATAGTTTTAATTATTTTAAATTCTAAAAATCATTTATTTTAATTCCAAAATTTATTTTTAATTCAAAAATAAATCTAAATTACTTAATTAATTAATTTTAATTAATAATTAATTGATTAATTGATCAATTAATTTAAATATTAATTGATTAATTAGTTTAATTATTTATTAATTGATTTTAATTGATTATTTAATTGGATTTAATTATTTAAAAATAATTTAAAAATTCCGAAAAATAGTTTCAAGCTTTAAAATATTATTTTAAATTGTTTCCAAGGCTCGATAATTATTTGAAGCCAGATTTGGCCAACCGAACCCTGTTTATTGCTTAAAAATTTATCTAACGACTCGTTTTAATTCTGAAAAAAGTATTAAAAATCATTTTAAATACCCGAAAGCCTGTTTACGACCCGAGACTCCTTTACAAATAATATGTCATTGATTATTTGATGTGTTATGTGCTATATGTGACTTTTTGTTTGACTGTCGATCTATATGTTCGGTGTTTACTTATTTATTGCGTAACTTTCAATCCATTAATCGGATTTGGGTAAAACGAAGGGTAGATATAAGTGTATACTGAATAGAATCGTATGAGTTGAGTATTGATAGATACTTATGTTATGTGAGCAGAAGTGGCAAGGCGTAGGAAAGGGAAACAGATAGCCGAGGAGTAAGAAAGTTGTGATTGGTAGTTAGTACAGTATAGCAAGCTAGTACTAGGCAAGTAATCTGAACTTTCTCGAGATATATTGTTGATGATTGATAATCTTGTCCTATATTGCAAGTACTTTGAAGCACTAAACCTTAAACCTTGATTCTAGTTGTCGATCTTGGAGCTAAACCTTATTCTTTTTGAACCATTGATTGTTGCATACCCGAATACGAACCACCGATATACGATACTACTCCACAAATACATACAAACTAAATACCAAACACTGAATCAAATTGCTTACATATTCAGACCATTGTACCTTATTCTTTGAAAGACCAAATCCTTGTAACCTTGAAACGTTGATTCCTTTTTTATCCAATTCTTTCAGTACCTAACAGCCATTCTTTGAAATTGACATATTGATCCTTTGTGAAGATTGAATATCCAATGTTGCTTATGATTTTGGCTATTGCTTTATATTGTTTATTCTGTTATTATATTAGAATTGGATTGTTTTATAAAATTGTGGACCAGATTCGTGGTTAGACCAGATTGGTTGTCAAGTTAGGCCAATGTGTGCCTTGGATCCAGTAATTAGAGCAGAGATGTGTGCCTTCCTCGGGGTTAGTGCGTGACTGATCAGTAGCCTAACCTTAGTTTTTAAAATAAAATTATAATATCCAATTCTAAATCATTAATCCTTGTTCACTTGATACCTTAATCCTTTTTCACTTGATGATCATTATTCTCAGTCTTGTCATTGTGACGTGCTGAGCTAGTTAGCTCATTTGTGCGATGTTGTTTATTTTCTTTTCCAGTTAAGAAGGAACTAGTTGGTAGCGAGGATCCCCAATCCAGTGCGAGAGCTAGGGGTCCAGGTTGATCGAGTTAAGCTAGCTGGCATCTTTTGAGATAGTTTAAGTTTGTAAAAGTTTGTAATAATGTTTAATATTCAGTTCTGAGTTTGAATAGTTGGGATTTGGACATTTGTAGATTATGGTCCATGGTAGTTGGTAAGTAGGGTCACTGCATATTATTATTATTTTTACTACTGTTATAAGCATGTTATAAATAAGGTATGTGTGTGTGTGGACCTCAAACTTCTGACCCGGGTTTGGAGGGTGCCACATTATAATTCTTGACTTTGAGGAGGATAAGAAGATTCCCATAATCTTGGGGATACCATTCTTGGCTACAGGCCGAACTATGATCGATGTACAAAAAGGAGAGCTTACGATGAAGGTTCACGATCAAAAGGTCACTTTTAATGTGTTCAAGGCAATAAAGTTACCCACAGCTAAAGATGAGTGATTTAAAGTAGAGTGGGTCGACTCTGTCATGAATTCGGAACTTGAGCAATTGCCAATGTCAGATACCTTAGGGAGATCCTTAATAGGGGAACCAGTTATTGAAGATGAAGGAGTAGAGCAAATGCAGGTTGTGAATGCACCTCCGTGCAAAAGGAAGTTGGATATGCCATTCGATTCTCTTGGGTTAGCAGAGCTGAAAATTTCTCAGGAGTGTTTTGAACCATCTATTGAAGAAGCTCCCATAATTAAGCACAACTGACTACCAGATCACTTGAGTTATTCATTCTTAGGTGCACCCCAAGATAGGGGGTTGGGATATATTTTTGATGATGTAGAGAGTGGCCGGACAGAGTCTCCCATGCCTACAGAGGGTTCCTCTCATGTGCAACAGGTAGTTGATAGGATTGGTGTTGGTGATGAGCAGTACAGGCGAGTAACTAGGCGTATGGAGGCCATACACGACATTTACCGTCTTTTTGCTGCATATTTGACACAGGCTTTGAGCACTATTTTCTGAGCCACTGGTGTCGAGGTTTATTTGTTTGTCAAGGTTTAATCCCTTGTTTATATTTTAAATTTAGGATATTCTCTTAATAATAAAATAACATGGATTTTTAGAAATTGGAGAAAATTGGATTTCATTGATAGTTGTTGTGGCTAGGTGTCAAATGGCTAGTAGTCGGCTCATATTTATATGAGTAGTCTAGGGTTGAATGAGATGGAGCGAAACGCACTCGTTCAGAAATTGAAAAAAGAAAAAAAAAGAAAAAAGAGAAAAAGAGAAAAAAAGAAAAAGAGAAAAAGAAAAAGAATAAGTGTTATGTATAATTGATCACGAGTGGGCTCTTTTGTACTTGAGTTATTAAGTTCTTAGGGGACTTTATGCCTAGTGACCTAAGGCTTTTATAGTCTGGGATCCGCCAACCTAACGCTCGCTACATGGGTACTATTATATAAGTCTTTTGTGGACCTCACTCATTGCACGATCAAATAAACATATGTGTGTTGTTTTGTTTGAATAAAAGCATGAATCCATATAAAACTCCAATATAGTAATTGAAGTATTATAAGTTATTTTGAGTCTAGCTTTTTATTTTATTTATAACCTTGCGATTGCCTTGTTGAGTAGTGAGTCATGATTATTGATCTAGTTGCAATAGTATATCTGTAAGCATTTGCACACACGCACGTCTCTAGTTTGTAAGTTGATTTGTATTATTTGATTGATCTTTAGGCGAGTAACTGCATTTGTTGAGATGTTGCTCGTTGATTGGTTTAGTTATTCTATTGGGATCGTTGCATTCATATTCATTGCAAACATATTAGTTGTTACGACCGGTATCTTCGTGAAAGGATAATTTAAACAATTGTGCCATTGATTGAGTTCTCTTATAACAACAGCTATCATTCCAGTATCGGCATGCCACCATACGAAGCTTTGTACGGGCGAAAATGTAGATCACCAACAAATTGGGATGAAGTAGGGGAAAGAAGAATTCTCGGCTCGGAATTGGTACAACAGTTGCATGACTCAGTCAAATTAATTCAGAAAAGGTTGCTTGCTGCTCAAGATAGACAGAGGAAGTATGCGGATCCAGCGCGTAAGGATGTTCAATTTCAAATTGGCGAAGCTATGTTGCTGAAGGTGTCACCTAGAAAAGGGTTGATGAGATTTGGCAAGAAAGGAAAGTTAGCACCTAGATACATAGGTCCTTTTGAGATTTTGAGTCAAGTAGGAAAGGTGGCCTACGAGTTGGCCTTACCACCTCAGTATCAGCATGTGCATAATGTGTTCCATGTGTCGTTGCTTAAGAAGTACAATCCTGACGCTAGCCATGTGATAGAATATGAACCTGTAGAAATTCAGGCAGACCTGTCATTTGTGGAGCAACCGGTTAAAATACTCGACTGGCAAGTAAAGAGTCTTAGGAATAAGTCGGTAAAGATAGTGAAAGTGCTTTGGAGGAACCCTAAGGTCGAAGAATCGACTTGGGAGTTAGAGTCTGATATGCGTTCCCGGTATCCTCATCTGTTCTCTTAGATTCTGGGGACAGAATCCCTTAAGGGGGAGAGGATGTTACGACCGGTATCTTCGTGTAATATTATTTGTGGATTTGGTATAATATTAAAGTCGAATGAAAATATATTCAATGATTGTACGTTTGTGTGAGTGCAAATTTCTGCATTATAAATTTGCTTTATGTAGTATATGATTTTTCAAAGCAAGAGTTTATTTAATTTCTTTCTTTTTGATTTATAAGGAATATCCTAAGCCTTGGAAAATTTTTCTTTTAAAAGGTATTTTGTTCACAAATTTTGAAAATGATTTTATAAAGTCTCTAAAAATCCAAGTTATTTTATGATATAAATTTTATAATTTTTAAACTTGTATTTTATTTTATAAAAATAAATCATTATAAATTTTAGTTGTCATATTTAGCAAATTACAAGAAAGCCCTTGCATGCAAACCACCCTCTCATTCTTTTCAAGGACAAAGAGGACAATTCCAACCCCACTAACTCTTATTTTTCTAGCCAATTTCCTTCTTTACCCTTGCATGCAAATTGAACCAAGTTCAAATGGAAGGCTAATCATGTCAATTCCTAATTCCACTCACTTTTGCCAATACAAAAACCATAAAACAAGCAAAGACATGATCATTTCACTTCACTCACCACCACACTTTCTCCTCCCTCTCTCCTCCCTCTCTCACTCTCGGCTTTTAGCCGAAACCCCCCTCCCCATTTTTTTTTCTTCATTCCTCAACCAATCTTATACTCTTTACACAAGTAAATGTTACTTCCCATACCATGATCACTCATATTTCAAAGAGTTTTGAGTAGAAAGTTTAAGTTTAAAGGTTGCATGTAAAGGTTTTAGTGAAACTCAAAATAAAACCTTGATTCTTGTGAGTTTAGGGTTGTTTTTGAGAGGACTACAAGGAATGGATAAGTGCCAAGTCTTGAGAAGGAAACTCTTGATGATTAAATGGCCATTCCCATCCATTTCATTCAGCCATGACCATATGGGAGCCGAATGAATGGTCCTTGAGATCATTCTTGTTGTTTTGCTCAAATTTTGCATGTTTATGTGATAATGACTTGAATTTTGTGGTGAAAATTTGATAAAACTCCTTGCATGCTAAGTGATCATCTAGGTATAGCTTATGCTAGGCTTGCATGTCAATTTTATGGTAGAATATATGTAGAAAATGTGTTGTTTTGGATTGCAAAACCCGAGGACATGCATGCATGTGGATTTCTCTTAGAATGTTGTAAGATTTTGATCATTTGGAAAGATTTTGTTAGTGAGCCTTAATTTCAGTATGAATAATGTGTTAATATTGATTTATGCTTCTTGTTGCATGGTAATAATTCGTGGTTATATTTTATAAAATGCATATCTTGTGGTTTCAAAAACTTAATGATTGGTGAATTGAGAAATGTGATCTCTTTTGTTTTGCCATAATTGTACCTTAGGTAAGGATGATCTCACCCAAGGTTATTTTGAGAATAAGAGAGTTAGTTCAGTATATTACCATGTATAAGTCTTTTTTTAAGTATTGGAAAGTTGGTAGTTGAGTTTGTCAAGTCAAATCCTTGGAGAAATGAGAGTTATAGTTACTGCAGAAAATCAGTTTAGTACCCTGAGGTTTAGAGTGAGTTTTGACCATGTCATTGATGTGCACTTTGAGGCCCAAGCCACCGGAAGTTAGTATTGAGAGTATATAAAAGGTTTTAGGAGTTGGTTGGAGGTTTGCATGTCTTTTGGTTAGGTGCACAAGTAGAATAACAAAATCTGTCCAGCAGGGGACAGTTTTGTTGCAACATAGAAATAGGAAGATTTGACCATGTCATGGGTAGGCCCTCATTAGGCCCTATTGGGCCTTAGTTAGAGTGAGTGTCAGAGAAGTTTTTCCAACCATAGTTCATAGGATATGAGTTAGAACCATGTGTCACAAGTTAATTCAAGTCAGGGCGTTTTCTTCCCAGAAAAACAGGGGAACCTTGGAATTTTAGCTTAGGCCCAAGAAGGCCCAAGCCAGGCCCTTGAACCACATCAAGTTTGTGAGATGCCCTTAGGTCAGGAGAGTCTTGTCTAAAAGTTTTGAAGGAAAAATTGTAGTTTAAGAGTGCCTAATGCACTCAAGAAACTATAGTTGTCATTCTGAAATTTGCACCAGTGAGCGCTTTCACTTATCACATAGTTTTAGAACCCTTAGAAGTGAGTATTAGGTCGACCACCATAGTTGTAAGATGGTATAAGGTCAGTAGAGCTAAAGGCACAAGTGAGGGTCAAAAGGTTTTGGATAATTTAGGAAAGGCACATCGAGTTAGGAAGCCAAAATTAGAAGACCTTGTCTAGTTTAGCGACCAAGTGACTTAAGATGTGAGTCGAGATCATCCAAGCCTAGTGTTGCATTATGGTATATATGGTGTTATTTGGTGTTAATATATGATATGTGAATATGTGGCTATGTGTGTACTTTTGTAATTTAAAAGTGAATATAAAATTAAGTGCGTATAGGCCTAAGTGCCATCCGTGTTTAATTTCAAGTTGTAAATAGGTTAAGATGGTAAGAATATATTATAATGAGGATTATTATTATTATGTAGGATCTCGAGATGAGGGAAAACTTGCCATAAAGGTCGAGTGAAGTTCCAGTTGCTCCTACCAGTCAGACCGGACCAGCCTTTCTCAAGTCAAGTGATTCAACTTGACCTTCGTATTTACTATAAACAGTTCATATATATATTGATGCAATTATCCTGAGTCATTTGATATGTTTTAAATCAAGCGTATCTTTCGTTTATCTTTGAATTATATAGAAATGCCATGAACCCTCGAGTATGTATTGCAAGTAGTTCAAAAGCCTTTTCATGATAGTTAAATGCCATGATAAAATGAAGAGTTGATATATTACTTGATTGATCCTCTTGATTAACATGCTGATGATTCCTAAGTATTGATATCTCATCCTGATACTTGAATCCCTATAGAACCTTACCTTGAACCCTGAAAGTCAGAAACTTATCAAAGTGACCCCTCGTTGATTGATACCCCTCTTTCTTATCCTAAAGCTTGACAACTCTGATATATCCTGAGCTAAAGAATCATTTCTTCATACCTTAACACCCATAGTATTCATGAAACTTATCTTCTTGATGATCCAACACCTGTACCTTGACGAGAAACCATTGCTTTAAGCCCAGTTTGGCATTACCCCTTTATATTATCCATTAGTCTCACTAAAATTTTCCTGTCCAAGTTCTGACATACGAAAACCTTTTGGTTACCCTAATAGAGTAAAATTTTATAAATCATGGCCCTGAGATTTAGTACGATATTTCCCGTGTTTCGAGTTGATCTATATTCCCTTAATAAAATGTTTACTGTTAAAAGAGATTTTGTTATAATTCGGCATCAATTTTTGAAATAAATAAAATATGGGTTTTCAGTCCCAAAGGGGGATAAATGTTTTCCTTGAATAGTGGATCTGGACTAAGACGCGAGTCCTTTCCACACTTATATTAGGTTTAAAAGTTGCCTAGGGATTCTCGTTAATGTTTTAGAACCCAACGAGGTTCGGGATTACTTCGCGGCTGATCACCGGCTGTAATCCGTAGCGTCATAAAATGATTTTGATTAAGACATGATTTTAAAATTGTTTTGATACAAGCAAAATGATGCCATCTCACATAGTTTTATCTCTCGTTACCATTGGTTATGTCTTTCCATTGTCATTCTTTAATATATATCTCGATTTATGTTCTGTGTCGTACTGTTAGAACTTGTTGAGCATTTGGCTCACTCCTTGCTTTACCCTGATATTACAGCTAGCAGCTATGGTTAGATTCAAGCAGACTGCCCGTAAGACCTGTGATGCTGATGCTTATGTTCGAGCTCAGGTAGAATAAGTAATAATAGTTTGTGTGAGGACTCGGTACTTTTAATCAGATGTAATAGTTGGTAGTGTTGGGCTGTTCCAAACCCTAAACTGTAAGATCTTGGAGTTGGTTGTGTATTCTTCTTTTAAAATGTTGTAATAGTTATATTTAATTTGCTGTTTAAGTTGGGGGCGTGACAGGTTTTGGTATCAGAGCTACGGTTTAGAGTCCCTGGACAGCCCAAATAGGTTATAGGATATGTGTGTAGGTTATAGATAGTATACGAGAGAGTAGGTTAAGTAAATTATTATTAATACTCCTCTTATTGGTTGTCAGCAAAGGGCGCATTCCTCGTCATCCTCGGGGTCGGACGACACTATTGCTTTCACAGTGTATGCTGAGTTGAGGCGCGAGTTCGACATACTTCAGGGCAAGTACGACCGACTGATAGACCGACTGAAGAACGTGTATCCAGACAGCCGAAACTACGAAGGGAAGCCCAAGGAGCAGATGACTGCGAGACTTGAGACCTTGGTTCAGTATGTCAACACTAAGCTTGTGGAGATGCCAGCACACTGGGACCGTACCAGCCAGTATGTCATTCAGATGGTGGAGGATGAGCTCCAGAGCATTGTGAAGACGCTTCGAGAGGAAAAGACTACCAAGCCCCGTTCAGATGGAGTGGAGCCTTAGTTCTTTCCATTTACCTTTCATGTTGTTGTACTATCAGACTCTATAGAATCCCCAGTTGTTTCTGTTGTTTCCTTTAAATAAGCCTGTTATTCCTAGAATCAGACTTTGTCCCAATCCTATGTATTGTGACCTTTAAAATTTCAATAATTATGATATATTGTTCCATTTGCTCTCAACTGTTATTTTACGTTTTTATATGCATCATCATATCTGCTTAATTTGGAAACTTGATCCCATATATAAATAAGAATGCCATGCGATACCCTCGAATCATTTTATCATTCATATCTGTTTTGACATAACTCTTATTTCAGGATTATGCCTCCCAAAAAGAAGAACCCAACAACCACATCCACCACAGACCCAAATATTCTTCGACTACTGGAAACTTTGCAACAGCAAACCAATGCTATAGCTCAACAACAACTAACTCTTCAACAATGAATTGAAAACCAAGATAACCATGAGCCACACCAACCACCTGAACCACCAGTACCACCTAGACAAATTGTCACTTTCAAGGCTTTTCAGAATGTGAATCCACCTGCATTTCATGATACCACTGATCCAGTGATAGCTAACACATGGATCAAGGAGATGGAAAGGGCTTTTGAGTTGGTACAGTTAGGAGATGATCAGAAGACGCCGTATGCTACTTACTTCTTGAAGGGAGAAGTCATTTATTGGTGGGAATCAGTAAAAGCTATGGAAGTCACTCAGCAGGTTTCTTGGGAGAGATTTAAGAAGTTATTTCTGGACAAGTATTACCCTAAGTACATGCAGAACCAGATGGAGCTAAAATTTCTTGAGTTGAAGCAAGGGAACATGACTGTATTGGAGTATGAGAAGAAGTTCACTGAGTTGTCAAGGTTTGTGACAAAGTATACCAGCACTGAGGAGGAAAAAGCAAAGAAATTTCAGCAAGGATTGGAGCCTTGGATCAGAGATAGAGTGGCTATGTTTGAGCTTGAAACTTATGCGGGAGTAGTACAGAAAGCTGCTCTGATTGAGAATAATGGGATGCAGTCAAGGAAGGAGAGGGATAACAAGAAGAGGAAAGTTCCATTTTATGGAGAAAAGTTTGAAGCCGGAAGTTCACAAGATCGAAATGTAAAGAGGATTGGTTTCCAGAAGGGCGGAAATTTTTAAAAGAAAGGAAATTTGGGTAAAAGGCAAGAATCGAAGGGGAACAATCAGGCAAGCCAAGGGCAAGTTGGAGAAAACAGGTTCCAGAGGCCAGAATGCAAGCACTGCGGAAGAAGGCACCCTGGAGTGTGTAATAAGCTGAGCATGACATGCTATAGGTGCAATCAGAAGGGACATTTGCCGAATGAGTGCAAGATGCCGAAGTCAGGAGTTACGTGTTATAAGTGTGGGAAGACTGGACACATAGCTAGGGAGTGCAAGGCAACCGGTCCAGTCAAAGCTCCGATGAATGTGGCAAGTACCAGTGCAAGCGTGCCAGCTGAGGTATTGGCATTACCTCCACCACCTACACCAACCCCGTAAGCAACAGCAAGGACATTTGATTTGAAGATGAAGGATGCTGTACAGAATTCAGAGGTGATAGCAGGTACACTTTTACTCAATAATGTCAAAGCTAAAGTATTGATTGATTTGGGAGCAACAAGATCTTTCATATCAGAATCTTTTGTTGATAAGCTTCAATGTGAAAAAATGATTATAAGTGAGGTAGTAAATGTGGTAATTGCGAACCAAGAGAAGATTCATGTGAATCAATTTTGTCCAAAGTGTGAGATTGATATTTCGGGGTATAAGTTTTCAGCCGACTTGATACTCTTCAAGTTGGGAGAGTTTGACATAATTTTAGGAATGGATTGGTTAGGAGAGAATAACGCTCAGATTAGTTGTAAGATCAAGAGAGTGTATTTAAAGACGAAGAGTGGAGAGAAGGTAGTATTTAAGGGGCATAGGCAAGAGCAACTATTTCTTACAATTGTTCAGGCTAAGAAGCTACTTAGAAAAGGTTGTGAGTCATTCCTAGCTTATGTAGTGGATTCGGAAAAAGGTAGCCCCAGCATGGAAGATATCCCTGTAGTTAACGAGTTCCCGGATGTGTTTCCCGACGAACTACCAGGCTTACCACCAGATCGACAAATCGAGTTCATCCCAATATAAGGGTGAACGGCACCTTCGTCCATACAACGCCTCGTATGGGGGCATTCTGATACTCGCATGATAACTATTGTTGTAGGCAAACTCTATCAAAGATAGGTGTTCATCCCAATAACCCTTATAATCAATTACACACATTCTCAACATGTTCTCCAATGTCTGAATGGTTCGCTCACTTTGTCCATCTGTTTGCGGATGGTAAGCGGTGCTCATGTTTAGTTTGGTTCCTAGGCATTCCTGAAAGCTCTTCCAAAATATGGAGTTGAATCGAGGATCTCGGTCAGATACGATAGCTACTGGCACTCCATGCCTTACCACAAATTCCTTAATGTATAGCTCCGCTAATCTATCCACTGTGTAGGTTTCTTTGATTGCAAGAAAGTGTGCTGACTTGGTTAGTCGATCTACAATTACCCATATTGCATCATGGTTAGTCTTAGTTCGGGGTAATCCTACCACAAAATCCATGGCTATCTGCTCCCATTTCCACATCGAAATTTCTAAGGGTTGCAAGAGTCCGCTTGGTCGCTGGTATTCTGCCTTTACTCTCTGACAGGTCATACACTTACTGACCCACTCCGCTACATCCTTCTTCATGTTAGGCCACCAGTAGTACTCTTTCAAATCTTGGTACATTTTGGTGCTTCCTGGGTGGACCGTATATCTAGAGCTGTGTCCTTCACGTAAAATTTCATCCTTTAATTCTTGGATATTAGGGACCCATATCCTGTAGGCATGCCTCCTAATTCCCTTCTCGTTTGGGTCACACTTGGCCTCCTCTCCGCTTACCAGTTTCTTGTTCTCCCTCAACACTATTTATTGGCATCACCTAATCTTTTCCAGTAGCTCCGGTTGCATAACCATCTCGTACAAGCCTTCGGTCCCTGGCTCAGCGACCTTGACCTCAATCTCTAACTTTTCAAATTCTCTAATCAAATCTTCTGACGTGGTGATTCTTTTCAATATTTCCTTACGACTAAGGGCATCGGCCACCACATTGGTCTTCCCCAGGTGATAAAGAATTTCGCAGTCGTAGTCCTTAATCAATTCTAACCACCTTCTCTGCCTCATGTTTAGCTCCTTCTGGGTGAAGATATATTTAAGACTCTTATGGTCAGTATAAATCTCGCACTTTTCTCCGTATAGGTAATGTCTCCACATCTTAAGGGCAAACACTATGGCGGCTAATTCTAAGTCATGGGTGGGGTACCTCATTTCATATTCCTTTAATTGCCTGGATGTATAGGCAACAACCTTACCGTGCTGCAACAGCACACATCCCAAACCCTTATGGGACGCATCACTATAAATCACAAAGTTCCCTTTATCATCTGGTAGGGCCAGCACTGGGGCCGATACCAACTTATTCTTCAATTCTTGGAAACTCTCCTCACATTTCTCTGTCCAAACAAACTTTTCTATTTTCCGAGTAAGTCTAGTCAACGGGCCTGCTATCTTGGCGAAATCCTTTACAAACCTTCGATAATACCCGGCCAGTCCAATAAAGCTTCTTACCTCGGTGGGCGTGGTTGGTTGTTCCCAATTAGCGATAGCTTCTATCTTTGCAGGGTCTACGAGAATCCCTTCCTTACTAATCACATGACCCAAAAACTGAACTTCTTTCAACCAAAATTCACACTTTGAGAATTTGGCATACAATTTTTCTTTCCGCAAGATTTCCAATACTATCCTGAGGTGTTCTGCATGTTCCTCCTCTGATCTGGAGTAAATTAGAATATCATCGATGAAGACTATCACGCATTCGTCCAGATACTTCTTAAAGACTCGGTTCATCAGATCCATGAAAGCTGCGGGCGCGTTAGTCAAACCAAATGACATTACTAGGAACTCATAATGTCCGTACCTAGTACAAAATGCAGTCTTAGGTATATCTTCCGGTTTGATCTTAAGTTGATGATAACCTGTCCTAAGGTCAATCTTGGAAAAACACGTTGCATCATTTAGCTCATCAAAGAGGTCATCTATTCTTGGCAGTGGGTACTTATTCTTAATGGTCAGCTTGTTCAGCTCTCGATAATCGATGCACAGTCTCATGCTGCCGTCCTTCTTCTTCACAAATAGTACGGGTGCACCCTACGGGGATACGCTCGGTCTAATCATTCCTTTATCCAATAGATCTTGCAGTTGATCAGCCAACTCTTTCATTTCGACGGGGCCAAACGATACGGGGCCTTTGATACTGGTGTCGTACCGAGAGCTAAATCAATGGCAAATTCTATTTCCCGATCCGGGGTAGTCCAGGAAGATCCTTGGGAAATACATCCTCAAACTCATTAACTATAGGTATGGTATGGATCTCAGGGGTTTCTCGTTTGGTATCCACCACGTGAGCCAAGTAGGCCTCACATCCTTGCCTTAAAAGTCTCTTGGTCTGCACCATAGTTAGAAATTTCTTGGTTTGTCGTTGCCCCTTAATTATTATACTCTTACCACTAGGTGTTTTCAATTTTACTTTCTTCCCCTCACAATCAATCTGGGCATGATTTCTAGATAGCCAATCCATTCCTAATATCACATCAAACTCCCTTTGTCGAAAGGGAATTAAATCTACTGGGTATTTACTCCACCTAATTCAAGGTTGCAGTTAGCATAAACTTGATTTACAGGGATAATCTCTTGATTAGCTATTTCCACTTGCAAAGATTCTTTCAAAGGTTCCACTTTTAAGTTCAATTTATCAGCAAATTCCTTAGATACGAAAGACTTAGTAGCTCCAGAATCAAATAGCACATTGGCGGAATTGGAGTTTAGGAGGAGCGTACCTGCTATAACATTGGTGTTCCGTACGGCATCTTTTACAGTCATATTAAAGGTCCTGGCAGTCGGCACTCTGTTAGATGCAGCTACACTACCCCTCGAGCTAGCTGGGGCTGCCGCGGGGCAGTCCTTCTTCATGTGTCATGTCTTTCCGTACTGAAAACACTTAGCCGCTTCCTGATTACAAGCTGTGGCATAGTGCCCCACCTTACCACATTTAAAGCATGTCACCGGTTTCTACATACATTGCCCAGAATGCCTCTTACCACAGCTCTTGCATTCTGGCAGAGGAGGTCGTGGTTGGCTATGATAAGACATTCCCATCTGGTTCTTGCTCCGGGCCACACTCACGCTCCCTGATCCCCCGAATCCTGTACTGCGGTTGGGTTGGGTGGTCGTCCCCCTGACAAACTTACTAGGGAAGCTCTCCCCTCCCACACTCCTGCTTCGACCATCGAACTTTCGTTTCTTAGTTTGCTTCATTTTCTGGCTCATTTCACTCCCTGTTTCAGCTATTGTGGCCTTCTGTACTAGGGTGGCATAGTCAGTTATCTCCAGAATTGCCAGCTTGTTCTGAATCCACTTCTTCAATCCCTGTTGAAATCTCTCAGCCTTTTACTCTTCGGTGCCCAATAGCTGTGGCACAAACCTCGACAATTCTGTGAACTTATCTTCATATTCCGCTACGCTCATATTTTTTTATTTCAGCTCTAGGAACTTTCGCTGCATCTGAACCTCCATAAACTTCGGGACATACTTCTTTAAAAACAACTCAGTGAATCTTTTCCAAGTAACAATCCCTTGGGGCTCCATATTTTTCTTGGCTTCCCACCAATAGTTAGCCTCACCCTTTAAGAGATAAGTGGCAAAATTAGTCTTGTGGGCTTCCTCAGTGCCAATTCGCTCAAAGGTCTTTTCTACCTCTTTTAGCCAAGCCCTGTCCTGAACTGGGTCAGTAACACCGTGAAACTCTGGGGGCTTGACCGACTTGAAAGATTTAAATGTATTAGCCATGGCCTGCTGGGGTTGCTGGGGTGGTCGTTGATGTTGCAGGTTTTGCCTCAGAAGTTCTACAAACTGCTCCATAGGGTTCACTGGCATTTCCATCCCCTGAGTATCTTCTGCCTTTGACTCTTCATAGTCCTCATCATCATACTCATTTTGTTCTTCATTAATTCTTAATGGTGGGGTCTGTGCTCGATGCCCTTGTTCATTATTACTGCCCTGGCCACCAGATGCAGCCGGGCGAGTTCTTGTTATTATTCTCCTTGGTGGCATTTTCCTGTAACATAAACTTATTTAGGTTATTTTCATTTGCCAATCCTCATGCTTCCTGATTTGTTATGACAGTATGTAATTATGCAGGTATGAAAGAAGATTAAACCACAATCTAGAAATTGCAACTAATCAACACGATAATTATACATAATTTGGCCATACGCCAGGTCTGGGTACTACATATTGAATAATAAAAGTACAATCTACCTTAATACAATAATCCTTAGCTGGTGGCACTATCAAAGATAACAACCAAAACAACTATTACAAAACAACTAAGTACCACCGCTGAGGAACAACAACCAACTACTAACAGTGTCCACTAGCCACGAGCAACATCACGAATCCGCCTCATAGCGCGGACCACAACCCTGATAACCTCGCGCCTACTCACCAAGTCACGCTATGGGGATAAGCGGTGAATCCTACCAATGGTTCTCTGCTCTATGTGGCGAATGGTCCCGCGCACGCGTCGGGCGCTGGGGTATCCTCGCCTGCCTCGGGCCTCTATCCTCATGTGCCACTCGATGGAAAGCTGGTCCCTCAGCTCGGTAATACGAGCCTCAGCCGCTGTCAGATCAGTAGCATAGCGACCTACCACCCAATCGTGAACTGCTAGGGATGACTGGTATGGGTGGTGGAAGTGGGGAATCTGCAGGAGTCGCTGCCACACCGTCAAGAATAGGGTCCATGCCGTCGTCAGTCTCAGTCCGTGCGGGACTAACTGGTACAGGGGGCGGGGTGGGTGTCCTCACTGGGGTAGCTGCCCCCAACTCCGCCTCTAACTCCTCAGTCAGTGCAGTGACTCTGGCCTGTAGAGCTATCATCCTATCCATCAAATCTGCTACTCCCGTCTCTTTCTCGAGCTCAGCGACTCGAGCCTGGGCTGCTGAGATCCGATCCAACAAACGCATTATTGACCTCTGTTGCACATCCACCCTCATCATCTCTGGAGATGGAACCTCCGTGCTGCCGTATGGAATATCCTCAGGAGGGGCTATCTTAGTGTCTGGCTCAGTGGGGTCCTCCTCCGGGTCCTCCTCAGGGTCAGTCTCCGGGTACTCGAATACCTCTAAGCCCACAGTGGGGGCAGGGTCAGCTACCTCGGCCTCAACTAAAGGGGCCTCATCATGCTCTCTCTCTCGTACGCCCCTACAGCCTCAGGGTCTAACATATCGGGTAACTACAAGTCATTTAACACACGCATTACTATCCTTGGATACTTAAATCACCCATAAGGGTTCTTAATGTCAGTGCTACCCTCGTAGCCTGACTACGAACTCTATGTGAGCTCTAGTTCATTGGTTCAGTTGATTCACCCTAATGTTTCTGAGACTTATAACCTAGGGCTTTGATATCATTTCTGTAACACCCCCAAATCCAAGGTCAGGAATTCGGGTTGTTACGATAACTTATTATCGTCTATTAAATAATTAATCCTCTTTTTACCTCATTACTCGACCTTTTAACCAAACTCACACACACAGAGGTTATATGCTCAGAAACATTACTAAATTAACGTTAAAGTATTTAAGTTATTACAGACCAAGGAAATTATCTCAAAAGAGTGAATGCCGAGAACAACTCTACATGAGACTGACTCGGGCCACAAATGGTCTTGTTTAAGTACTCAAAAGGAAACTATCTATATTCGTCTACCTGAGGTGGCTGGCGGACGAACAGTCTACGGTACTCATGTGCGTCCCCTACCCGCTTGCGGGCAGTTGTCCTGGTTCGGGCCATGCTGGTAATCTGTTGTGATATGATATTTATAAAAGCAAGAGTAAGCACTAATGCTCAGCAAGATATAGATATCCAATATCTAAATATAATCATTTAGGGAAAAACAACCATTAAGCATTGTATATCCAAGGTTTCTAAAAGTTTATATGCTTGTCAATTTTATGAAAAACTCAACTATAAATGTATCAGTTTAATCAGTTTATACTCGTACTCATTTCATCTCAAAATCTCAATATAATGCTTGAACCAAGATTCTCGAATGGATGTGATATATATATTCATCAACAACCTTATTTAAAACTCAGCATTATCGGCCTTCTGTTGTAGGTTTCCCAACAATTATTCCAAAGTGGAGGAAAGGGACTATACTGGAATAAACCATGTACCGGTGATCAGCCGAATACGAAATTTTCTCTACTAGTAGAAGTAATACAAACATAGCCACCTTTGGGCTTATCAAGACATTACACGGTGGTTGCCCATTTCTGTGCAAGTCCGAAAGTCAATGGTCACAGAGACCATATAACTGTATACTGCGCCACTCCGCGCTTGGTCACTACCCGATATCTCTCCGTGCCGGGTAGGCAACATTCCAGTCCCAAAACAATTATATCATTTACATAAAATCCTTTATCGAAGGAATAGATCGTTCTGAGTTGACCTTTAAATAAGATAATTTATTCAACGCTTTTAATCCAATTGATCCTTGGGAGTTGTCGGAGTTTTGAGTTTAAAATCATTTTCAAACCCTTATCTGAAGTAGAGTTTTACATATATTGTTCACTTGTTTTTCATTGAGCGAGGAAGCAAAACCCTTATGCTTCTAGACTAAGTTCCCTAAGGTTTTGATAAGTTTCAGATAATTGATCTCTTTCGAGAATTTTGAATAATTTAGAAAGTATCCTTGGGAACTATGTCTATTTTTAAATGATTTTTAGAAGTACGGAATATTAAATATTTACGGTCTCATAATATTTTTAAGAAGGGTTCGATGAATTGATAAAATCTTAAGTACAAAATGTTTCTCAATAAGGTTCAATGAATTGATAAAAATCTTGATTAAATACTTAAGACAAGTTTTGACATCTTATAATTACCCTTCGAATGGTTACATATGTTTTAGATAGAGTGAATGGATTTAAAAACTTTTCAATATCTTTTTAAGTATTTTCCGGATATTTTAGTAACTCTTTAGGTATTACTTATAAATAAATAATCAAGTAGGATATCCCTTGAGTGAATATTCGATTATCTCTTTTAGTTATGAATCAAATCTCAATCGTTCGCTTAATATGTATGTTACGAGAAAGTACTTTATTTATTGAAATCGAAATCTTCCGCGTTCGGCTCGTTCCGGGATTAAATCGATTTAAAACTATCTCCGACTCCCACTATCTTGTATTATATTAAAATTACGTTTCAATTTCTCGTACTCGTATAATACGAAGTTTGTTTTCGTAAATAATCGCACAATTGGAATGTATTGATATCACAGACAAGCATATATTTCCAAACTGTAAATCATGGCATCAATATCACAACAGTATATAGAGCATGAATAATTTGTGTTAGGGTTTCGTAAACTTGCCTCGAGTGCTAGGAGTGGTATGGTCTCGGGGCTTTTGTTGGCGATCTAAAATCAATAACCAACGATCTTAGTTAGTATGCGATTATCGATTCGCTTCACTAAAACATTTTTATAAAATTGAAAAATTAATATTTTCTTAAAATTCTTTTTGGACAGTCTTCCTTGCTGCATTATTTAATTATCATGATTTTTCCAAATTTTTGAAATCATTTTTAGCCTTTCAAAATTATCAAGCAAGTGGCATATGTGCAGTTGGCTTTTCGTATGAACGCTCTACACTAAAACAATCATAACTTCTAAACCGTAAATCCCCTCACGACGATCCACACATGTACAGAAACTAAAAATCAAGATCTACCCAGTAATTTCCAGTGACTCACAAATTTCAAATATTTACATGGTCGAATACACTGCAGAAGGCAGACCAAGTGCAATACGCTCCACATTCCATTTCTACTACTTGTTCTTTACACAATTACTACTTATGACCAACACAACACTTCTTACTTCTCAAGATCCACCCACATATACCTTATATACTTTATCTAGCATCACATACAAGCATCATAACTCAAAAACTCAAGTACTTAGCAAGAATATGAGCAAAAAAACCTTACACATACACAAACTCTTGGATCTTGAC